>NC_134833.1:143084103-143408715 GCF_004210375.1 Tachypleus tridentatus
TTTATATGTGATGTGCAAGTTACTTTCTGTTGAAGTTGCTGATATTAAGGATAATAACAAGGATATTGAATCTGTTTCTGTATCCATTAGCCAATACATGCCATCAGATAATACTGATGAAATTAATAAGAAACTATGCAATGATATTAAGACTTCAGTTGGTAATGAAGTCATAATTATGGAGGATTTTAATTTCAGATATATAGATTGGGAAATGCTAGAGTAAAATTATATGGGAGAAAAGTTTTTTGGAAACTATTAATATAATATAACAATATTTTGGAATAACATGGGGCCAATTGATCGATCTTGGCTGTTCCACACTCTAAACTAAAGTAAAATAAAAAATAAAGGACCTTAAAGCCAGTTCTTATCATTCACATCTTTTGTTTTAAGCTTGATTAAATATACTGACTCTACAATATCTGAAGTCAATTTTTGAATTATAAGTATAATTTGGATGAGAATAATCTTAACAATATTATGAAAGAAATGGATCTTAGTGTAATAATTAATCAATCTCTTTAATATTTGCAAGCACTATGCTATTGTTAATGATAGGGAAAATAGGATTTTAGGTGAAATCTAAAGAAATACTAAATACAAACCAAAAGAGTTTATAATTTCATTGCACAGGTCACATATGGAGTACTATGTTCAGTTTTGGACTCCTTACATTAGAAAGGACATTGAATTGTTGGAAAGAGTTTGAAGAATGGTTACTAGAACGGCACCTGGGATGGAGGGGTCGTCATATGAGAAAAGGCTGAAATCTCTCAAATTGTTTTCCCTTGAAAAAAGAAGATGACTGAGGCATTTAAGATGGTGAAAGAAATTATAGTGTTGATGCATCATTTTTTTCATACTTAACAGTGAGATCAGAAGGAATATGCAACACAAATATAACTTTTGGAAGAGTAGGAGTCATTTCCAGTTAAAACAGTTAAATGGAATGGTTGTTTGTTGGAATAGGTTGCCTTCGGATGTTGTGAAGGCAGTAAATTTAAGCACAGTTACAAGAAATCTTGACAGCATCCAAATGATAAGTGCTGGCCTTAAGATTTTTTTTATAATAGTTTTAGTTTAATTTAAAGGATTGGATAGCCAAGATGGACAAATAGGTCCTATATTCTCCCAAAACATTATGTTTTGTTAATTATTTATTTTTCATGAAAATTTGTTTACAGGCACTTATGTCACACATACAGTAAAACTGAAAACGATAACTGGCACATTTGAACACTATATTTATAATTTAAATTTAAAAGTTACTTATTCATTCATTGAATGAATTCATTTTCTCAACTTACCCTTTTCAAAACAATTTGATTTTGTAATATTGACGCATTCTCTTAAGAAAACGTCAAAATGTTCCCCTTTAAAACAAGATTGTATGCTTCCAACACCATCCTCATACACTTCGAATAATGAACAAGAAGTTTCCACTGGAAACCAGCCATTCTTGCCATCCGTAGAATTATCGTTTTGAGTAGCACCAGTAACGGACTGAGAGTCATCTTCTGAAATTGAAAATTTTAATAAAATGGAAGAGTTGTGTTGTTAATTATGATTCTAAAGCCAAAAAATTGTAAATTATAACAAATTGTGTTAAAAATACAGAAATTATCCCTTAAAATAAACATGAGATCTCTACAACTTACCAGAAACACATTTGCCGCCCTCAAGACTTGCAGTCGTAATCAGTTCCCGTTTTATATTATTTTGTATTTGTATTGTTGTAACGTTATTCTCTCATTCGTGATAACTTTTAAATTACATACTGATAATAATTCAAAGTCCAATCTGTGTAACGATAATAAATTAGCATATTTCTTCATTAAAGGTTTTACCAGCTCAAAAATTGCGATTACTTTAAAGCAGGGGTGTGCAACAGGCGGCCCGCGGGCCACAACCCGGCCCGCCAAGCCATTTAGTGTGGCCCTAGTTGTTGTAATCTAACCATGTGGCCTGATCTGTAATCCAACGCAAATGGAATATTTTTAAAAGCATCGATCCTACGGGATTCCCAGGCTTCGACACGACAAACTTCTAAAATTATCTTTGCCAGAGAGGAGCAGGCCGAATTCGATTGGTCGGCCTCCTTAGGGCATGAATAGGTGACGTGCACTAGCACTATTGTCTACGACTCAACGTCATGTCCTGAACCTCGCCTTCGCCCGCTGGCGACAATTTTCCCTAACCTCTGCTGTCCGTCATTCATTATTGGTGAAAATTTTATTACCTTTTACAGTTACTACAAGAGATTGAAGGTAAATTGATTATTATTTAGCATATTGTTGTGACTTTACTGAATTTATTAAAATTTTTGCTTTCAGATGCATCTGATTCTATGTACAGTGTGACCTCGTTATTCGCGGGGTTACGTTCTTTACCCTCCCGCGAATAGCGAAAACCGCGAATATTGGACGCAGTTTTAAAACGTATATGTATGCGATTATATACTATATGAAATGCTTCCCAAACACTAATGATACTTATACTCATTGATGCAGTAATAATGTAGCAATATTGTATACTGTTATGTATTTCACTAAATTGTACCGTTTGTTACCGGGCTGTGCTTTGCCGTTTGCGTTGTTGGGGAAGCTGAGGCAGTCAGCCAATAGCAGTCCAATCTTGTTTGGTGAAGACGACAATTGATAAAACGGCTTGATTGAGTAAATACAACAGAAATCTCCTCGAAAAGCCCTTTCAGTCTCTGTGACCTACAAAAACGCAGTTCGCGCATAACCCGCAAATATGGGGCCGCGAATGGCGAACCGCGAATAGGCGAGGTCACACTGTATTTTGCTATTCTCAATTAATTTAAGTACCGGAAAGCTATGATCGGGATGCCAATTTAGAAACATGTGTTTCTGTCCATAAGAGGTTCCATGTGTAAATAAATTCTATGTTTTTTTCTACTTTGCTATTTTCGTGAGAATAATTTTTGTTTTGATTTCAGGGCTAGTAAAATGTCAGCAGTTAAGAAACGAAAATTGATGATGAGGGAAGGTTATTCAACAGTGAATGGTGCACAAAATATCTTGTTGTCCCACATAATCAAGGTGTTGTCTGCCTCGTCTGTCAAACTACAATTGCAGTCATGAAAGAGTACAATATTAAGCGACATTACGCAACTAAGCACTCCTCCCAGTTTGATGAAATTGTTGGTCAGGCACGAAAGGACAAAATTGAACATTTAAAAACATCCATTGAAAAGCAACAAGGTGTTTTACCACTTTCAAGAAAAATTCAGAACTGGTGACAAAACTGAGTTTTAAGCTTTGTGAATGTATGGCAGAAAAGGGAAAGCCTTTCAGTGATGGAGAATTTATTAAAATTGTTTAACAATATTCACAGAATATGCATGTCCAGAGAAAAATATTTGGTGGAGCAAACTAGCCTTTCCCTTTACTGTCTCACGCAGGACAAAATATCTTTCAGAGGACATCAAAGAAACTTTGAAAGAGAGATTGAATTCGTGTGAAGCTTTCAGTCTGGCTTTGGATGAAAGCACTGATATCAATGACACATCCCAACTTGTCATTTTCATCATAGCTGTTACTGCAGGCTTTGATGTTGTCGAAGAGTTTTTAGATATGGCAAGCCTTTCCTCCACAACCACAGGACAGGATATTTGTGAACAAGTGCTTAAGGTTGTAGAAAAGTTTGAACTGAATCCTTATAAATTATGTGGTGTTACAACAGATGGTGCTCCTTCCATGACAGGTAGGACAAATGGATTCACCAAGAAATTTCTTACTGCAATTGGAGCACAAGACGTAGTTGTAAGCCATTGCATTATTCACCAAGAGAGCTTGTGCACCAAAGTTCTGGATTTTGCAGAAGTCATGAAAAATGTCGTCCAATGCGTAAATTATATTCGAACACGAGGATTAAATCATCGACAATTTAAAACTTTTTTAGATGAGCTGGACAGTGAGTATTCAGATGTTTTGTACTTCTCTGCTGTACGTTGGCTTAGTAGAGCTGCTACTTTGAAGAGATTCTGGAATCTGCGAGAGGAGATTAAGTTCTTCATGGAGAGCAAACGTCAGAATGTGGACTTCTTGAGCAATGAGAACTGGCTGAATGACTTAGCATTCCTCACAGACATTACACAGCATCTGTCTGATTTAAACTTAAAACTACAAGGGAAAAGTCAACTTGTGAATAAGTTGTTTGAGCATATTTGTGCTTTTGAGAAGAAATTGGAACTTTTCCAGGTTCAGTTGAGAAGAGCCATATTGACCCATTTTACATGTCTTGCAACCAGGAAACTGGAATTTCCTAATCTGGATGGAACCAGTGTACGAAAGCTGCGTGATGAGTTTGCAAACAGATTTCCAGATTTCAGACAAACTGAAATTAGATTGAAATTGTTCGCTCAACCTTTTGATTTGGCAGTGGAAGACAGTCCTGATGATTGCCAAATGGAACTCATTGAACTGCAGGCTGACATGGACACTGAAAGGAAATTCTCTGAAAACAGTTTGCTAGACTTTTACAAACTCTGTGTACGTGAAAAGTTTCCCAATTTGTCCCGTCATGCACAAAGAATTGCCTCCCTTTTTGGTAGCACCTACTGCTGTGAGCAATTTTTCTCCAAAATGAAGCTCATCAAAACCAAATGTAGAAGTCAGCCGACTGATGAACATTTGACCAGTCAGTTAAGAGTGGCAACCACTTCTGTCAAAGCTGATATTGACAAGCTCTGCAAGGACTCTAAATTTCAAGTGTCGCACTAAAATGATCACTCATGCAAAAATATAAAATATTATTGCTTGCATTTTGAGAATTTTTTTTAATTTATTGTGCATGTACACGAATAAGCTTGTTTTTTAAGTGGCCCCGCTTGATTGATGAAGTTGGTTATATGGCCCACCGACGAAAAATGTTGCACACCCCTACTTTAAAGCTACGTTTACAGCCACAAGAAACATCACCAGATACTTAAAACAAATAATTGGCATTATATCGGAAGCTGATTTCAAATACAAGCATGGGTGTGAGATTAAGATAGCTTCACAGCCGAAAACAAACAAACAAAAAAATCCCAGTGTATAATGAACTTCCAGTTGAAACAGATATAGTGGTCATTACACCACCAAGAAGTTAAATACTCAGACAAGGAGTTATTAGTAATAAATATACATCTAAAGACTGGAGCATAGTGGAATCAATTACTCGGACATGTTCTGTGGAATTGATGTGGGAAGGGTTCTCATGTAAGTGAAGAATAAAAATGGTGTGCATAACTTTATCCAGAATAGACTTAAATCAGGTTGTAATGAAACAAAAGGAACTTATAATGTAAATGCTGATAAAACTGGAATTCATCGAGGTTACATGGTATGGCTGAGAAGCTCTCATCATATGGAAGAGCAAGCGTAAAAGTTAACTAAGTGTTCAAAGGACAGGTGATTCAAGCCAAAAATCCAATGTGATCACCTACTGGAAGTGCCCTGGTAAGAGAACAGTCAACTTAGTAGCTTCAGAGAATAATTGGTAACCACAAGCTCTAGCTACTAAGGAGATAAGATTCTTATCAAGACTACTTCCAGAGGACCATTAATTATGGAGCTGCCAATGGATTTACTCGACCACCTACCCAGGACGAGGTGTCACACTGTCAAGATTACCAGGACAACTTGGAACAAGACACCGTACCATTTGCTTGTTATAGCCCTTGGAAGAAAAAATTATTAAAAATGCTTGGTGAATGAGTAGTTAAGTATAGTATTTTATTCTGTAGTATTAAGACTGTGCAAAGACTTTTTCTAAAGCACAATATCAGTGTTGCTATAATTTGTTGCAGCAAAATTATTTTCTATATAATTTCATAATTAGAGTGTAAATCAGGCATACGATTGAAAATAGAACTATACAGACTATGATAAACTGAAAAGAGTCTTCTGCTTATATTTCATTTGGACAAGAAAAACAGCCCCTCTCGTGATTATTTATTTCTAAAATAAACTGGTGTACGCGTGGTAGGCTGCTAGCTTTTTTATTTCTATGGCATTCAAAATGTATATAATATTTCCAGACATTAGTTCTTTGTAACAATGTGTAGTTTAAACACTGTGAACCTATGCCTGGAGATTACAACGTTTTTCCATAGAACACGGGCTTTGCATTATCTTTTTGCTCGTGTGATAAAGTTCGACTGGAAACACCAGGACACCAAACAAAGCATTTGGGTTTGACATGGTCACGTGGTTAGGGTACTCGACTCGTAATATGAGGGTCGCCGGTTTGAATTACAGTCACACCAAATATGCCCTCCCTTTCACCCGTGGGGGTGTTATAATGTGATGATCAATCACACTATTCATTGGAAAAAGAGCAGCCCAAGATTTGGCTGTGGGTGGTGATGACTAGCTGCCTTCCCTCTAGTCTTACACTGCTAAATCAGGGACGGTTAGTGCAGATAGCCCTCATGTAGCTTTGCGCGGAATTAAAAACAAACAAATAGACAAATCAAATTCTACTACAAGAAAATATGCAACTGTTTCTAATCAGTTTGATAATGTTCATTCTAAAACTCACGTTGCAAATTTCTGAATCGCCTCCAGTTTTCGAGTTATGAAAGATTTATCAAAAATATTCTAATACATATTGTGAAACGAATAACTTTTTTCTTTAATAACCTTATTTATTCATTGAAAATATCATTTAAGAATGTATAATCTGCATATTGTCTTAATATTATCTCATGTTCAGCAGGATCAACAGGAATTAATGGCTTAGTGTTCCCATTGTCCTGAAGTACAGCTTTTAGACTAACTTTAAACGAGTCGATAAAAAGCCTTCTTTCTTTGGAATGATGTTCAGTATCTATTATTCCATTAATACATCAACAGTTATAGATAAATATAAATTACCTTGGATGCTGTATTGAGAAACAAAAACTTTGATAGCTACTTCAGTATATTGAAACTCTTCTTCCTGGAGCTAATAAATTTCCTTGCTGTAAACTAGAGTCAAGTTGTTCTTCCTGCTGCTTTCAAAGAGACAAGTCACGAATTAGATCATTTAGCTAATCTTGTAGGATCAGATGGGATAGTTTATGTTGAGGTGCCACAGAGATAGAAGTACTTGATGAAGAGGATAGCTCTTCTGTTTCCCAACGTGATGGTGGATGGAGCAATGAAAGACCATCTCTATGAGGTTCTGGTTTCATTGCAGATACAATAACTTGATACGTAATGTAATGTTTAGTTTTGCCGTTATATCCAAAAACATTTATCATGAAAAGTAACAGTCATATCATGGGAACTTCAGATGGCATACTTGCTCTCTTCATATTCAGCCAGTGTCAAGTCAGATGTGCAAACTGTACAACACACATGTGGAGCCCAATGTTTTTCTTGTCACCAATTTTACACCAAAATTAGTGGTAGTGAACTACATTTATCTTGTGTGTGATGTGTTTTTTTCTCGTGAACCTAATATATATTCTACAGATATAATAGAAACTGCTTGGGTGATTATTGCTCTTTCAGACCTTGATTAAATTTGAGGTAGATAGTATTTCAAATAATTTTCTAATTTTTTTAATTACGTTTAGAGAACTATAATTTAAAACAGTTTAAAAACAAAGTTTTCAAAACTTGATATTATCGCGGATATGATGCAAAAAAGAAAATCGGACTTTGCTTTGGCTGTGCATGGAGCGAGGCAAAGTGGCTAATTGAGAGAATGAGAGGCAGCTCAGAAAAAAATGTTTGACTCCATCCCTTTAATGCTCAATTAAGTAACTTCTCTAATGTTCTAGAAAACTGAGCACACGAGAGTTTCACGATTCCTTAGTGGAGCAGGTGAGAACGGGAATGAAGCAAAAATGGTGCAGTTTGCTAGAATTATATCGAAAACAAGTAGCATATAAGATCAGTATACAGTAAAAACTGTCTAAGCCGGAAACCGCATGGGGTGGAAACCTGTACAAGCCGAAAATATCAAAATTTTATAGCATTGTCATAAGATTTCTCTCATAAAAGGCCCTCTATATGGCGGAAGTTGCGGAAAACTAGTTTAAACCTACTTCATCTATCAGTGAACAGGATTAGTACCTGAGAAGTTGTTGTTTTGAATTAAGCATAAAGCTACACAATGAGCTATCTGTGCTTTGCCCACCACGGGTATCGAAACCCGTTTTTAGCGTTGTAAGTCCGCAGACATACCGCTGAGCCACTGGGAGGCAGTCCCCGAGAAAGGACAAAAATATTTTTGATTAAATATTAATTTTTTATTTAATTAATAATTTCTTTAAATGTTAATGAATTCTTGCTTAATTAATAATTTGTTTAGATATTAATATCTTGGACATTTTGTTACAGTAAGTGTTGGTTAAATATATTATGTTCTTTTTTCTGTCATTATTATTCCGGAAGTCGCTATTCGAAAGAACAATTTATTGTACTTTTAGTCGCATTTACTGATAGAAAACTAGAGAAACCATGAATGATAAATAAAAGTGAAAATTAGCGCTGTTTCAAAAATTTAAGGAAGAATAAACTTCCTATGGAATAGAAAGCGAATAATAAAGGGTGGATGACAAGTGCTATATTCGAGGAATTTTTGAACAAATTCAACAAAAGAATGGAACAAGAAAATAGGAATATTCTACTTTTCCTAGATAATGCAACTTGTCACTCAAAAGTTCAACATTCAAATGTTGGTTTAGTCTTTCTACCTCCATGTACAACATCAGTTCTACAGCCACTAGATAATGGAATTATACAGTGTATAAAATTAAAATACAGAAAATGGATGCTTCAGCATATTACTGCAAATACGGCCGACTGTAAGAGAGCATCTGAAATGACCATGAAAGTTGACGTGTTAGATGCAATTGCATTTTTTTTTAAGTCATTCAATCAAGTGTGTAATAAAGCACTTTCGAAACTGTGAATTTATTCCTGATAATGGCGAAGAATGTGGAGAAGTTGTTTGTTATGATAATTCAAGTGAAATCCAAACTCTAATTGAGAAGATTGATGCAGATGATTCTGTGAACGGGAAAGTTTTGTGAACGTTGACAAAAATGTTTTAACAGAAGCTGGTGAAATTAATTGAAAATCTATAATAGAATCGCAAGATGGTAACAATGTGAAAGATTCAGAAGATGAACAAAATGGAAAAGATAGTGAGGAAATAGAAATTCCTACTTAATCGCAAGTGTCAAGTTATATTAACGCTATCAAGTTGTATGCAAAAATGAAGGGAGAAAATGAACTTCATGAAAAGGCCGTACAACTGACGTACTCTTTTAACCGCATGAAAAAGCCCGTTAAGAAAAAGAAAAACAGTTGAAATTGGACACTTTCTTCAAATAAATTTGATTAAGATTTTGTGTACTTCTGTATATTTTGAACAATGAACAAAGGTGTGTGAAACAAATTTGGCTGAAAGCATAAAAATTAACATTAATGATTTTTAAAGTGCATTATGGGTAAAAAAAATGTTAAGATGGGGATAGGACTCTTGAAAGATGACAAATGAAGACTTGTATCCGATGGTTATGAAATAACTTGGTTATTAATTTCTGTTTTCCTTCAGTTTTACTAATGAAGACTTCAGAAGTATTCCTTATCTTAAACAATTGATAGATGAAAACAAAGTTGAACAAGACAATTACGTTTTATGAATTTCGCATAAAGTTTCACGAGGGCTACCTGCGCTAACCATGCCTAATTTAGTATTTATAACTTAGAGGGAAGGTAGCTAGTCGACTTCACCCATTGCTATCTCTTGGGCCACGCTTTTACCAATGAATAGCTGGATTTACCGTAACTTTATAACGCCTCCATGGATCAAATGATAAGCATGTTTAATGGCTGGGATTCAAACCCCGAAACCATTGATTACGAGTCGAGCTTCCTAACTACCAAGACTCTCTTTCAAACAACATAACGAAATACCTGGCAGAACCCCAAAGATGATCTCATTGTCCACCCTCTAGTGTAGCACTTTGGAACTATCTTCCTCTAGCGACACACTTTAAAACTACAAGCCATTTGTTGCCACTTTGTCAAGCCACGAAGTGACGTTTACCTCCAGTTCTCAAAGCGAAACCCACCCCACTGTGGAGTATTCCTTATTCTCCTCTCACCCATATTCTCACACTCACTTGCTGATATGACTTCTTTTACCTTAGTTAAGAGACTTAAGTACTTTAGTATTCACAGCATGTTTTAACGTTATGATATTCAGATACATTCATATCCAATAGATGAGCATCAACATCCACAACATATTCTGAGATGAGCAGCAAATAAATAAACAAAGACGGCAACAAAAAACAAGAAACACAAATAAAAGAATTTCTGGGGATTCACCTAGACTGAACGACTTCAAAATTCTGCTAAATGCTGAAGCAAGCAGGTTTATAACAGATGTTAATATGATGAACAAAATAAAAATCTAAAGCGATTGTAACACAATCCTAGAATACCTTTGTACACAATCTTTTCTATTATACATTCAACGAGGCCTGGCATGGCCAGGTGGCTAAGGCACTCGATTCGTGATCTGAAGGTCGCGGGTTCGAATCCCCGTTACACAGAACATGCTTGCCCTTTCAGCCGTAGCGGCGTTATAATTTTACGGTCAATCCCACTATTCGTTAATAAAAGAGTAGCCCAAGAGTTGGCGTTGGCAGAGGATGGTGATGACTAGCTGCCTTCCCTTTAATCTTACACTGCTAAATTAAAAACGGCTACCGCAGATAGCCCTCGTGTAGCTTTGCGCGAAATTCAAAACAAACAAAAGCCTCAATTTCCTTGAGCCGTTGTACCACTCATCCACTTGGGCATCAACAGGACTACAGGGGAGTGACGATACAATAACATCATAGACCTTCAGAGAAGAACTGTCGTTTTACCTTATATTTGTCAGAGAAGAGGATTATTACAAGTTTACAACTTGTCACATAATGTTTATTATGATGCCAACTAAATATATGAAATCACCAGATTCATGTATAATCTTTACTATTTATGAAAAGTTGAAAGACAGCAGTTGTTTCAACTCTGACATGCAGTGCACAGTTGAGAGATACAGTATTGCCTCTTTGAAAACAACAACAAAAAAAATAAAACCTATATGGTAGGTTAGCAAACCTAACATTCAAGGAATTCCACCAAATAAAATTAGTTGAAAAACGTTATATATGATATTATTTGTAAAATTTAAAATGTTAGTTTAAAACTAAAACGTCCCACTAATATGTCAATAACAATAATAAAGAGCTGTATTTCTCATTCAATCAACAATGTTCTGAAAGACTCACCATTCGTACAGTCGGAAGCAGCGACACATGTTTTGGTGTTTGAATCAAATTTTCTGCTCTCCTCAGGACACTCTCTTCTCACATAATCGCCATTCACACATTCGTAGTAAACATAGCACTTGAAACGGTTAGGTTTGCGGTTTCCTTCAGGGCATTCGTAGTTTAAAACTAAATGGTGGTGAATTAATAATAAAAATATGAACCTATGTATGTAACACATTATTTGTTACAGAACATTTTCATAAAAATACACCAAAGTTTCACCTGTCTTTCATTTTAACTCGACTAACCAGAGGGCAGCTTGTATTTAGCACCCACTGTAATTTCTTGGGTTATTCTTTGGTGACCGAATAATGAAACTTAACTTTCACTCTTATAACACACACATATAGCATCAGAGCGCAAAGCTTATGTTTGCGGCAGTGGGTGCAAACCATAAACCCTTGGATACAAAAGTCAAGAAGATAATCATTAAGCCACACTTGACCCAAAAAAAAACGCTCCACTAGGAGCACGTAACAGGAAATGTGTCTTTTTTTTCAAACAGATATGAATCGTACATACATAAGTTGGATTAACATGGTTCGGCTGGGCGTGGCCTATTGGTTAATTTACTCTCGGACTGTGAATCCAGTGGTTCAGTACTTGTATTCCCTTGCAAAAAAAAAAGGTTTTCTCCATACATTATGGCTGTCAAGGCGTTATAAATATGGCACTCAACTCCTGCTCAAAGTCGAGGGTAAATCGGTGTCTGTTTGTTTGTTTTTAGAATTTCGCACAAAGCTACTCGAGGGCTATCTGTGCTAGCCGTCCCTAATTTAGCAGTGTAAGACTAGAGGGAAGGCAGCTAGTCATCACCACCCACCGCCAACTCTTGGGCTACTCTTTTACCAACGAATAGTGGGATTGACCGTCACATTATAACGTCCCCACGGGTAAAAGAGCGAACAAGTTTGGCGCGACGGGGATTCGAACCCGCGACCCTCAGATTACGAGTCGCACAAATTAACACGCTTGGTCATGCCAGGCCTAAATCGGTGTCTAATAACTGAAATATGTTTGAAACATAACTGTAAGGAAACTGTAAAATAGTAGAACATTTTAAAAATAAATGACTGCAAGTGAAATAGTTGAAGAGTAGATGTATTAAAACGTGATACCGGTAGAAGGTTTATAGTCAATAGCTTACACTGATATAGTTCAAGCGTAAATATATCTAAACTGATACCTAAACAAAGAGTGGGATTGACCGTCACATTATAACGCTCCCACGGCTGAAAAGGCGAGCATGTTTGGTGTGACGGGGATTCGAGACCATGACCCTCAGATTGCGAGTAGAGTGCCTTAACCACCTGGCCATGCCAAGCCATCTGTAGTTGAAATATTACTAAACCTAAACTGAATACTCAAAAGAGTTTATAATCGGTCACTGAAAATAACACGCATGAAGAGTAACCATATCTGAACTGTACAGCTAAGAAAATATACGAGTGCATGAGTGCACTAAGTTTGTGAAACACTATTTATTTAAGTCTTTCTTCCTGCATTATATTATCTTTGCATCAACGCATGTTTGATAATTAGCAGCGATTAGTAAATGACTTATACTTTCAGCTTCTCGCCTTACACCCAAGTTCACATACAATATACTTACACGAAAACTGGTCAGATATGTCAACTGATAAAACTAAAATATGAATACACCACAAGACTACAAAGAATCTGGAATTGCCAGCGGACACAGGCATTGCTGACGAAGCTCTGCATAAATCTGGGTTATCCCAAGTCCTGCCTGCCTGTTTTTTTAAATGATTCCAAGTCAGTTCAACTCCTAGTGAAAGTTATTCGAACTAATACATGAGAACGGTAACAGGTGGCTTTCGGGTGGAGAGAACCGACTAATTTAGCTACTGAGCCTATGAAAATGTAATTTGATTGGAATGTTTCCATTAAACTGCAAGAGGTTACATTTAGTTTCTGTGACATTTAATTGAACACCGACAAGATAACAGACCGATATCAACAACAATATCAAATATTTCAGAATATATAGTCGCACGAGCTACTAGTAAAGCACGCTACAAAATGTACTTTGCATACAGGGTTTCAGAATCAGAGCTGTTTGGTTTAACGTGGTCGTTTATTTATTTATATACATACAGTTACGACAGAAAGTGTTCGTACCCCTGCGTCGTGAGTAGTTTTTTCTCACAACTTAAGAAGTACCACGATTAGGATAACACGGTATATTATAAATATTATACTAACACACATCTACATAAATTTTTATGTAAATTGAACGACAAATAAACTGTTTATAAACAAATAACCAAACATAGGAGGGACAGAAAGTGTTCGTGCTTCTACTTTTTATGGTCAGTTGTGCAGCCTTTCAGGTGAAATACTTGGCGCAATCTCTCCTCATAGCCCTCCATGATCGTTTGACAGTATTCGACTGGTATTTTCTTCCATTATTCTTTACAGAAGGCCTCCAAATCTTGCAAGTTTTTCGGATGACGCCGATGAACCCCGGTCTTCAACTCATGCCAAACGTTTTCAATTGGGTTGAGATCGGGTAACTGCGATGGCCACTCCACAACGCTTATATGGTTCCTCTGCAACCAGGATTGTACATATTTCGATGTGTGCTTAGAGTCATTGTAGTGCTGCAAGATCCAACAACGCCAAAGCCGCAAGTTCCGAGCATCATTCTTGATATAAGTGCCTAATATATCAACGTACTCTTCTTTTTTCATGATTCCGTTGACGCGGTGAAGGCTGCCTACACCAGAAGAGCTGAAAGAATCCCATAGCATGATCGAGCCACCTCCATGTTTAACTGTAGGGATGTTGTTTTTTTGGAAGATTTTGTTTCCCCTTCTTATGGAAAATATTGCGATAATCATTGTGGCCGAAAAGCTCAATTTTAGTCTCGTCTGACCAAAGAATACTCTTCCAATAGGTAAAGGGTTTATCTACATGCTTTTTTGCATACTTCAATCGTGCTTCTAAATGAAGAGGCTTTAAATACAGAGATCTACAAGGATGGCATGCTTTGAACTCAGAAGAGCGTAACATGTTCGTAACTATAGAGGTGCTTACTTCAACCCCAGTTTCCCTTACCAGTTTCTGTATGTCATCACGTGTTAGACGAGGGTTCCTACTAGCTTCTCTGAGAACCTTCCTCTTGGTTCTCTCTGAAATTTTGGTGAGGTGTTCAGAACGAGGGAGGTTAGCAGTTGATCCTGTAAGCTTAAACTTGGCAATTATGCTTTGAACAGTAGATTTCGGCACATTAAGTTGTGTAACAATAACGGAAAGAGCCACACGAGACTTGTATTTTACAATAATTCGGTTTTTTAGATCACTGGATAGTTGTATCCTATTCGCCATGATGACCAAGCAGATAATGACGGAGACGGCGCTAAATTGCCGGAAGTAAATGTTTTGCTGGCTAAATTCCAATAATTATGAACCCAGTGTCTAGTTCTGGAATGGTATAATGTTGTTTATTCGCCAAACTAAACAAAATTTGTACGGGAATATCAGTTTTTTCACACGTTCTGAGCTGTACGAACACTTTCTGCTCCTCCTATTTTTGGTTAATTGTTTAAAAATAGTTTATTTGTCGTTTAATTTACATAAAAATGTATGTAGATGTGTGTTAGTATAGTATTTTTAATATATCATACTTAGCCTACTCGTGATACTTTTTAAGTTATGAGCAAAAAACCACTCGGACGCAGGGGTACGAACACTTTCTGTCGTAACTGTATATATATTTATGTTTCAGCAAAGGTGAAATTAATGTTCACGACAGCATTCCTAGTGCTAAAAACAGGTAATACTGGAATTTTCGTAATTAACGACACAAAATATGTAACAAGTAAAAATCTGAGAGACAACATTAAAAAATAACTCTAATTTTAATTCCAAAACAAGATAAGATATGACTTTCAACTAGTTTTATTTTACGACCTTATGCTTTACACACACACACTGTTTGGTAAAATTTAGGTTCCCATCCCTGCGATGGGGTAAATGCCAAAAGTCAGTTTTACAGTTTTGCGCTTGACAACAAAACAAAAATCTCCACGTTAAAGCGAAGCATGAATTTCAGGGTTTCGTGACAGAAGCTTTGATGTAGTATTTAAGCTTTCTTGGTGTATTACATTTTAATATTTAAACAGGTCTAGAAAAGGTTATAGAAAAAGTGTACTTGAAGTTCCAATCAATTAAACAGTGATACATAAACAAACATAATTTTAGGAATTCGTCATTTTAATCAGTTTTAATTTTTGTTTGCTTTTGGTTTGGAGCAAAGTTGCACAATAAGATATCTAGAGAGATCGAGCATTGAATTCTAGCACATTACGTCATCGTGCTAATCGCTGTGCCGGGGGAAGGGATTTCAGTTTTTTGAGTTGGTAGATAAGGTTTTTTTTGTTATTTTTTCAGCCTCCATGGCTGAAATGGTGAGTATGTTTGATGTGACGTGGATTCGAACCCGTGGCCTTGATATTACAAGTCGAGTGCCTTGTCTATCTGGCCTTGCCGGGCCCTTATTCACTGTCTCATGCAATAGTTGTGTTATATTCAAAATCACTCTAAGTTTGAAGATAAGCGACTGTCACGCGATACCAAGATATGTCCAACTCCAGCTTGTGGATGGCCAACTAGAGGTACCGCAGAGATCATTGAAACAAATTCAACTTAAAAGAGATCTTCATGTATCTGTGTTTTTATTGTGCCACTGCATGATAATCATATGTAAATACAAAGACGAAACTATAGTAGATTTTTCAAGAAATGGCCAAGTGGTTAGGATAATAAATTTTCAATTAATATTTCTTCGATCTTAAACACTTGTACACATGCTGGCTCGGCATACCCAGGTGGTTAGAGTGCTCGACTCGTAATCTGAGGGTCGCCTGTTTGAATTACAGTCGCACTAAACATGCCCACCCTTTCACCCGTGGAAGCGTTATAATGTTATGGTTAATCCCACTATTCGTTGGTAAAAGAGCAACCCACGAGTTGGCGGTGGGTGGTGATGACTAGCTATCTTCCTTAAAGTCTTTCAGTGGTAAACTAAGGACGGCTAGTGCAAATAGTCCCCGTGTAGCTTTGGGAGAAATTCCGAAAACAAACAAGCAAATAAATTGAAGACACAAATAGAAGTATTACTACGGTTTATTAGATGATTATATATTTAAAGGTGCTTGTCTTAGAGCAGGGGTTCTTAACCAGGGGTGCCCGCACCCCTAGGGGGTGCGAAGATGATTCCCAAGGGGTGCGAGGATGCCCATGAATAATTAAAGCAAATCTATATTTTTACATAAGAGTATGCTTTATATTTTTATATTTAAGTTTCCAGGGGGTGCGAGAAATGATTACTGATTTGAAAGGGGTGCAAACACTGAAAAAGGTTAAGAACCACTGTCTTAGAGGAACAAACTTCCACTACAACACATCGTACGTCTTAAGTTTTATTCAGGGAAATCTAAATGTGGTGCAGATTGTTTGGAAAAGCATCACGGAAAGAATTTAGTTTGAGCTCAGTTAACATAAAAAAATAATCTTTAAATGACGCTACAACAAACCTTGCGTGTTCATTTATCATTATACACTTTGACACGAACTTTACTCAAACCTCATATGTTAAGATATGTGTGTGTGTTTTTCTTATTGCAAAGCCACGTTGCTGAGTTCACTGAGGGGAATCGAGCCCCCTGATTTTTAGCGTGGTAAATCCGAAGACTTGCCGCTGTACCAGCGAGGAACATGTTAAGACATAAAGGGCAAAATAAAAGAAAGAAACATAATACATTAATGTAAAAAAATTCGAGGGCATACCATCTCAAATTCCATTTATGATCATAGAGGCAATTTGAAAGTATTTGGTTACAATGAGTTCCAAAATACGGGGGAAATCAAAAGAGAAAATAATCAATATAATAACCTGTTTACATGACCTCGAGCAGTTAGTGCTAGAATTCGAAGTATGATCCCCGTGTCAGACACAGCACAGGTGTGCTATTATGCAGCTTTGTGCTAAAACTAACAAGTGAACTTCAACACCAATGACTAAATTTCTTATAGAATTTATTTATATAGAATTATTATTTTTGGCCAAAATTTGTTGTTGTTCTTTGATAGACTGTTTAGGCAGAGTACTTGTGACGAAACGATCTATCAAAGAACAACTCTCGAAACGTCGTCCTCGACACTTCTGTCTCCACGAGAGGTAGTTGACGTCTGTTCTTCAGAGTTTCATCTGTTGTTCTTGTTTGTTATTAAGCACAGAGATACACATAGGGCTACCTGTGCTTTGAACGGTTTATAGTAGAAGAAATCCACAGACATACAATTGTGCAACTGTGTTAAGGAGATGATATCCTGGGGTTCTGGCTCATCTTGTTTCTACGTCTATGTGCTGTAAGATTTTTGTTGTTGTTAATCACAAAACTATAGAATGATTTGTCTGTACTATGTACACTACAGGTATCTAAACCCGGTTTGTCACGTTATAAGTCTTGAGACCTACCGCTTAGTAACTAGAATTTATACTGTGGTATTGAAACTTTAACCACCAGAACATACTCCCGGTCATAAAATGTTCAAATCTAACAAAGTTTCTTCACGGATACCAACATCCCGTGGTAGAAACAAGTGATTCATCTCAACACTTTATACGATTTCAGTTTACAGTCTTTATTTTTTTAATATTACTTATAATTGTAAAAAACGTGCTTAAACAGTGTGGTATCTAACCACAATGACATTGCAAATGCAAAGACAACAAATACTAGTACAAAGGGCCCGATTTTCTACAAATACCTAAACATTCAAAAGAACAAAACCAAGTAAAATATGAGCAGTCCAGTGTAAATGGTATATACTAGACTTTGAGAACAAGACATTTTCGAAAATGAAAAGTGATTAACAGTTATCTTCAGTTGTTGTTTTTTCACAAACATTCTGGACATCCCGTCAAATTTGGACACTGAAAAAATTTCTATGCGTCACAGATCATCACTAAGTCGTGTCAAAACTTTATCTGGCAAATAAATACAAAATAAATAAATTTAATTCTTAAAACAAAGCCTAAAATGTTAAAAATATACACCTACGCTGATTATTTCCGGTGAAATAGGCAACTTCCTGTCACGTGGTTCTGGTTATTTTGAGGTCCTGTTGATGTACCAAGTGGTATTTATCTTTCTTGTTTTTTGTTGTGTGCGTGTGTTTTCAAATATTCGTACAAAGCTACTCAACTACTATCTTGGCTACTCGTCCCAAATTTTGAGCTGATTTACAAGAAGAAAGCACTTAGTCAACAGCGCCATCTCGTGTGATACTCTGATCGAATAGTAGAGTTTGACTATTACTCTCATAACGTAGCTTCGTATGCAACAAAAGAAAGGAATGTGATTTTTTTTTCTTTTACAGTAACGGGACGCGAATCTAAACCACACACACACACACACCGATCAATAATCTAAAATGATATATTTAAGTAATCGCACGTGAAGATATCACGACTATAACGACAGGCGGGGTAACAACAAGACACACGAGTGATGAAACTTTGTAGAACGGACGGCAACTGCTTGTTGTGGAGACACAAGTACAGAAGAGGACGTTTCGAAAGTCTTCCGCCTTTCGTCTTCAACACTTGTGTCTCCACAGCAAGCATTTGTAGTCCATTCTACAAAGTTTCATCATGAATATTTTGCATAAACAATCTATCAAAGACATGCGAGTGTCTAAAAGTGCTACTACAGCCTCTGGCAGTGTATAGGGCCGTGTAAAAGATGACATGGACAAAAGCCACAAGGACTAATTGTATAGGCGTTTTAATTGTTCTAGTTTTCTACATAATAAGATGTTTTGTTTGATAATGTTGGATAAAAACGACAGTGAAAATGAGAAACTAATTACAGCAACAACGACATAGAAAGTAACTTTAATAAATCAATAACTCATTCAAAACACTGCAGATAAATATATATATATCTATTAGCTTTACAGTACCACTGTCTGTATCGAGAAATTCTGTGAAAAACTATTCTTACAGACGAGATATAAATCATGAAAACATAATGAGCCAGAGACATACTGCTGTAAATTATACATCATGTTTCTCAGGGAAACAGTGTTTGTTTGCTGTCACCAAGTAAACTGCAGTCTTAAGGCAAAACAAAAAATGAAGTGTTTATTTTCTCTCTATATATATTTTATGTAGGAACTTATATGTATGTTTCTATATCTATATTCAAGGTATTAATTAGCTATTTTATCATTATTTATTAACAGTCTTCAAACTTCAAGAGTATGAATTATACTAGAATATCGAGAAGAACCAGAAGGTACGTCACAGAATCCAAAAATCGTCTTTTCTCAATTTCTTTATGTAACTTAACTGGTGACAAAAATCCAATATCGCAGTTGAAATGTAAATGCGATTCCAAAAAATGGATGTGTAACACAATTTATCACCCTGTTCACCAATTTCCACTACGTTATACTGTTTTTGTTTTCGGGGATTCCGTCTCTCATTAATAACCCTGGACAAGGGCACATCCAAAAAAACAAGAGTAGGCTTCATATGATGGTAATATATGTATGTGGTTGTGTGGTATTGTGGTACTTCGTGTGGGTAAAAAATATCTGAAATCATCATTCATACAAATATTATTTGCTTTGTATTTTGTTTCTGATATGTAGCTTTTAAACACGTGGAAAACATTTAAGAATACAGCGCTATTCGCACCATTTATCTTCTATACTCCTTGAAGGATGATCTAACCCTAATTTTAAGAGCATATGAAAACGTTCAGGTTCATATGGTTTACTACTGTGGACGACATTTAGTATATTATATTATCTGTTTATGTAATTCGTAACCTAGTGTTGTTGATATTTAAACACATAGTAAAACTAAGGAGTTTAAACTATAAGTATCTTGTCATTTTATGGAAACCAACAAACTTTGAACCAACACATACAGTTGTGCTTTTTCCCACCACTAAATCTACGAAAAAAAACGTCAGGTAAACCAACATTCTCTGAATCCATTTCTTCACACAAGTGAACTCTGAAGCAACAAATAACATATTTTTCAACCCAGTCAACTAAATCTATCTAACACATTTCACAAACCAGCATACTCTAAATCCACACAGAAGACACTTCCACAAACCTCTAGATATAAATCCACGCAAAGAGATTTCATAATAAACCAGCAGACTTTGAATCCACGCAGAGGCATTTTTAAAACTACCAGATTCAATGTTCACGCAAAAATATTTCTCACATCAGTAGAGACTACAGTCTCGCATAAAGCATTTCACAAACCCTTTAAAATACACTTGCTTATAGTATCAAGTTTAGATACGTTTTCTTGCTATAATATCATTTTGTTTTTACACGTTATCTACAGGAACATTAATGTTGTTTTTTTCATTGTTGGTTTGACAGACAAACTTTTGTTATTATTATTTTACAGGCTATACTGTGACGGTCAGTCCCATTGTTCGTTGGAGTAGCCCAAGAGTAATCGGTGGATGGCGATGATTAGTTTCTTTCTCTCTCGTGTTTCTCTGCTAATTTATGGACGGTTAGTGCAGATAGCCCTCGTGTAGCTTTGCGCGAATTTCAACAAACAAACAAAACAAACTAAGCACATATTTAATGGAAGTAATGCCACCAAAGAATGCAAATTAAAACTAAACTGTCAAATCGTCTACGCTTAAAATGCTCTCTCTCTCTGTATGGGTATTTGGGTATTGATGTTTGTGCACCCAGGAAGGTCAGGTTTTGTTAACCTCTTCCTCCTTCCTTCAAATTTATGGTTTTTTCATGTGTCAAGTGTATTTATATATGGTACACGAAAGCCAGAGTAACCCGCACTTACTCAGGCCCCTTTCAGGGCAATGTCCATGCACGATTTATACATACATTTGGTGCAAATAAAACATTTCTCTTATAGTTCCATAGATTATGAAAAAAAAGTTTTGTAATTAATATCTAAAATAATGTGGAGCTGAGTTAATAGGTGGCCTTTTTATTATTTTTATTTATTTAGAAAATATATACTCACTAGGGAAAGGTGCTTAGGTCTATCATCATCATGCAAACAATGCCTGTCAAGTTCGCTCACTAGTTCATTTTTTCTTAAATTTTTATTAAAATATATTATTGTATTATGTAGAAATCTCTCTGCTACTGTTTCGATATGTGCATATTTATACATAAATTC
This sequence comes from Tachypleus tridentatus, assembly GCF_004210375.1. Lineage (NCBI taxonomy): Eukaryota > Metazoa > Arthropoda > Merostomata > Xiphosura > Limulidae > Tachypleus > Tachypleus tridentatus. The sequence continues at coordinate 143,105,667 of NC_134833.1, forward strand.
GGAAGATGTTGTTCTAGGTACTTTTTAAAGCTGTTGTGAGTAATGTATTTTGTATTGTTTGTAGTTTAGTTTGAAGTAGTTTTTTGCTTACATTTATCCATTCAGGAGAAGTTGCATAATCAATGACGGGTCTAATGTATGTTTTGTATATTTTCATAATGTTGTCTGCTGTAGCTCTACTGTTTTTGTCAGTTAGACTCCTAGCATAGTTTGTTCTTCGCCAAATTTTTGTTCTAATATTATTTATGTGGTTTACCCACGTAAGTTTTGAATCGAATGTAAGTCCTAAGAATTTTGCTGATGTATCAATCTGGAGTTGTTCACCCATCATATAGATCTCATGTTGTGCTTCTTATGTTTAGTTAACTTTATGTATACTACTAGTTGTGTTTATTTTGATTCTATATTTTTGGCAATATTCACTTATTCTATTTAATTGTGGTTGTATGTTTGTGGCTGCTATTGCTGGTGTTGGTGCATTTTTCCAGATTGCTACATTGTCTGCGAACTGTGATGAGTATCCATTATTTGGATCTTTTAGAGGCATATTATTCACGCACATGATGAGAAGGATAGGGCTAACTACCCCTCCTTGAGGGACATCAGCTTCTGGAGTGAAACTCTGAGAGAATGTCCCTTCAACATTTATTATGCATGATCTGTTTTACAGAAATTTTTGACAGCCAGCGAATAGTTCCCCTCGGTAATCCCGTTTCTTACATTTGGAACCGGAGACCTTTGTTCCATACAGTGTCGAATGCTTTGTCAATATCGAGAAAGCAAGCGACAGTGCATTCGCTTTTATTAAAACTATCTACAATTGTTTCTGTTAATCTGACTAAGTGGTCTGTTGTTTGTCTGAAGTTTCTGAAACCATTTTGTTCTTCTGGTAATTTTGATGTTGTCTCCAGGAATGTGGAGAGAGTGTTACTAATTATTCTCTCTAGAATTTTACCTACACAGCTGGTCAGGCTGATTAGTCTGTAGCTATTTGGGTTATTGGCTGACTTTCCTTCTTTATGGAACAATAATATATTTGCACGCTTCAAAGAAACCGGGATATAACCAGAATATATTAATATATTAAAAATTACTGTAAGATGCTCAAATAATTTCGGAGTGTCTTTCTTAAGAAGAATGGCTTGTATACCATCCTCTCCTGATGATTTATTTTTTGTGTTTGTTATTTTTTCTAAGAGTTCTTGTGCTGAAATTGTGTTTGTGTAGTCGTTTGTGTTGTTGGTTTGATAATTATTTAAGTCTACTGGGAAGAGTGTTTTAAGTAATTCACTGTTGTTCATTATAAAGTTGTTTACTTTATTATTGTAGTATGTGTTCATGTCTGGGTCGTTATTTGTTTTAAACGTATTTTCAAGCTTTTCTTTATTTGTATATGCTGTGGTATTATTGTGCTCTAAAGGTATTTTATTCTTGTTGTATCTGCATTTGTTAGTCTTTTTAGGTGTGTCCAAAATTGTTTCGGATCTGTTGTTTTTTTTCGTTAAGTTCGGTGCAGAAGTCGTCCTATTTTTCTTGTTTTAAAAATTTAACTTCTGCTTAAAATGCTAAAACATCAACATGTTTGATTTGAATTTCGCGCAAAGCTACACGTGGGCTATCTGCGCTAAGCGTCCCTAATTTTGCAGCGTAAGACCAGAGGGAAGGTAATTAGTCATCACCACCCACCGCCAACTCTTGGGTTACTCTTTTACCAACGAATAGTGGAATTGATCTTCACACTACACTGCTTCCACGGCCGAAAGGACGAGCATATTTGGTGTGACGAGGATTCGAACCCACGAGCCTCAGATTACGAGCCGAGTACCTCAACCACCTAGCCATGCTAGGTCAACCTGTTTTGTTATGGAACTACTAGAAAGGATTAGTTGAGTGTACGTCCAACCAGGAATGATGACTCTTACCATCAACATTGCATAGAATAACTTTAAAATATGATAAAGGTAATTTCCGTGATGTAAATTATTTAAGAACGTCTTTCATTTTAATATTTATTTCAAAAAGGATTTGTTTTCACCAACATATATGACGAAGAAAAAAAATTACAAAATACAGTAGGTGACTTTTCTAATACTTCTAAAAATATACGTCAGGCGTTTGTTTACGAGTTGATTGTCATAGAAACATAAACTAGCTAGAAAATAAAAAAAAGATCGCTTTTGGTAATAAATTAAGGATCCCCCAGTGGCACAGTGGTATGTCTGCGGACTTGCACACTAAAAACCGGGTTTCGATACCCGTGGTGGGCAGAGCACAGATAGCCCATTGTGTATCTTTGTGCTTAATTCAAAACAAACACGCAATAAATCTTGTTATAGGCCTATTTATCTTGATGTCAGATATATGACAACGTATGTCGTCTGGCTCTAATTAAGTGCAAAATTAAAAGTACGTAAAGCTTCAATAACTGAGTATAATATCTTATCACATATGGTCAACACGGCAGGATTACTTAACAATTGCAAAACAAAGGATCTTGCTGTGTTTGTTTTGCTATGAGTGGGCTATCTGTGTTGTGTCCACCACGGGCTATGCGTGTGAGATAAACATTGAATAAGATGCTGTTAGCCGTAGGACAAAAGTAAGTACATGTATAATAAATCCCTGGATTATTATTGATGTTTAAATAAGTTTTAAACAGATATTCATGTCGTCTTGAACTTATTCGAAATAAACCAAACAGTGATACGGGAAACTTGCACTGGTTCCAGTTCGGAGAACTGCTTTACAATCAAACAAGTAGGCGTTAAGACGTAATGTAGCAGCAGAACAACTGAACAGCTGAAATTGATGACCTCAAAATACAGGAAAACCAATCAGAAACTAACCTGTACGTTATGTGTTTGAATCTTCAACAAAACACAAGTATTTCCAGTTATCGTTTTCGATTTCTAAGATGTAATTACGTTACCGATTTGATATTAATGTCTAAATTTGTTTGTTTGTTGATTTTAAGCATAAATCAACACAATGGACTATCTGTGCAATACCCACCACGGGTATCGAAATCTAGTTTATAGCGTTATATGCATTCAGACTTACTACTGAGCCACTAGAGGCGTTAATGTGTAGAAGATAAATGATAATATTTGTGCTTTGTACGGTCTTATGTTTGCTAAAATATTAGAACATTTTTGAAGGAGTATCTAAAAGTCTTTTCTTTTAGGTTAGCGCCACGCAGTAGAGATTAGACGTATTAGGAGGAATAACTGTATGTCCTTAGATCTAGTCCATACTGTACAACAACAATAATTATTTATTATTTTGTCTAAAACCTAAGCTATCAAACGGCTAGCAAAGAGGCTTAAGTATATGACTGACATCCACAGCCCATATAATGCTAAATTTTGACATTGTCGTGAGTTATGGAAAGAAGCCATGGAGGAATATTGTGTTGCAGTACAACATTATTAGAACGGAACCTGCTCAATGGACACTGCGCTACAGAATGATTAAATATAATACGACCTCACATGACGAACTGTAACAAGGCTCTAAAACAGCTTTAACAAAACGAACTTAACTTCTATAGGCTACACAATAAAGGTTACGAATTTTTGAAATGTGATCATTGTACAACGCAAGTGACCATATTATAGTGGTCTATACAAACATCTCAGCCTAATTATTCCTTACTTACTAAAGTTTAATCAATAGATACTAATTACTAACTGCTGTTTTCAATAATCTGGTTGCAGGTCTACTGGCGTCGCCGGGAAATTTCTGAACAAGAATGTTTCTGTGAGGGTGGCGAATAGTTGACCCTCAATCTTCTTGATGGAAAAACCTTTGACCTGCCCATTCGTTAGACATTAATCAGTGTTTCCAAGAGGAGTGTGTTAGCTTCACTGAGCGTGTTATCAGTTAGGTAGATGAAGAAGGTTTGTATACTTCTCTGTTAGCTTTACTGAGTGGGTTATCAGTTAGGTAGATAAAGAAGGTTTGTATACTTCTCTGTTAGCTTTACTGAGTGGGTTATCACTTAGGTAGATAAAGAAGGTTTGTACACTTCTGTGTTAACTTTACTGAGTGTGTTATCAGTTAGGTGGGTGTAGAAAGTTTGTATACTTCTGTGTTAACCTGACTGAATGTGTTATCACTTAGGTGGGTGTAGAAAGTTTGCATACTTCTGTGTTAACCTGACTGAGTATGTTATCACTAAGGTGAATGAAAATATTTTGTATACTTCTGTGCTAACTTGAATGAGTGTGTTATCAGTTAGGTGGGTGTAGAAAGTTTGTATACTTCTGTGTTAACTTGAATGAGTGTGTTATCAGTTAGGTGGGTGTAGAAAGTTTGTATACTTCTGTGTTAACTTGAATGAGTGTGTTATCAGTTAGGTGGGTGTAGAAAGTTTGTATACTTCTGTGTTAACTTGAATAAGTGTGTTGTCAGTTAGGTGGGTGTAGAAAGTTTGTATACTTCTGTGTTAACCTGACTGAGTGTGTTATCACTTAGGTGAATGAAAAAGTTTGTATACTTCTGTGTTAACCTGACTGAGTGTGTTATCACTTAGGTGAATGAAAAAAGTTTGTATACTTCTGTGTTAACCTGACTGAGTGTGTTATCAGTTAGGTGGGTGTAGAAAGTTTGTATACTTCTGTGTTAACTTGAATGAGTGTGTTATCAGTTAGGTGGGTGTAAAAAGTTTGTATACTTCTTTGTTAACTTGAATAAGTGTGTTGTCAGTTAAGTGGGTGTAGAAAGTTTGTATACTTCTTTGTTAACTTGAATGAGTGTGTTGTCAGTTAAGTGGGTGTAGAAAGTTTGTATACTTCTGTGTTAACTTGAATAAGTGTGTTGTCAGTTAGGTGGGTGTAGAAAGTTTGTATACTTCTTTGTTAACTTGAAAGAGTGTGTTTGTCAGTTAAGTGGGTGTAGAAAGTTTGTATAGTTCTGTGTTAACTTGAATAAATGTGTTGTCAGTTAAGTGGGTGTAGAAAGTTTGTATAGTTCTGTGTTAACTTGAATGAGTGTGTTATCAGTGAGGTGGGTGTAGAAAGTTTGTATACTTCTTTGTTAACTTGAATGAGTGTGTTGTCAGTTAAGTGGGTGTAAAAAGTTTGTATACTTCTGTGTTAACTTGAATAAGTGTGTTATCAGTGAGGTGGGTGTAGAAAGTTTGTATACTTCTTTGTTAACTTGAATAAGTGTGTTGTCAGTTAAGTGGGTGTAGAAAGTTTTATAGTTCTGTGTTAACTTGAAGAAGTGTGTTGTCAGTTAAGTGGGTGTAGAAAGTTTGTATACTTCTGTGTTAACTTGAATGAGTGTGTTATCAGTTAGGTGGGTGTAGAAAGTTTGTATACTTCTGTGTTAACTTGAATAAGTGTGTTGTCAGTTAAGTGGGTGTAGAAAGTTTGTATAGTTCTGTGTTAACTTGAATAAGTGTGTTGTCAGTTAAGTGGGTGTAGAAAGTTTGTATAGTTCTGTGTTAACTTGAATAAGTGTGTTGTCAGTTAAGTGGGTGTAGAAAGTTTGTATACTTCTTTGTTAACTTGAATAAGTGTGTTGTCAGTTAAGTGGGTGTAGAAAGTTTGTATACTTCTGTGTTAACTTGAATAAGTGTGTTGTCAGTTAGGTGGGTGTAGAAAGTTTGTATACTTCTTTGTTAACTTGAAAGAGTGTGTTGTCAGTTAAGTGGGTGTAGAAAGTTTGTATAGTTCTGTGTTAACTTGAATAAGTGTGTTGTCAGTTAAGTGGGTGTAGAAAGTTTGTATACTTCTTTGTTAACTTGAATGAGTGTGTTATCAGTGAGGTGGGTGTAGAAAGTTTGTATACTTCTTTGTTAACTTGAATGAGTGTGTTGTCAGTTAAGTGGGTGTAGAAAGTTTGTATAGTTCTGTGTTAACTTGAATAAGTGTGTTATCAGTTAGGTGGGTGTAGAAAGTTTGTATACTTCTGTGTTAACTTGAATAAGTGTGTTATCAGTTAGGTGGGTGTAGAAAGTTTGTATACTTCTGTGTTAACTTGAATGAGTGTGTTATCAGTTAGGTGGGTGTAGAAAGTTTGTATACTTCTTTGTTAACTTGAATAAGTGTGTTGTCAGTTAAGTGGGTGTAGAAAGTTTGTATACTTCTGTGTTAACTTGAATAAGTGTGTTGTCAGTTAGGTGGGTGTAGAAAGTTTGTATACTTCTTTGTTAACTTGAAAGAGTGTGTTGTCAGTTAAGTGGGTGTAGAAAGTTTGTATAGTTCTGTGTTAACTTGAATGAGTGTGTTATCAGTTAGGTGGGTGTAGAAAGTTTGTATAGTTCTGTGTTAACTTGAATAAGTGTGTTATCAGTGAGGTGGGTGTAGAAAGTTTGTATACTTCTTTGTTAACTTGAATAAGTGTGTTGTCAGTTAAGTGGGTGTAGAAAGTTTTATAGTTCTGTGTTAACTTGAATGAGTGTGTTATCAGTTAGGTGGGTGTAGAAAGTTTGTATACTTCTGTGTTATCCGTTAGGTTGGTGTAGAAGGTTTGTATACTTCTGTGTTAACTTGAATAAGTGTGTTGTCAGTTAGGTGGGTGTAGAAAGTTTGTATACTTCTGTGTTAACTTGAATAAGTGTGTTATCAGTTAGGTGGGTGTAGAAAGTTTGTATACTTCTGTGTTAACTTGAATAAGTGTGTTATCAGTTAGATAAACATAGAAGGTTTCATTGATATTTCTTTTTCTCATGTGTGTTTCATATCCTATTATTTTACTATTATTCTATTTGTTGTATGGTTTACTTTTATTACAGATAGACCAGTATTACTAAATCTTGTTTTGCTAGTGTGGTCTTCAGTACTTTTGTTTCACCAGTTTAGCGGAATCTACATTCACAAAGGATGTTATAAGTCTTTTGTTCTTTAACTGGTTTTTCTGTCTATAAATGTTATCCTCGTTTTTTTCATTATCACTAAAAAGTAAACTGAGTTCTTAGCATGAGGTAGTTTTATCTGTCAGTGGTCAACCCTGATAAATCCAGTCTGTTTACCGTCGTACCTACCTCTTGCATGATACAGATATTCTATTAGCAGCTGCAAATGGCATAACACTAAACAAAACACGTCCAAATGAAATACTTCACGATAATCGAACTTACAACTTACTGTATTAATACCACCTGCTTCCATCTTGAAAACAAATACAACTAAGAATAAGAAAGCCTAGCGTTGCCTTCATCTTTATAATCAGCACTCAGTAACTTCTGTGACACAGTACAAATATAACCGTGATTTAAATCCCAGAATATTCCTCAGATATATTAACGATACCTTACCACACACTTCAGACAAGGCTCATGAACCATCTTGAAAAGGCAACATCTTGTGATACGACTCATAAGGGAAACAAAGAAGACAAACCTGTTCTTAGACGTCATGGTTACCAAGATACAAAATACATGAATGACTCTTGAGAGCAGGTAAAGAAAGCTGTCACGCCCCATCACCCGTCCATAAATGTTGAAACATATTTAAAAGGTATTAAGACCCACATCTTTGTATACCTTTCAAATGTACCATTTTTTGTAAACATCATAAAGTCATGACAATACTCAGAAACCACAACACAATACGATCATGGTTAGTACACACCAATCACCTAAGTAGAAGAATAAAAGATAAAACTCCACTTGTAATTTGAAACAGTACATTCGAAAAACAAAAATATCAACAAAAAGCTATAATTCAGGAACATCATAGAACACGATATTTTGTAATATCAATCTGTCTTCAATAGAGCGTCATACCGGAAAAGAACATACCATCAATGATTTCAACATAATAGGATAAGACAATTTGTCACCACAGAAATAGTCCTTTTAAGGAGTTTCTTGAAAATGCCAGCAGACTAACAGTTGAAACGTGAGGTAAAAACTAGTTAGTGATCAGCACCTAGTGATTTAAAAACAAAATAAGTAAGTAGTCAAAATCTAGGCTTAGGCAATCGAATCTGCTTCTAGGACTGACATTTGTTACAGATTATCTTGTAACACTTTTTATATACCTGATGTTCTATCTGAGCAACGTATAGACTAAATGACCAAGTTAGAGATATCAGCCCCACAGTGGCATAGAAGTATGTCTGCAGACTTACGATGCTAGAAACCTGGTTTCGATACTTGTGGTGGACAAAGCACAGATAGCCCTTGACTATAGCTTTCTCTTTAACTACAACCAACCAAACAAACAAAGATTCCAGTGTTCAGGCTCATGCGCCTCTCATTTAAATGGAAGGTATCAGTTATCAGCACCCGCCACCTACACGATAACTTCTAATCTATAATGAATTAACTGTCACTTTTATCACGCGCTCGCAGCGAAATATCGCGAAATCGAACTTTTGACTATTCAATCCACAACCTGACACCATAACCACTACGTCACTCTCGGCAAGTTTACGTGTATTTAACTAAATCGAAACTTCATGTAGTTTTAACAAGATATTTGATTTCAGGAACATAATTAGTAAAATTAGTCAAATAATTAGTTATCAAAATAAAATCACTATCTATAGCAATAATTTTCATCCTCAACCAATATCATTCATACCTATATGTTTATCACAAGAACTCATTTATCTCAGTTAGAAAAAAGACAAATAAATAATAAAATGTAATTTTTATTATGAATTAAATATACACCAAACTACAACTAGGATGAGTACAACATAAAATAAATGTAATTATTAAACTACAACTAGAATGAGTACAACATAAAATAAATGTAATTATTAAACTACAATTAGGATGAGTACAACATAAAATAAATGTAATTATTAAACTACAACTAGGATGAGTACAACATAAAATAAAAGTAATTATTAAACTGCAACTAGGATGAGTACAACATAAAATAAATGTAATTATTAAACTACAACTAGGATGAGTACAACATAAAATAAAAGTAATTATTAAACTACAACTAGGATGAGTACAACATAAAATAAAAGTAATTATTAAACTACAACTACAATGAGTACAACATAAAATAAATGTAATTATTAAACTACAACTGTAATAAATACAACATAAAATAAATGGAATTATTAAACTACAACTAGAATATATACAACATGAAATAAAAGTAATTATTAAACTACAACTAGGATGAGTACAACATAAAATAAAAGTAATTATTAAACTACAACTAGGATGAGTACAACATAAAATAAAAGTAATTATTAAACTGCAACTAGGATGAGTACAACATAAAATAAAAGTAATTATTAAACTGCAACTAGGATGAGTACGACATAAAATAAATGTAATTATTAAACTGCAACTAGGATGAGTACAACATAAAATAAAAGTAATTATTAAACTACAACTACAATGAGTACAACATAAAATAAATGTAATTATTAAACTACAACTGTAATAAATACAACATAAAATAAACTTTTTTCATAATAAACCAGCAGACTTTGAATCCACGCAGAGGCATTTTTAAAACTACCAGATTCAATGTTCACGCGAAAATATTTCTCACATCAGTAGAGACTACAGTCTCGCGTAAAGCATTTCACAAACCCTTTAAAATACACTTGCTTATAGTATCAAGTTTAGATACGTTTTCTTGCTATAATATCATTTTGTTTTTACACGTTATCTACAGGAACATTAATGTGTTTTTTTTCATTGTTGGTTTGACAGACAAACTTTTGTTATTATTATTTTACAGGCTATACTGTGACGGTCAGTCCCATTGTTCGTTGGAGTAGCCCAAGAGTAATCGGTGGATGGCGATGATTAGTTTCTTTCTCTCTCGTGTTTCTCTGCTAATTTATGGACGGTTAGTGCAGATAGCCCTCGTGTAGCTTTGCGCGAATTTCAACAAACAAACAAAACAAACTAAGCACATATTTAATGGAAGTAATGCCACCAAAGTATGCAAATTAAAACTAAACTGTCAAATCGTCTACGCTTAAAATGCTCTCTCTCTCTCTGTATGGGTATTTGGGTATTGATGTTTGTGCACCCAGGAAGGTCAGGTTTTGTTAACCTCTTCCTCCTTCCTTCAAATTTACGGTTTTTTTTCATGTGTCAAGTGTATTTATATATGGTACACGAGGGCCAGAGTAACCCGCACTTACTCAGGCCCCTTTCAGGGCAATGTCCATGCACGATCTATACATACATTTGGTGCAAATAAAACATTTATCTTATAATTCCATATATTATGAAAAAAAAGTTTCGTAATTAATATCTAAAATAATGTGGAGCTGAGTTAATAGGTGGCCTTTTATTATTTTTATTTATTTAGAAAATATATACTCACTAGGGAAAGGTGCTTAGGTCTATCATCATCATGCAAACAATGCCTGTCAAGTTCGCTCACTAGTTCATTTTTTCTTAAATTTTTATTAAAATATATTATTGTAGTATGTAGAAATCTCTCTGCTACTGTTTCGATATGTGCATATTTATACATAAATTCGGAAGATGTTGTTCTAGGTACTTTATAAGCTGTTGTGAGTAATGTATTTTGTATTGTTTGTAGTTTTGTTAGAAGTAGGTTTTTGCTTACATTTATCCATTCAGGAGGAGCTGCATAGTCAATGACGGGTCTAATGTATGTTTTGTATATTTTCATAATGTTGTCTACCGTAGCTCTACTGTTTTTGCCAGTTAGACTCCTAGCATAGTTTGTTCTTCGCCAAATTTTTGTTCTCATATTATTTATGTGGTTTACCCACGTAAGTTTTGAATCGAACGTAAGTCCTAAGAATTTTGCTGATGTATCAATCTGGAGTTGTTCACCCATCATATAGATCTCATGTTGTGCTTCTTATGTTTAGTTAACTTTATGTATACTACTAGTTGTGTTTATTTTGATTCTATATTTTTGGCAATATTCACTTATTCTATTTAATTGTGGTTGTATGTTTGTGGCTGCTATTGCTGGTGTTGGTGCATTTTTCCAGATTGCTACATTGTCTGCGAACTGTGATGAGTATCCATTATTTGGATCTTTTAGAGGCATATTATTCACGTACATGATGAGAAGGATAGGGCTAACTACCCCTCCTTGAGGGACATCAGCTTCTGGAGTGAAACTCTGAGAGAATGTCCCTTCAACATTTATTATGCATGATCTGTTTTACAGAAATTTTTGACAGCCAGCGAATAGTTCCCCTCGGTAATCCCGTTTCTTACATTTGGAACCGGAGACCTTTGTTCCATACAGTGTCGAATGCTTGGTCAATATCGAGAAAGCAAGCGACAGTGCATTCTCTTTTATTAAAATCTAAAATTGTTTCTGTTAATCTGACTAAGTGGTCTGCTGTTTGTCTGAATTTTCTGAAACCATTTTGTTCTTCTGGTAATTTTGATGTTGTTTCCAGGAATGTGGAGAGAGTGTTACTAATTATTCTCTCTAGAATTTTGCTTACACAGTTGGTCAGGCTGATTGGTCTGTAGCTATTTGGGTTATTGGCTGACTTTCCTTCTTTATGGAACATTAACATATTTGCATGCTTCAAAGAAACCGGGATATAACCAGAATATATTAATAGATTAAAAATTACTGTAAGATGCTCAAATAATTTCGGAGTGTCTTTCTTAAGAAGAATGGCTTGTCTACCATCCTCTCCTGATGATTTATTTTTTGTGTTTGTTATTTCTTCTAAGAGTTCTTGTGCTGAAATTGTGTTTGTGTAGTCGTTTGTGTTGTTGGTTTGATAATTATTTAAGTCTACTGGGAAGAGTGTTTTAAGTAATTCACTGTTGTTCATTATAAAGTTGTTTACTTTATTATTGTAGTATGTGTTCATGTCTGGGTCGTTATTTGTTTTAAACGTATTTTCAAGCTTTTCTTTATTTGTATATGCTGTGGTATTATTGTGCTCTAAAGGTATTTTATTCTTGTTGTATCTGCATTTGTTAGTCTTTTTAGGTGTGTCCAAAATTGTTTCGGATCTGTTGTTTTTTTTCGTTAAGTTCGGTGCAGAAGTCGTCCTATTTTTCTTGTTTTAAAAATTTAACTTCTGCTTAAAATGCTAGAACATCAACATGTTTGATTTGAATTTCACGCAAAGCTACACGTGGGCTATCTGCGCTAAGCGTCCCTAATTTTGCAGCGTAAGACCAGAGGGAAGGTAATTAGTCATCACCACCCACCGCCAACTCTTGGGTTACTCTTTTACCAACGAATAGTGGGATTGATCTTCACACTACACTGCTTTCACGGCCGAAAGGACGAGCATATTTGGTGTGACGATGATTCGAACCCACGAGCCTCAGATTACGAGCCGAGTACCTCAACCACCTAGCCATGCCAGGTCAACCTGTTTTGTTATGGAACTACTAGAAAGGATTAGTTGAGTGTACGTCCAACCAGGAATGATGACTCTTACCATCAACATTGCATAGAATAACTTTAAAATACGATAAAGGTAATTTCCGTGATGTAAATTATTTAAGAACGTCTTTCATTTTAATATTTATTTCAAAAAGGATTTGTTTTCACCAACATATATGACGAAGAAAAAAAATTACAAAATACAGTAGGTGACTTTTCTAATACTTCTAAAAATATACGTCAGGCGTTTGTTTACGAGTTGATTGTCATAGAAACATAAACTAGCTAGAAAATAAAAAAAGATCGCTTTTGGTAATAAATTAAGGATCCCCCAGTGGCACAGTGGTATGTCTGCGGACTTGCACACTAAAAACCGGGTTTCGATACCCGTGGTGGGCAGAGCACAGATAGCCCATTGTGTATCTTTGTGCTTAATTCAAAACAAACACACAATAAATTAAGGAATTCTCTTGTTATAGGCCTATTTATCTTGATGTCAGATATATGACAACGTATGTCGTCTGGCTCTAATTAAGTGCAAAATTAAAAGTACGTAAAGCTTCAATAACTGAGTATAATATCTTATCATATATGGTCAACACGGCAGGATTACTTAACAATTGCAAAAACAAAGGATCTTGCTGTGTTTGTTTTGTTATGAGTGGGCTATCTGTGTTGTGTCCACCACGGGCTATGCGTGTGAGATAAACATTGAATAAGATGCTGTTAGCCGTAGGACAAAAGTAAGTACATGTATAATAAATCCCTGGATTATTATTGATGTTTAAATAAGTTTTAAACAGATATTCATGTCGTCTTGAACTTATTCGAAATAAACCAAACAGTGATACGGGAAACTTGCACTGGTTCCAGTTCGGAGAACTGCTTTACAATCAAACAAGTAGGCGTTAAGACGTAATGTAGCAGCAGAACAACTGAACAGCTGAAATTGATGACCTCAAAATACAGGAAAACCAATCAGAAACTAACCTGTACGTTATGTGTTTGAATCTTCAACAAAACACAAGTATTTCCAGTTATCGTTTTCGATTTCTAAGATGTAATTACGTTACCGATTTGATATTAATGTCTAAATTTGTTTGTTTGTTGATTTTAAGCATAAATCAACACAATGGACTATCTGTGCAATACCCACCACGGGTATCGAAATCTAGTTTATAGCGTTATATGCATTCAGACTTACTACTGAGCCACTAGAGGCGTTAATGTGTAGAAGATAAATGATAATATTTGTGCTTTGTACGGTCTTATGTTTGCTAAAATATTAGAACATTTTTGAAGGAGTATCTAAAAGTCTTTTCTTTTAGGTTAGCGCCACGCAGTAGAGATTAGACGTATTAGGAGGAATAACTGTATGTCCTTAGATCTAGTCCATACTGTACAACAACAATAATTATTTATTATTTTGTCTAAAACCTAAGCTATCAAACGGCTAGCAAAGGGCTTAAGTATATGACTGACATCCACAGCCCATATAATGCTAAATTTTGACATTGTCGTGAGTTATGGAAAGAAGCCATGGAGGAATATTGTGTTGCAGTACAACATTATTAGAACGGAACCTGCTCAATGGACACTGCGCTACAGAATGATTAAATATAATACGACCTCACATGACGAACTGTAACAAGGCTCTAAAACAGCTTTAACAAAACGAACTTAACTTCTATAGGCTACACAATAAAGGTTACGAATTTTGAAATGTGATCATTGTACAACGCAAGTGACCATATTATAGTGGTCTATACAAACATCTCAGCCTAATTATTCCTTACTTACTAAAGTTTAATCAATAGATACTAATTACTAACTGCTGTTTTCAATAATCTGGTTGCAGGTCTACTGGCGTCGCCGGGAAATTTCTGAACAAGAATGTTTCTGTGAGGGTGGCGAATAGTTGACCCTCAATCTTCTTGATGGAAAAACCTTTGACCTGCCCATTCGTTAGACATTAATCAGTGTTTCCAAGAGGAGTGTGTTAGCTTCACTGAGCGTGTTATCAGTTAGGTAGATGAAGAAGGTTTGTATACTTCTCTGTTAGCTTTACTGAGTGGGTTATCAGTTAGGTAGATAAAGAAGGTTTGTATACTTCTCTGTTAGCTTTACTGAGTGGGTTATCACTTAGGTAGATAAAGAAGGTTTGTACACTTCTGTGTTAACTTTACTGAGTGTGTTATCAGTTAGGTGGGTGTAGAAAGTTTGTATACTTCTGTGTTAACCTGACTGAATGTGTTATCACTTAGGTGGGTGTAGAAAGTTTGCATACTTCTGTGTTAACCTGACTGAGTATGTTATCACTAAGGTGAATGAAAATATTTTGTATACTTCTGTGCTAACTTGAATGAGTGTGTTATCAGTTAGGTGGGTGTAGAAAGTTTGTATACTTCTGTGTTAACTTGAATGAGTGTGTTATCAGTTAGGTGGGTGTAGAAAGTTTGTATACTTCTGTGTTAACTTGAATGAGTGTGTTATCAGTTAGGTGGGTGTAGAAAGTTTGTATACTTCTGTGTTAACTTGAATAAGTGTGTTGTCAGTTAGGTGGGTGTAGAAAGTTTGTATACTTCTGTGTTAACCTGACTGAGTGTGTTATCACTTAGGTGAATGAAAAAAGTTTGTATACTTCTGTGTTAACCTGACTGAGTGTGTTATCACTTAGGTGAATGAAAAAAGTTTGTATACTTCTGTGTTAACCTGACTGAGTGTGTTATCAGTTAGGTGGGTGTAGAAAGTTTGTATACTTCTGTGTTAACTTGAATGAGTGTGTTATCAGTTAGGTGGGTGTAAAAGTTTGTATACTTCTTTGTTAACTTGAATAAGTGTGTTGTCAGTTAAGTGGGTGTAGAAAGTTTGTATACTTCTTTGTTAACTTGAATGAGTGTGTTGTCAGTTAAGTGGGTGTAGAAAGTTTGTATACTTCTGTGTTAACTTGAATAAGTGTGTTGTCAGTTAGGTGGGTGTAGAAAGTTTGTATACTTCTTTGTTAACTTGAAAGAGTGTGTTGTCAGTTAAGTGGGTGTAGAAAGTTTGTATAGTTCTGTGTTAACTTGAATAAATGTGTTGTCAGTTAAGTGGGTGTAGAAAGTTTGTATAGTTCTGTGTTAACTTGAATGAGTGTGTTATCAGTGAGGTGGGTGTAGAAAGTTTGTATACTTCTTTGTTAACTTGAATGAGTGTGTTGTCAGTTAAGTGGGTGTAAAAAGTTTGTATACTTCTGTGTTAACTTGAATAAGTGTGTTATCAGTGAGGTGGGTGTAGAAAGTTTGTATACTTCTTTGTTAACTTGAATGAGTGTGTTGTCAGTTAAGTGGGTGTAAAAAGTTTGTATACTTCTGTGTTAACTTGAATAAGTGTGTTATCAGTGAGGTGGGTGTAGAAAGTTTGTATACTTCTTTGTTAACTTGAATAAGTGTGTTGTCAGTTAAGTGGGTGTAGAAAGTTTGTATAGTTCTGTGTTAACTTGAATAAGTGTGTTGTCAGTTAAGTGGGTGTAGAAAGTTTGTATACTTCTGTGTTAACTTGAATGAGTGTGTTATCAGTTAGGTGGGTGTAGAAAGTTTGTATACTTCTGTGTTAACTTGAATAAGTGTGTTGTCAGTTAAGTGGGTGTAGAAAGTTTGTATAGTTCTGTGTTAACTTGAATAAGTGTGTTGTCAGTTAAGTGGGTGTAGAAAGTTTGTATAGTTCTGTGTTAACTTGAATAAGTGTGTTGTCAGTTAAGTGGGTGTAGAAAGTTTGTATACTTCTGTGTTAACTTGAATGAAGTGTGTTATCAGTTAGGTGGGTGTAGAAAGTTTGTATACTTCTGTGTTAACTTGAATGAGTGTGTTATCAGTTAGGTGGGTGTAGAAAGTTTGTATACTTCTGTGTTAACTTGAATGAGTGTGTTATCAGTTAGGTGGGTGTAGAAAGTTTGTATACTTCTGTGTTAACTTGAATAAGTGTGTTGTCAGTTAGGTGGGTGTAGAAAGTTTGTATACTTCTGTGTTAACCTGACTGAGTGTGTTATCACTTAGGTGAATGAAAAAGTTTGTATACTTCTGTGTTAACCTGACTGAGTGTGTTATCACTTAGGTGAATGAAAAAAGTTTGTATACTTCTGTGTTAACCTGACTGAGTGTGTTATCAGTTAGGTGGGTGTAGAAAGTTTGTATACTTCTGTGTTAACTTGAATGAGTGTGTTATCAGTTAGGTGGGTGTAAAAAGTTTGTATACTTCTTTGTTAACTTGAATAAGTGTGTTGTCAGTTAAGTGGGTGTAGAAAGTTTGTATACTTCTTTGTTAACTTGAATGAGTGTGTTGTCAGTTAAGTGGGTGTAGAAAGTTTGTATACTTCTGTGTTAACTTGAATAAGTGTGTTGTCAGTTAGGTGGGTGTAGAAAGTTTGTATACTTCTTTGTTAACTTGAAAGAGTGTGTTGTCAGTTAAGTGGGTGTAGAAAGTTTGTATAGTTCTGTGTTAACTTGAATAAATGTGTTGTCAGTTAAGTGGGTGTAGAAAGTTTGTATAGTTCTGTGTTAACTTGAATGAGTGTGTTATCAGTGAGGTGGGTGTAGAAAGTTTGTATACTTCTTTGTTAACTTGAATGAGTGTGTTGTCAGTTAAGTGGGTGTAAAAAGTTTGTATACTTCTGTGTTAACTTGAATAAGTGTTATCATCAGTGAGGTGGGTGTAGAAAGTTTGTATACTTCTTTGTTAACTTGAATAGAGTGTGTTGTCAGTTAAGTGGGTGTAGAAAGTTTGTATACTTCTGTGTTAACTTGAATAAGTGTGTTATCAGTGAGGTGGGTGTAGAAAGTTTGTATACTTCTTTGTTAACCTGAATAAGTGTGTTGTCAGTTAAGTGGGTGTAGAAAGTTTTATAGTTCTGTGTTAACTTGAATAAGTGTGTTGTCAGTTAAGTGGGTGTAGAAAGTTTGTATACTTCTGTGTTAACTTGAATAGAGTGTGTTATCAGTTAGGTGGGTGTAGAAAGTTTGTATACTTCTGTGTTAACTTGAATAAGTGTGTTTGTCAGTTAAGTGGGTGTAGAAAGTTTGTATAGTTCTGTGTTAACTTGAATAAGTGTGTTGTCAGTTAAGTGGGTGTAGAAAGTTTGTATAGTTCTGTGTTAACTTGAATAAGTGTGTTGTCAGTTAAGTGGGTGTAGAAAGTTTGTATACTTCTGTGTTAACTTGAATGAGTGTGTTATCAGTTAGGTGGGTGTAGAAAGTTTGTATACTTCTTTGTTAACTTGAATGAGTGTGTTATCAGTGAGGTGGGTGTAGAAAGTTTGTATACTTCTTTGTTAACTTGAATAAGTGTATTGTCAGTTAAGTGGGTGTAGAAAGTTTTATAGTTCTGTGTTAACTTGAATAAGTGTGTTGTCAGTTAAGTGGGTGTAGAAAGTTTGTATACTTCTTTGTTAACTTGAATGAGTGTGTTATCAGTGAGGTGGGTGTAGAAAGTTTGTATACTTCTTTGTTAACTTGAATGAGTGTGTTGTCAGTTAAGTGGGTGTAGAAAGTTTGTATAGTTCTGTGTTAACTTGAATAAGTGTGTTATCAGTTAGGTGGGTGTAGAAAGTTTGTATACTTCTGTGTTAACTTGAATAAGTGTGTTATCAGTTAGGTGGGTGTAGAAAGTTTGTATACTTCTGTGTTAACTTGAATGAGTGTGTTATCAGTTAGGTGGGTGTAGAAAGTTTGTATACTTCTTTGTTAACTTGAATAAGTGTGTTGTCAGTTAAGTGGGTGTAGAAAGTTTGTATACTTCTGTGTTAACTTGAATAAGTGTGTTGTCAGTTAGGTGGGTGTAGAAAGTTTGTATACTTCTGTGTTAACTTGAATAAGTGTGTTATCAGTTAGGTGGGTGTAGAAAGTTTGTATACTTCTGTGTTAACTTGAATAAGTGTGTTATCAGTTAGATAAACATAGAAGGTTTCATTGATATTTCTTTTTCTCATGTGTGTTTCATATCCTATTATTTTACTATTATTCTATTTGTTGTATGGTTTACTTTTATTACAGATAGACCAGTATTACTAAATCTTGTTTTGCTAGTGTGGTCTTCAGTACTTTTGTTTCACCAGTTTAGCGGAATCTACATTCACAAAGGATGTTATAAGTCTTTTGTTCTTTAACTGGTTTTTCTGTCTATAAATGTTATCCTCGTTTTTTTCATTATCACTAAAAAGTAAACTGAGTTCTTAGCATGAGGTAGTTTTATCTGTCAGTGGTCAACCCTGATAAATCCAGTCTGTTTACCGTCGTACCTACCTCTTGCATGATACAGATATTCTATTAGCAGCTGCAAAATGGCATAACACTAAACAAAACACGTCCAAATGAAATACTTCACGATAATCGAACTTACAACTTACTGTATTAATACCACCTGCTTCCATCTTGAAAACAAATACAACTAAGAATAAGAAAGCCTAGCGTTGTCTTCATCTTTATAATCAGCACTCAGTAACTTCTGTGACACAGTACAAATATAACCGTGATTTAAATCCCAGAATATTCCTCAGATATATTAACGATACCTTACCACACACTTCAGACAAGGCTCATGAACCATCTTGAAAAGGCAACATCTTGTGATACGACTCATAAGGGAAACAAAAGAAGACAAACCTGTTCTTAGACGTCATGGTTACCAAGATACAAAATACATGAATGACTCTTGAGAGCAGGTAAAGAAAGCGCTGTCACGCCCCATCACCCGTCCATAAATGTTGAAACATATTTAAAAGGTATTAAGACCCACATCTTTGTATACCTTTCAAATGTACCATTTTTTGTAAACATCATAAAGTCATGACAATACTCAGAAACCACAACACAATACGATCATGGTTAGTACACACCAATCACCTAAGTAGAAGAATAAAAGATAAAACTCCACTTGTAATTTGAAACAGTACATTCGAAAAACAAAAATATCAACAAAAAGCTATAATTCAGGAACATCATAGAACACGATATTTTGTAATATCAATCTGTCTTCAATAGAGCGTCATACCGGAAAAGAACATACCATCAATGATTTCAACATAATAGGATAAGACAATTTGTCACCACAGAAATAGTCCTTTTAAGGAGTTTCTTGAAAATGCCAGCAGACTAACAGTTGAAACGTGAGGTAAAAACTAGTTAGTGATCAGCACCTAGTGATTTAAAAACAAAATAAGTAAGTAGTCAAAATCTAGGCTTAGGCAATCGAATCTGCTTCTAGGACTGACATTTGTTACAGATTATCTTGTAACACTTTTTATATACCTGATGTTCTATCTGAGCAACGTATAGACTAAATGACCAAGTTAGAGATATCAGCCCCACAGTGGCATAGAAGTATGTCTGCAGACTTACGATGCTAGAAACCTGGTTTCGATACTTGTGGTGGACAAAGCACAGATAGCCCTTGACTATAGCTTTCTCTTTAACTACAACCAACCAAACAAACAAAGATTCCAGTGTTCAGGCTCATGCGCCTCTCATTTAAATGGAAGGTATCAGTTATCAGCACCCGCCACCTACACGATAACTTCTAATCTATAATGAATTAACTGTCACTTTTATCACGCGCTCGCAGCGAAATATCGCGAAATCGAACTTTTGACTATTCAATCCACAACCTGACACCATAACCACTACGTCACTCTCGGCAAGTTTACGTGTATTTAACTAAATCGAAACTTCATGTAGTTTTAACAAGATATTTGATTTCAGGAACATAATTAGTAAAATTAGTCAAATAATTAGTTATCAAAATAAAATCACTATCTATAGCAATAATTTTCATCCTCAACCAATATCATTCATACCTATATGTTTATCACAAGAACTCATTTATCTCAGTTAGAAAAAAGACAAATAAATAATAAAATGTAATTTTTATTATGAATTAAATATACACCAAACTACAACTAGGATGAGTACAACATAAAATAAATGTAATTATTAAACTACAACTAGAATGAGTACAACATAAAATAAATGTAATTATTAAACTACAATTAGGATGAGTACAACATAAAATAAATGTAATTATTAAACTACAACTAGGATGAGTACAACATAAAATAAAAGTAATTATTAAACTGCAACTAGGATGAGTACAACATAAAATAAATGTAATTATTAAACTACAACTAGGATGAGTACAACATAAAATAAAAGTAATTATTAAACTACAACTAGGATGAGTACAACATAAAATAAAAGTAATTATTAAACTACAACTACAATGAAATAAATGTATTAAACTAAACATAAACAACATAAAATAAAAGTAATTATTAAACTACAACTACAATAAATACAACATAAAATAAATGTAATTATTAAACTACAACTAGAATAAATACAACATAAAATAAATGTAATTATTAAACTACAACTAGGATGAGTACAACATAAAATAAAAGTAATTATTAAACTACAACTAGGATGAGTACAACATAAAATAAAAGTAATTATTAAACTGCAACTAGGATGAGTACAACATAAAATAAAAGTAATTATTAAACTGCAACTAGGATGAGTACGACATAAAATAAATGTAATTATTAAACTGCAACTAGGATGAGTACAACATAAAATAAAAGTAATTATTAAACTACAACTACAATGAGTACAACATAAAATAAATGTAATTATTAAACTACAACTGTAATAAATACAACATAAAATAAATGGAATTATTAAACTACAACTAGAATATATACAACATGAAATAAAAGTAATTATTAAACTCCAGCTACAATGAGTACAACATAAAATAAATGTAATTATTGAATTACCACTACAATGAATACAAGATAAAATAAATGGAATTATAAACTTCAACTAGAATAAATAATAATAACTAAAGACTTTTTTGTTCTTGAATTTGTTGTATAATTGAAAACACTCATTAACCTTGGTTCTGATCTCATTAAACCATGAGTGAACCATTCATCTTGTTGAGAAGCACTGCTCTAGAACAATAAGTTCTGAAATGTATAGAGATTGTTGATTATATAGTATATTAGAAATACATCAGTGACAGGCATGGCCAAGTGATTAGTAAGCCTGATAGTGAATTCGAGGGTTATGGCGAAGAAAACAAAAACGCACTACACAATTTGGGACTGTAATTACACAGTAAGAGTAACAGTCAAATCTAAATATTTGATCAGGTAAGAGTAGCCAAAGAGTTAAGTGTTGATGTTTGTGACTAGCAGCTTCCCTTCGAGCCTCTTCTCCCAAGTAGTTCAGGGGTAAGTCTGAGGGCTCACACCATTAATACCCTGGTTTCGATTCTCTTAACAGGCACAGAACAGATAGCCCATTGTGTAACTTTGAGCTCAATAACAAACAAACAAATTATCGTGCATATCACTTCAAAAATATTAATATCTATGCACAAATAACCCGTGTATAAGTTTGAACACATATTTTGAAATACATCAACAATATATCTGTTTAATTTTTGCTCACAGACCTACCTATTGGGTCATTACGGACTCTATCAGACTTGTGTTTTTAATTATCTGTACAACAAATTTTTGTAACTACATGGAGTTGTTGGGTTCCGGAACCTTGATAAGATATGAATCAGATGCGGAAAGACACATCAATATCGTAAACAGAGCAAGTAATATAACAATGAGCCACATATAGAAAACACATCAATATCATAATTAAAGCGACCAATAATGTATTAGTAACATTGGTAAGAATACTCAAATATTACTATTAAAGCGAATAATAACATATGAGTCACATGGAAAACACATTAATGTTAAAATGAAAGTGATTAATAACATGTCAGTCACACAGTGACAATTACATTAATACGTTAATATCACAATTAAAGTAACTAATTAATTCTGGAGTTTCTGTTTTACATTTAAAATGAGTGGCTTAGTCAAGTAAATATGGTCAGTTTTTCACATTGAATGACGTAACAGGTAAAGTTATTTAATATGGTGTAACGTTTAGACTCAGATGTTCATGAGCAAGTTGGCAGTTTAAGGTTTGTCATGTTAGCCTGTTTGAAATGTTAACCTTTACTTTAGAAAGTAAAATATATAATACTTTCCATGTTTATAGCAGTGTTTCACACAGTTTTAAAGGAATGAGTAGAAACCTTTAGTTCTAACTTTCTGCTCCGTAATATTTTACAAGTTATTATCAAAGGAGTTTAATTCTATATTTATTTCAACGTTGCTTTTCCTTTTATTGTTGTTGTTGTTTTATTTATACAAAATGCAGTTGTGGGGAAGTCTGTAATCAGTTTATATTTCATAGTTACTTGTCGAAATGCTTACAGTTATTAATAATTTATGATGAATTTGTTTGTTTATTTGTTGACAAACGCAATGCTGCATAACGAATAGATTGTGTTGTGCAACCACGAACTTCAGCATTACAAGCTCTCTCTTAACGATGAGACACCAGAGGACAGTGTCTGATCAAAGTAATATACCGTCATAGATTAGAATTAAAACTAGCCCTGTCAATGATGTAGCTAGTTTATAGTATCTGTCTCATTAAAACTATGCAATTTTATAAAATAAATACTTATAATGATTAAAAAACACTGATTCGCCGTTTGGATATTGAAATTGTTATCAATGCTTTCGGCCGTAATTCGAGTAATATTTCAGAAGGCTCGATACTAGCTTAGAAAATTTGGTTACTCCTAAATCTGTATTCAAACAAAACAAAACAATTATCATAATAATAAACTACAATAAATATAGGGAAAAATAGATATGTTTTATATACTAAACATTTTAATCAGTATTGTTAAATGTCACAAACCTTAAAGAAACAAGGCAAAAATAATACATAAACTTACCTTTTCACTTTAAAAGAAAGAAAAAAGAAACCGGAGAATAACTGACTGGTAGAAAATGGTAAATATGTATATAAATTGTTGGTGAATAGATAGTAACATAGTTACATACTAGATGGCAGTAGTTTCGCCAAATATTTATACTGAAAGTGTTTTTGTTGTTCCCACGCAATTATTTGTGTTGATGTACAAAATCAGCTAGCAGTTTTACTCAACATCACACAAACATGTATATTAAATTTATCAGTCTCTAAATTATGAGCAAACTTTCCACTTCGATTACGTCACATACTAATAAGACAAAACGTTTGTTTTCAAAATGTTGTTCCAGTCAGCTATACTAAGCCTTATATACATCATTGCTTTTATTCATAAAGTTACGACCCCCAGTGGCACAGCAGTATATCTGCGGAATCACACTGCTAAAAACCGGGTTTCGATACCCGTGGTGGGCAGAGCACAGATTGCCCACTGTGTAGCTCTGTGCTGAATTCTAAACAAACAAATATATAGAGTTACTAGAACTATCTTCTCTGTTACGTTGGTTAAGACTCGACACTTCACAACTGCGCGTAAATTTCATTATATTCTTAAAGAGTATAAACATCATAATTTTACCTCTCAATCGTTCGCTAAGAATTCCGATTTGTTCTCTATGCAAGTAGGCTATTGTGCAGCTTTAGGTTTATCAAATTGAACTTCTTTTTTTCTTCTTTAGTAGGTACAGTGTAGCGTTAGGCTTAAGAATGAAAAACGCTTTTCGATTGAGATAGGATGAAATAAGAGTGAAAATGAAGAAAAACACATAAAATGTTGCAACACAATTTTTCAAACATATATATATAAAGCTCACAACAGATTTTTGAAGCATATAATTAGCATAAAAGTAGAAAATAAAAAAATCTCTTCTAGGTACGACCTTTGTACTCAGTTACTGTTTGTCTAAAGTTGCGTTAAGAAATTTCGCAAGCGGAGGATGTGAAACGAAATAATTTTTTAGGTGTTATGTATACATTTGAATGACCAAAAATCATAAATTACTATATTGATACCACATAAATCTGTTATAATTTATCAAGTTCAGTAACTAAGCTTTATTTAGGTCTAAAAAATATGAAGCTTCGAACAGGCGATAGACTCAACTTTCCCACTCAAAAGTTTCTCTCGAAAGAAAGAGAGGACGCTGTTACATTCAATAAACAGAAACATTTTCTAAAATCAGAGGTGAGCTGGGCCAGTGTGTTTGATTCAGTACATGAGCGGTATCTTAGAAAATAGAAAATATAGAAGGTTCTCATTTTACATTCTAGCTTATCAGTATCATTAATTTGAGTTTCTAATTAGTACAAAACTATAGACTTTGTATTTGGACATCACAAACATCTAATCTGAACTAAGGCTGCATTCAACGTAACACGTTACTTGGCACACGAAATTCGATGTTTAGGAGTGTTTTTAACATTTACTTTAAAATGAAAGAATTAAGTAACGTATGATATGTTTGTTTGTTTGTTTTGAATTTCGCTCAAAACTACACGAGGGCTATCTGTGCTAACCATCCCTTATTTAACAGTGTAAGACTAGAGGGAAGACAGCTAGTTATCACCACCTACCGCCAGCTCTTGGGCTACTCTTTTACCAACGAATAGTGGGATTGACCATAACTTTATAACACCCGCCCAGCTGAAAGAGCAAGCATGTTTGGTGCGACAGGGATTCGAACCCACGACACTCAGATTACGAGCCGTACGCCTTAACCCAGCTATGCTGGGCCCCGTATGATACGAACATTTGAATTATAATCTACAATTTGATACCAAACATAATGGCATAATTTCAGAAACTAGTAGTTCAGTAAAATTTTGAATACGGGTCAAACTCGATGAAATGACCTTTGACCCGTGACCCGTCCGGAGAGGGTTAAACCTTTCTACGCTGCTCTCATGTAGTATACTACATAACTACTCATTGGCGTCACAGATATTGTTTGTTATTAAAATATTTTAAGAGAAGCAAATTTCTTTAAGTGTGTGTGTTTTTTTTATAGCAAAGCCACATCAGGCTATCCGCTGTATCCACCGAGAGGGAGCGAACTCCTGATTTTAGCGTTTGAAAATCCGTAGATTTAAAGGGGATTCTTTAAAAGTCTGCATTATACGCACACAATTTCAAACCTAGATAATCTTACATATTACTAACTATCTTGGCAGTATCAATGCTATTTTCTTCTGTTTTTACAGTCTTAATACCGCTCTAGAGTTTTGGTTAAAGAAAAACACTAAAACAGGTAAATGAAATCATGATGTCAATCCAGAAATGAAAACTACCAAGTAAGATCTTTATCAAAGGTCATTCAACTAATACTTTTCTAAGCTGAACTTAAAGCTTTCTTTCAGAACAGTTGCTTTCGTACTCGTACTTAAGGATCATTCAAGTACTTCTTACAATTTCTAAGGTTAGGTTTATCTTTTTTCGTGTGTTCTTGAGAAATCGATTCTAAACAGGACTGGAAGATAGATAATTCAGTTAGAATTATGTTAATCTTATTAGACCCAGATATCACTTTTTTTTCTCTTATTTTCAAATCGACATAGCATGGGATGGATTATATGATTAAGAGTAGCGCCAAAGGACTGTTAACATAAATAGAAAATCTTTGTAATAATCAATAGTCTAATTTGTCTGTTTTTATTGTTGTAGAGACGCGCACTAAATTTTATATACATAAGTCATGTAAAAGGTACTTAGTATTTGGAACTTTAACGGCATCTTATACGACCTCAAGGTTCATATATATATAGCTATCTGTAATTTAAAACAGTTTAGCCATTTTCATTAACTGTCAATGTGATAACACACTCACAACTGAAAGAACAGTGTGTCAATTGATAACTTTCAAATTTTCTAATCTACAACGTGATAATATGCCAACTATTAGACCAAGCCCAGTCTGGTGAAACTACAATAAATAGTATATATATATATATTGCACACTTAGCTATTTCTTGGCAAAATATAACGTATTAGCCCAGAAAAGAATTACCCCGCTAAAATAATTTTAAAATAATATCTATTTTTGTCTCTGATGACGTGATCGTTTAAATTAATAAGAGAGATTGCATCTTTCAGAGTTTTTCTATTTCAGAGGTCATTAACTTTAGGGTCTTCAACAGCCAAATATATATCCTAGGAAGTCTACTAGAGGTCTTAAGATGTCCAAGGTATCCTTCCACCTACTGGTCTTACGGCCAGAGGCGATCACGAAGCCTGATTCATCGCTTGGCTAGCGCCATCTACAAAACTTGAATGGAATCAAATAACAGAACCGACAACTATCCGGTAGTCTTTGATCAATAACTTGTTTTATGGCCTTGGCTGCCCTATTTCGAGGAAGGAAGGTCAGAAAACCAATGGTGGTGGGTTTGGCAGACATAACAAAGGGGTATGGAAGCTCTCAGCCATACTGCTTGTTCTAAATATGCTTTTGCAAAATTATGAAATTTTAGGCAATATTTATATCTCAGAACTACGGTATGGATAGTAAAACTTTTATTGATAAGCAGAGAACAACGTTTCGACCTTCCTATGTCATCTTCATGTTTCTCGTCATCAAGAATAGGCAATATTTGTTGGAGTTGCTTAATGTTCCTTATGGTAATAATAACAAATTGGAAGCTCTAAAGCAATAGGATAGAATAAAAACATGGATTAAGTCTTGTAGATAAACAAAGTGTTGATAATAATTCATATAGAAACAGATGAAGGATAACTGTAGATTGAACAGGAAGTAATGAAATGAAGAAGCAGTGTTTGGAAAAAAAAAAGTTCAAAGGTCATCAATCTCTGGATCAAGACAAAAGCCATTCGGACGCTACAGTATTTAAAGTTCCTATCCGGAAAGCTTTATTAACTTTTTCGCCTCCTTTTATGTGAAGCCCGTGTCGGTATCCATGAGTTAATGCCCTAAAGAAAGTGGTCAACGTATTAAAGTGTTTGATCACAGAGATGGAAAATTTGTAGTTTTTAAAATATTCTTATAGTTCTGTTGGTTTATCCTATATACTGGAAACTACTTTTCTTGATATTAGATCAAACAAGTAGTGTTAATGGTACTGTACGTTATCAGTTTTGGGATATTATATTCTTTTGGTTTCTGTCATCAGCGAAGTGATCGGTTTGTTTATAAACTTGTGGGTTGGTAACGTTCGTTTTTGTAGAGAAAACTTTCGCCTGATGTAAACCAAAGGGTTAAGGTTCATTTTAGAGAAAACTAACTGTCATTTTAAAGTTGTTTGTATGTGTTCCTATGAATTGCAATTACAAGACTGTCGGAAAACTAATTTTAGTCAATAACACTATGTAACACAAATTTTGTTCTTGGATAGTTTGTATTATTTCTTAAATGCTTATGTTGTAAAAGTACAGAAAATGGCCATTATTCCCTTCATACTTTGCTTTTGTAACCTGGATAACGAAATTTAGAAATTAACCTATTTTCTATGTAAAAACGGGCAAATTTGCACATTTTCATTTACATAAGGTCTGAATAAAACAACATACGAATCAAGATTTGCATGTATTTATACTAAAGTTATACAAAAATGTTTAGAAGTGAGTAGTTTTTCGAGATTTGCGACTGTAATGTAAATCACTTTCAT
This sequence comes from Tachypleus tridentatus, assembly GCF_004210375.1. Classification (NCBI taxonomy): domain Eukaryota; kingdom Metazoa; phylum Arthropoda; class Merostomata; order Xiphosura; family Limulidae; genus Tachypleus; species Tachypleus tridentatus. The sequence continues at coordinate 143,133,457 of NC_134833.1, forward strand.
GTATCAGCCCCCAAATATAGTCTTCCATCATGTTTTCGTTATATGCTCCCAGGTCCCAAAGGCAAAGTTTGAAGAGAAAAATAGGTCTTTTCCATTTACTTTAGGCATAAGCAATTTGGAAATAACACTTTCTGCCCAGGAACAAGAAAAAGTAAAAATTTTGTTACATAGGATTATTAAGATGAAGGAGGTAAAAGAGTTCTTCAGGATCCGGTTAGGTTTCTTAATTTTAGGTTATAGGTAAGTGATGACCAGTTTTTAATGTAGGTTTCTAGTAGGAAAATCAACTGTAGCCTATCTATTGTCATTAAACAAATAACTTTATTCTAAACAAGCTATAAATACATTCCTGAACAATATTTAATGCTGTAAGTGAAATATAACTTTCCTTAATAAACCTTTCCCATCAGAAATTCCTCGTCGATTGAAATTTCTACTGACACGGCTGGCTTACTCCAGTTAGCTGTTTCGATAAAAAGTAAAATAAACAACAAACTTTTTCTTAGAAACAAATAACTCATCTGTTAGTAACTGACTTAACAACTATAATTATTCAATAAACAAAAAAACTGACAAACCAACAAACTAATTATAAACTGTAGCCTTATGTATTAGTTTGCTTGATGATAAACGCAAAGTTGCACAAAGGGCTATCCGTGCTATCCTCACTGCGAGGATTGAACCCCAAGTATTAGCGTTATAAGCCTTCATAATTGATTGGTGAAATATCAGGCAACAAGACTGTCTTATTTAACTTATGATAATAATGCTTATAATATATAATTTGTTCCAACATTGATAGAAACTACAACCTTTAACCTTAATTTTAAATGTTTTTGTCTTCTCCCTGAAGAGTCTCTGAAAGTTCAAATTGGAGCTAAAACAGTTACATCTGCCTAGGTTGATTCTAGGATCCCATTATTGGACAAGTTGTAAATTTAGGGCCACACGCATACACATCATGGTAAGCATCAAGGCTGAGAAACAGTAGTCTCCGTTCACCCTGTCTGTACGAGAGAAGTGAACGTTAAACTGGAGTTCAAGCAAAAGAAAAGAAATCTAAAGAACAAATCAAGTATGGTAAAAAAAACAACAACTTTATACATGATATATAAACAGATGTTAATAACATGCGACAGAGTCGACGAGAAATTGAGTAAAAGTCCAGAAATAAAAATTTTGTATGGAAGGGATCTGAAGATCTAATTTAAAAAAAAAATAACCAATTCAATAACTACTAAAAATAAAGAACCAGTTGGAAATGGAAAAGACTTTGGATACGTTATCATGGAAAGTTTTGCTGGAAGAAACTGAACCCAAGATATAATCGAAATTTCTTCGTTGTTATGATAATTGGAGGAATAAAAACATTGTATGGGTGGCGCCACTGTAAACCTTAACTATAGACTAAATTTGATAGTCCGGAAATGGAAACGTCGAAAGAAAAAGAAACCGCTTTGACATTTGATTCTCTGATCCTTTTTGGCAACGGTTTAAGAGTCCTATAAATATCCCCCTTTGTTCCTCTCTGTAGCTAACACCAGTCCTGACTCTGCTAAGAATTTTGAAAAAATTCCTCTGATGTGACTTTGTAGCCAATAACTGTTTGTAAGAAAACATTCTGGTTAGAAATAGTCCTCTTGTGGATAAGCAAAAAAAAAAAAAAAAGATCCCCTCACCAGTAAACAGAGTATAGGTAAACCTTTGTGTAGTATTACACTAACAACAATCGTTAAATATAACGTTTAAATGTGGCGGTCATGAAAGAATTAATATATTAATAATGATTCTCTTTGATGATGATGTAATAAGTTAGGTAAAATCCACAAAGGGCACCTGGTAAGTGTTCTATTTCTCATTGCAGAATAAAATAAAGTGTTTATAATATTGTCAAAGCTAAGAAGACTATCTGCCATCACCTCTAATTTTATACTATTAACCAAAGAGAAAGCAGGCAGTAAGCAGCACCTTACCACCCACTGCCCATGCTGAGGGATTGGCTGTTGCTCTTATAAAGCTCTCACAAATTAAAATGCAGGGAATATATTGTAGTATCGCACAATAAAATGTTATAATGTATTTTGTACACAAAGAAGTTATTTTGTAATTTAGGTTTTGTTTGCTTATTTTAGAATATAGCTACATTGAGCTATCTGCTGTGTCCAATATGGGAAATCGAATCCTGGAGTTCAGCGTTTTAAGTCTTATGCTATTCCATTGAGAGACTTTTTGGTTAGGAAAGCTGATGATACTAAGCCGGTTTTACCTAAACCTAAAATAAAAAACTAATATATTAAATTAAAATTTTAAATCTTCCTGTTGCAAAATCTCACTTCATTTTTAGAGTTTACTTTTTCAGGAAAAGATCAATTTTATTAATAAAAGATTGTTAACTAAATCATAATTTTCAGAGTAATATAGATGTCGCTTTTAATTTTCTAATATTTAATAGAAGTCGTGCTGAGAGGCTTTAACAAATTTGTCAGCTGTATCTACACGTAGATATAACTTGTTTGTTTCAGTCTAGCGTAAAAAATATCTGTGTTACCCATTACCAACTTCGAACTTTATACTAACACACAAGAAAGGCAGATAGTCAACAGCACTCACTGCCAGCTGTTGGGCTACTTTAATCGATTAACCATCACTTTTATAATGTCTCCATGAACACAAGCTTTAAAATACGAAACTATACGCTACCAAATCACAATATAAAATACGAAACTATACGCTACCAAATCCACAACGTTATCCACTACACCACCATGTCTGTAGTTTTATAATACGTTCACTGAAACAGTTTAAATGGCGCCGTTAGTTTTATGACATTCATCTCGTGGTCTAACTGATGCCGTTATTTTTGTGACGCGCTTAATAATATGATCTAATTAATGCTGTTAGTTTTACATATTCAAAAGTATGATATAGTTAGTGCCATTAATTTTATATCTTCAACAGTATGATCTAATTAGTGCCATTAGTTTTAAGACATGTTCAACAGTATGATCTAATTCCTACCATTAGTTTTATGACATGTTCAACAGTATGATCTAATTAGTGCCATTAGTTTTAAGACATGTTCAACAGTATGATCTAATTCCTACCATTAGTTTTATGACATGTTCAACAGTATGATCTAATTAGTGCCATTAGTTTATGACACATTTGCCAACCTGTTTTAAATGGTGCTATTAATTTCATGGCATGCGTATTACTGTAACTCAAGTGGTATCATTAATTTTGCGTTGCCGGGAACAAATTTTATATTGGACTTAACCTTTATGATACTCGAGTTATCTATCATGTTTATTTCTTTAGGAACTTCAAGTGAAAGAGTCTTGCCAGAAACACAGAAGAAAAAAAAAAGTCCAATAAATACTATAACGTACAGGTTAATATATAGCGAGATCCATAAATGATATGTATTTTGAATAAGTCAATGTCACAAGGTTATATTCGATTACCTGTTTTTATCTTAAGAGGCAGCTTTGTATTGGAACAGTTACTGGGCCTAGCATGACTAGGTGGTTAGGGCACTCGACATGCAATCTGAAGGTCGCGGATTCGAATCCCCGTCACACTAAACATGCTGGCGCTATCAACAGTAGGAGCGTTATTATGTGACGGTCAATCTCACTATTCGTGGGTAAAAGAGTAGCGCCAGAGTTGGTGATGGGATGATAGTGACTTGTTATAATGTGACGGTTAGTTCCACTGTTCGTTTGTAAAAAAAGGTAGCATTAGGAACGGCTAGCGCAGATAGAGCTCGTACAGCTTTGCGCGAAATTCAAAACGAATAAACATTTACTATTTGCCCTATCAGTGACAGCAGTTAAGGTTAATAAGTTCCGTCTTTGTTGGACAGTATTGACTTTTCTGTATCAAAACATTTGGGGTCAAATTAATATCTTTCTTGAGACAGTTCTCCTTTAAATACAGGATTTCTCGAATAATACAGAATAATTGTAAGTATAGAAACTAAAATTGTTAAGTCAACTTGTCGCGGTTAAACCTTTATTAAGTATGATCTATATATTCAATAAAGAGATAATAAATTAACCCTTTAACTTGTGTATGTTTTTGCTTTATTGAATGATCTATATTAAGTATGATCTATATATTCAATAAAGAGATAAATTAACCCTTTACTTTGTGTATGTTTTTGCTTTATTTTAGTTAGGCCTGAAGTTTAACGTGCTTAATATTATCAACGAATAAACTTATAATGTCACTGTACGACCTAACGTTACATTATTTTTTTAAGTTGATAAACTTTTAATATACTGCTGTACAGAATACCTTATAAAGCTTACTTACATCTACTTTTGCTCACATCTGTTGAAACTTTGTTCCCGAGCATGCACATTTAAATAGTAAGATAAAAAGGCATACTCAGAAAAACTGAGTATTATTATAATAAACTGCATAATGTGAATCATTTGGTTTATAACCATGGAAACAACCCCCGCTAGTACAGCGGTATATCTACGGATTTACTTCGCTAAAATCAGGCGTTCGATTCCTCTCGGTAGGCTTAGCAGATAGCCCGATGTGGCTTTGCTATAAGAAAACACACACATAACAATGGAAGTACAAATTGAGATCCCTGAAATAGTGATGGGTTATGAGTTATATTGCTTCAGTATTCTTAAATAAAACAACTTTAGAATATTACGAAATGTGCCTGGAAAACCTGTATAGGTTGGATAATAAGCGGACAACATTTTGACAAAGTGTTGAGAATCATTTTTTTAGATCCATGAATAAGAATGAAATTCACACGACTGCATCAAACCGCCAGTTGTGTTTATGAGAAATGTCTAATGAAGCTCATCACTGACTGCATTTACTGTATTTATATTTTAATTTCCCTCTTACTCGAGTTTAATTATTTGGATGAAATTAAAATAACAATACATTGTTTTCTCACTTTCTGAAATATCTTTGCGTATATACGATATTGACCTAAGCCTACATTTTTACTTCCTCCATGTATGTAAGTTCGTTATAAAGTTACTTCTGCTCCGTAGATTAATACTACAATTTTTTATGAGGCCTGAGCATTTAGGGCTGCGGGTCCGAGGGTCTCGTGTTCGAGAGGTAGTGCTACCAAAAGCACTTTTCTCTTTTAACTGTAGTTGCGTTGTAAGAATAACAGTCAATTCCGCTATTCGGGTAAGAGTAATCGCTCTTGGCTGCTGCTCGACTTACTTCTGACAACGGGCAAACATTAGCGATCGCTGTACCTGATGCTACCGCTTCTATGTGTTTTTAACACTACGCGATAGTGTTAATTATCAAAGTGTTTAAATTCAGTGACCACTTTTTCTATTGAAGGTGTGGCTGTGAAAAATGGTCAGCTTCTCGAAACCTACGATGTTACATGCCTCGCAGCGACATCTTTAATCCTGTTAATTTATATATTTATTTCATCTGTTATGTTCCACACATATCGTGATTTCTAAGAAATTTCATTTTATTTATCTAACTGATAACAGCAGATAAGCTATTTTCACTTGGATTTTATTTCGTCATTGCTCTTGGACTACGTCCAGCTTGGAGAATCGAACACCAGTATTTTGTGTTATAAGTTTTTAAACTTACTGTTGACCTACCTACACATTATTTATATTTGGAAAGCTTGTTTGTTTTTATAACGATACCACAATGGGCTATCTGCTGTGTCCGTCAGAGGGTTTATAATCCAAGATTTTAGTGTTTTAAGTTATTTAAAAAGAAAAATTATACCTAATGAATGACTAATAATTGTGTGTGTGAATTATGTTAATAATCAAAGGTTTTAGTGTTTTTTTTCGCCACGGAAAGAAAAGTAGAATAAGGCTAGTGCTGCTGCGAAATGATTTCACGTTAACCGTCACATACATCACATGACATCAATAACTACACAGAATTTATTCTAGGAAAAATGGCGGTCCAAGAAATGAAAACGTAATATATTTATATCAATTTCATTTATAAGCAAAGTTTTTATTTAAAAGTTGTTTAAAAACTAACGGAAACCTATGAACGTTTTAATTTTAGATTCGTGGGCGTAAATACAGGATAAAAACAGTACTTGGCTAAGTGCAACAGGAAATGTTAGAAAACTCAAATAGTAATAAAAAAGCATGCTTAGCTGAAGTTTTTTAATAAATAAAAACTCTTTGGTTCGAAGCGTTTCTTAAATCAGACTGCGTTTCATTTTATTAAATAACTGATTGTTTAATGTAATTACGTTGGGTTTTTAGTTGTTGTAAAGAACAAAGTTCAACAATGTGCTATTAGTTTGTTTGTTTTGTTTTGAATTTCGCGCAAAGCTACTCAAGGGCTATCTGCTCTAGCCGTCCCTAATTTAGCAGTGTAAGACTAAAGGAAAGGCAGCTAGTCATCTCCACCCACCATCAACTCTTGGGCTACACTTGTACCAACGAATAGTAGGATTGACCGTCACAGTATAACGCCCTCACGGCTGAAAGGGCGAGCATGTTTGGTGCGACCGGGTTTCGAGCTCGCGACCATCGGGTTATGAGTCGAACGCCTTAATCCACCTGGCCATATGCAATTAATGATCTGCCCACTATGGTTATCGAAACCCAATTTTTAGAGTCATAAGCCTACAAACTTACTTTGGAGCCCCGGGTGGATTATTTATACAGCGTTAAAATCCAGAGTTCGATCCTCTGCGATAGACAGAGAGCAAACAGCTCATTGTGTATCTTTACTCTAAAATACAAAGAAAGAAACACTGATTAACTAAGAGCGTTCCAAATGCCGACTATATAGTTGGAAAGAGAATTTCACTACCTATGATTTAGTTGTGAATTCTGTGATGCACGTCTTAAAACTTTAATCGTTAAGCTTTCGTTTGCAACGAGGAAAATTACATAACAATCATTAGGGTGCCAGGTTTTAAAGTTTTTATTTTTTTATTAAACGAGTTTATTATATATAAAAGCTGAAAAATCATATGTGAAAAATATGCCTAGATTTCTTTCCATAGGGCTAGACGTCGTTGGACATCTCTTCGCTGCGCCTCTGACAACTGGGATTATATTTTAAAATTAGGGTATTCAATACGTTAGGCTCCCAGTAGCTCAGCGGTATGTCTCCGGACTTACAGCGCTAAAACCGGGTTTCGATACCCGTGCTGGGCAGAATACAGACAGCCTATTGTGTAGCTTTGTGCTTAATTCAAAACAACAATACGTTAGGATTCGATCAAATCTGAACATGAATCAGTGTAGTAAGACTGGAAATGTAGTCGTTATAGTTATAAAAAAAATAATAACAAATATAAACTGTCACTGTTATCAGCTAGCTCTTGTGAAATAACATTATTTACCATTTGAATACTCAGAAATATAACATTTGGCATTTCAAGAGGATCGCGACATTAGTCGTTACTGTATACACGAACCCTACACACGCTTGTCTCAACGGCCTCTGTTTACTCATTCCACTTCCAGATGCCTATAGTACGCATGCGTTTTGAATGACTCATCACCTGAACAAGCTCTCAACCAATGCTGTGTTGGGGAAAGCTTAGTCATCTAAAACACGCAATCGCACGAACATTTAACCGAGAAATTAATTTGAACAATGATCAGGTATCTTGTGATCTCAGTTGCACTGGCAATATAAATTATATATGCAATTTGCCAATATTATAATATATGAAATGTCTTTTGTTACTTCAATTTTTTCCTCTAATACCTCTACATTCGCTGAACACGTCAGCTAAAAATAGTCAGAATTCATAATACAATATATTACTGATTTTTTATGATATAAAGCAGGGCATTCTCTTTATTGTTCGGGAAAACCATTTATTGTAATTTTACGTACTTCATAAATTAGTTATTCACTTAATGTTTACTCTTCTGATTGAAGACTAGTGATTGTTTTTAAATTTGTTACATTTTCTATATTTTCATATACATTTATTGATTACTTATTTTAATTTCCATCACTAACTGCGATTAGTGTTAAGTTTGATATTTTACCAAACATGGCTTCCACCAAGACAAAAACTGTGGGTAAAATAATACTATTTTCACTTGAGCGGAAATCGTGCCAAACCATGGCGTCATTAAACCACAACACGAATTTGTTATTGTGATATCAAACGCTGTACTCGTACATGTTATGAGTCAGCTAGTAGAAGTTCTGCACCTTTCGTTTTCTTTTTTTTTTCCAGTCGTTGTCCTATATTTGAGAACCACACAAACTTCTGTTTATGTTGAAAAATGACATGTTTCCAAGCTCCTTCTATATCGTTAAAATCACAGGCATGTCAGTTTTAGAGTTTAAAATATACGTAAAGCAACACAGTCCTCAAAGTACTCGTGACAACAGTAAAGACAATTGTTGTTGTCTACGGCAATTCTGTATTAAGTGCTATTTGCACTCTGAACAGCAGGGAATCGGTCTTTGTATTTTATCGTTTTAAGTCTAAAACTTATCGCTGACCTACCGGAGGATAATATAATAACAACGTAATTAGTATATATTTAAAGTTTCGACAAATATCCATTGGGTAAGGCCCGGCATGGCCAGGTTGTTAAGGCGCTTAACTCGTAATCAGAAGGTCGCGGGTTCAAATCTCCGTCACTTCAAACATGCTCGTCCTTTCAGCCGTGGGGGCGTTATAAAGTTTCGGTCAATCCCAGTATTCGTTGGTAAAAAAGTAGCTCAAGAATTGGCGGTGGATGGTGATGATTAGCTGCCTTCCCTCTGGTCTTACACTGCTAAATTAGGGACGGTGAGTTCTAGTGAATATTAGAAGAATAACACTTCTACTTTTGTTTGTTCTTGAATTTTGCCCAAAGCTACTCGAGGGCTATTTGCGCTAGCCATCCCTAATTTAGCAGTGTGAGACTATAGGGAAAGCAGCTAGTCATCTACACCCACCGCCAGCTCTTGGGCTACTCTTTTACCAACGAATAGTGGGTTTGACCGTCATATTATAACGCCCTCACGGCTGAGAGGGCAACATGTTTGGTGTGACGGGGACTCAAACCTGCGACCTTCAGATTACGAGTAAAGTGCCTCAACTATCTGGCCATGCTGGGCCGATTTTCTTTGTAATTTCAAGTTAAGTCCGTTATTTTTGGTATCTCTAAGCAGATTCTTTCTGAGTCATGCTTGAAGAGCTACCGTTAACTTGAAGAAAATTTGATATTTCATAAAATGTGAGGCTTAGTGACAGTGAGAACCCGCATCTTTAAAGATAATTTCGTTATACATATTCGTATTGACTAACGTTGAAATTCGTATAATTTTCATAATTTTTCTTAAAGTCAACTTAACTGACTAGACTTTCAAACTAAGCTTCAGTAATTAAATTAATCATGCAGAAAACTTCTTGGTTATGGTCGTGAGGTTTTACCAGGAGGAGTTTTGGATGGAGACTGAGAAAGCATAGCATTATATGAATACAAATGCAGGTGCTACCCACGTCACTGGTCATCACATGTATGAATGTATTGGTAATTTCACATCCTGGTGTTACAGAACATAACAAGAGAAAGGAGATACAAGATTTAAAAATAAGTTTTTCATAGTATTGCCAATAAGAAAAGTGTGAACATGTGCAAACAGTGACGAAACAGATTAGTATTGCATAAGATAGGTTTCCCATGTGTGAAAGCTTATAAGTGCTATAAAAGAAAATATCTCTGAACAAAACTGAAACTATAGTAAACAGCTTATCTTTCTAAGATAAGAGAAAAAGAAAATATTGTAATGTTACAAGTACACGTTGCTAACTTTGCCCTTGATGGTCTGATTTACACTACTGCAGGACTAACATGCAATCTACAAAATTTATTATAATAATAAAACATGAATAAATATTGATAATAAATACATATTTTTAAAAAATATAAAATATCATTCTAAATAAATCATATACATGTTGTAGTCACCACATTACCCACCTTCTTTGAAAAATGCCGACAACAGTTGCCGTTGTATCTTCACAAATAGGGCAAATAATTAATACTTAACGGTCACAGTTTTAAATATGAATATGTATAATGAAGTATACATAGGGAGAATGACACAGATATTTGATAGATTTATATTTGATATGAAATTCACTTATACCAAAATGTATGTGATGAATGTGCAATTTTCAATACAAGTAATACAATAAATTGTTCTAGATACCACGTTTTAAATAAAGCTATACGTAGGTAGCATGCTTTCAAAAAGTTAATTGTAATTAGTATGCCTAGTTTCTTAATGTCCCTCACGAAAAGGACTGGACGTGGCATAGTAGGTTTGGTTTGTTTTGAATTTTGCGCAAAGCTACTCGAGGGCTATCTGCGCTAGCCGTCCCTTAGTTAGCATTGTAAGACTAGAGGGAAGGTAGTAGTTATCACCACACACCGCCAACTCATGGGCTTCTCTTTTACCAACGAATAGTGGGATTGACCGTAACTTTATAATGCCTCCACAACTGAAAGGACGAACATGTTTGGTGTGACGGGGATTCGAATCCGCGACCCTCGGATTACGAGTCGAGTGCCTTAACCACCTGGCCATGCCGGGCCGGCATAGTAGGTAACGCATCAGACTTTGAATTCGAAGGTTCAGAGTTCGCGACCTGTTACTACGAAATCGGATTAGCCCAAATGGAAGGATGTAGGTACATTATAAGAATGATGGTCAAATCCTACTATTTAAATAGAATAGTTCAATAGTTGGCAGTGGACGCTGTTGACTAGTTGTTTTCCTCTTGTCCAACAGTTTGAAATTATGGTTGGCTGTACGTAGATAGCCTTGTGTAACTTTTCGTGAATATTCTAAAACGATCAAATTATCGAAAACCATTCTTTGGTAAATAACAGACAAGATAATCATTTATAAGAAAACAGCTTTAGTAAGCCATTTTATTTTAGTAAAACCATGTTACTTACACAAGACTGAGTTGGAGATGGTGATTGCTTATACCAAGAATGAGTTAGATATTATGGTTACTTATACCAAGATGGAGTTGGAGATGATGGTTACTTAAGTGAAAGAAACGAATAAGTTTCAGGCCTGTTTATTTAAAGAAGAATATTATCCAGCACATTTGTTCCTGAGCTATTTAGTTAACATTATCAAGGAGGAACCATTGGTACTCCAAATTAAGTTCCTGAGGTCAATTCGAGCAGACTCGAGTAAGATTTCTACTGAAAGACTGAAAAACGTAGCCATTCAGTCTCAGGAAGATGCTTTACGGAATGTAACAGCAACCTGATTAATAGTCCTTGAACCTTTGTTTGACCCCTCAGGAGTAAAGTTTCATGAGCATGCTAATTGTAAAATGGACCTTTTGTTCAAAAGGTTGTTCACATTTTCTCACTTTTAGGATTAGTGTTTCATAAATGTTATATATTTTCTCGAAGCAAGCTATTCGTTTTATTAGCGATAAAAAAAGAGTTGTCGAAATTAATTAATATGAATGTAAAAGTGAAAGGAATTTATTTAATTTGTAGGATGCATGGATAACAACGACACAATGACTAAAGGGTAAAGACAGAGAACCTAAGGCTCAAGTTAGCCATCTGTAATTTAGAAATGCTGACCAGAAAGGGCGAGAAATCATTATGACATGTTGCCGACACGGCTACTCATAATTGAATAGTGGGGTTGACTGTCACTTCTATACTGCACTCTCAGCTGAAGTGAAAGTACACAATATTGCGCGTTCGAATCTCGGATTTCCAGAGCACTAGCTAAAAACTAATTTACGTCCAGACTGAACAATTCGGATCGCGTACAATATTAGGTATATCGTCACTTTAGTAATGTATTTTAATTTTTATTGTTGTTAATAACGAATCTCATAACTAATTAAATAAAAAGGGAACTAAAGAAAGACACTGTATTCGAGACTAAAGGGCATGATGTGTTCACTATGCCTTGTACCTTTATTTACATTAGTACTAATTCAACATAGAATTTATAGTACTTTAGTTGTTGATTTAAATCTGAAATGATGTTTGCTTTATTAAGTTGTAAGCACTAATAGATCTCCATAGTGTTACAATATCCCCCTCTCTGCCTTAATATCATCATATAGTTCCATTAGAAAAAATAATGCAGTCATTTCATCACCACCATCTTAATACACCACATAGTCATCATAGAAAACTCAGTCATAGACATCTTCATTACTTCAGTAGTCATTGTTGTAGTAAAAAGTCAAGTCTAAAGTTTAGTGCAAAGTGTGACTTTCTGTGTCTTTTTACTGATCACCAGTAGTCACAGGATCCACCATTCATAAACATGAGTTTCTGTAGCAGCACAACGACACATTTACAAACACTCAAACATCACTATGATACCATATTGTCAAAAATTACTGGACAAGTACTATGATATTGTTATAAACACCAAAAACGTTATGTTTTATAATAATTATTTAACGAAATATACCTCATGTATATGGAGTCACAGTGTCATGTGAACAAGACTTGAAATGTCAGTTGTTGCCAGCTGGCTATGCTCAACAAACTAATGTCTAAAACGTCAATAAACGTTTGCCTTTCGATGTAATTTTTATCAAATATTCAATTTTCCGTTTGTAAATTTAGTGCTGCTAATAAAAATAAAAATATATTTTATAGTGAAAATTAACATTAAACTGTTGTAATAGTTTAAACATTTTTTTTTTTTTTCTTACTTTGGCGAATTTTTCGTTTGGTTTGAAAACTGGTGTTTCAACTCTCCTGATGACACCTCTCCTTTCAATACCCGGGGCGGACGTTCCCTCGAATTCCCTGAGTACGCTACTGGTCTAAACGTACTTTTTAATGTTTGCTTAAATACAAAGCAAAAGAAAAAAATCATCCCAATTCATTATTTACATTTTCGCTCAGTTAGGCCACTAGCAATTACAAAGTTTTACTAACTTGTGTACATTATTTACCTTCCACATTCTGAAAGTTGTTTAGGCCACACACTGAAAGAAATGTTTGTTAGGCCTCATTTACTGAAATAAATGTTGTTTAGAATTCATGCTTCCCAGTGGCATGTTTACGGACTTATAACGCTAAAAACTGGGTTTTGATACCCGTGGTGGACAGAGCACAGATAACCCAGTTTAGCTTTGTTCTTAATTCAAAACAGTAACATTTCTTTAGTCTTCACATCCTGAAAGACGCGCCATTTAGGCCTCACAGACAGAAAAAGGTATTATTTATACATCACATATTGAAAAAAGCGTTGTTAAACGTAACATACAAAGAGAGATGTTATGGACGAGAACATTCAGCTATCATATTAGTTTCATAAATTAACCCTCATACTTGACGAGATTCGCTAAGTGTTTGTAAAACAGAGGTGATGTTAACCAAAATCAAGTACTCTTTTCCCAAGTGCGATGCAGCGTATTACCGCCATCTATCACAACAGTAAAACTTCGTATCAGACAGTTTCAGCAGAAAATGTCTTACATATATATAATTTTAAGACACACGTTCAAACACTTTAAGATAAGCTTTATTAATCTATTGGACTAATGAATGTAAAATGTGTTGTTTTTTTCCAACAGAGTCTATATTACGACAAATGCACTTATAAAACAAAGTGTATTACACTGTCTGCAGGAAACAATTTTTAAGCAAGTTTTTGTTGCTTTTTAAACTCTGAGTTAAAATATTGATAATCTTTTGAATTATTCCAGAATTATTTTACTAGTTTATTTATTCGATAGTCAGTTGTTTTATATGTTGTTGTTGTTTTGAATTAAGCACAAAGCTACACAATGTGCTATCTGTGCTCTGTCCACCACGGGTATCGAAACCCGGTTTTTAGCGTTGTAAGTCCGCAGACATACCGCTGAGCCTGGGGGGGGGTTATTTGTAGTTGTATCTAATGTTTTCCTCACAATTTGATGTTCGTAGTTATTTATATAGTTATAATTTTACTGGGAGAGATTGTGCAGATTCTCTGGGGAGCTCTAACATACAGATTAGCTAAGAAGACGTATAGTATCTCACAAAGCCAACTATTTCTTTATGTATATAAAGTTCAGTGATCCATACGACCATCTAATAAAGGGAAATTCAAAGTGATGATTAAAACCCTCAAGGGACAAGGTTGGGAGTGGTGTCTTAACGCGAGCGTCTCAGATAAGCGATTAAAGAAATACGTGGCCAAAAACTCACTTATCGTGACACGTGCTCTTGTTGATTCACGTCCCTCAGGGTTGGTGATTAAAAAGTGTGAGAAGTAGGATGGTATTTGAACGCTAATGTTTGGTCTCCGTGCTCTTTTTTCGATAAGCGCATATTTTATTCAATACTGTTCTAACAGTTTTCATGAAAATAGTGTGTTTCAGGCTGAATAAATATTTTGCAAAAGCACGCATCATTAATCGTGATAAGTATTTAGCCAAGTCCAAAATAAACAAAAACGACCTAAGAAGTTTTCCCTGCGGGCCAGGCCTAGTGGTGAGCAAAAACACATTCTGCACTTGGATTCATGATGAGTTACAAGTCAAACCCACTATTAGATTAGACAAGGATATTAACTTCACTCTAGTCTATCATTTCAAACTTATGGAGACTATGTATAACAGACACTGAATCATAGGTTCTACGGTTTGCGTCGTTTTACCATAAAATTGCGATATCTTCTTTGGGCCCGGGAATGTGTTAAATAAAAGTGGCACAAGAGGCGGCGGTGGGCATAAGCACTCGCAGGAATGTGCAAAAGGGGATTTTGGTTCCATACATTTCACAAAAAAATAGCACATATTACGACTTAAATATAACATCGTAGTTAAATTAAATATTTTAAATAATTTTAAATTGAAAATGTGTGTCTGTGCTTTAAACACGCATAACACAAATTATTTAGTCTGTTGACTTAAATTGTAAACGCTGATTCGCTAGATAAATGTTTTGTCTTCCCCTTCGAAGTAGTTCTATGGGCGTTCGTGGCTGTGAATACTGTTGAGTGGCTGCCTCCTGTCTCGTTTATCAGCCTTAAATTACGGATGGATAGAGCATATAGCCCGAGTATAGCTTCGAGCAAATTTCTGAAGCAAACAACCAAACAAAAACTGGTAAGGGCTATATATTCGTGTTTAGATTGATGTGAAAGTTAAAAAAAATAATAATATTTCCCTCCTGCAGTAGGCTAAAAATAAAAAAAGTTTAGAAATAAGAGCATTTTTCAAAATGTAAGATAAACGAAACTTAAAATGATTTATTTTTAATGAATTCTGCTTGCCGTAAGACATTAGTATTAAGCCTATTATATTTTTAACACTTCATCCTTTATTCAGCCCCTCTGGGATTTTAAAGAATTATATTTGTTTGTTTTGAATTTCGCGTAAAGCTACACGAGGACTACCTGCACTAGCCTACATAGCCCTCGAGTAACTTTGTGCGAAATTAAAAACAAAACAAACAAACAACTGGTTAGAATTGATACATTGTGTTTTATTCATCGAATTTTTTTTTTTTTCAACTTTTAGGACAAAAGAGCTTGTTGAGCGAGATTCGGACGCCGGGGGTTGATACTTACTAATCGAATTTGGAGAGCGGCAAGTTTACAGACTTGTAACACTGAAATACGGAGTTTGATTCACAGCCGGGGGCATTGCAGATAGCCCATGTGGTTCTGGTTCTTAAACAAACAAACCAAACTGATAGTTCTGTATTATCTAAGTATTACGTGAGTAATGCACTGCACATTATATATTATCTTGCTATTTATAATGTATTACCAGTTCTGTATAATACAGTTATAGCTTGAGTGGTGTACTATTACTGATACGTCATCTTTAGGTTAACAAAAAGAGAATTTGTAACTGACCGTTGCCGGGAACATGTCTTAGGGAAGAGATTATAAACAGGTACGGGATTGCAGGGGCGTTGCAGTTAGATGTTATATTATTAATTTGTATAGGTGTAAAGGTGTTGAATCTTTGTAGGATGGACGGCAACTGCCTGTTGTGAAGACACAAATGGAGAGGACGACGTTTCGAAAGTCTTCCGCCTTTCGTCTTCATATGTCTGAAGACAAAGTTTCATCATGAAGACTCTGCCTGAATAATTTATCAAAGAATATAAAGGTGTTCCTTTCGGTTGGTTTAATTTTGGTTTTAGTTGTTGTATAAGTAGGGCTTCTTTTAATTTTGCTTTGTTTATATTTGTTTCCCTACTTCGTATCTGGATGTTTTCTATGATTATGTTGTGTTTATTTTATGTGCAGTTTTCAAAAACGTATAAAGGTTGTTTTTTATGTTCTTTGATCTAGTTTCCATTTTTCTGCTTCTTTCTTCGTTATAGAAGTCGTGGCAGTTGTTGCATTGTATTTTATAAATTAAGTTGGTGTTATATTTGTCAGTGTAGTTTTTACATAGTATGGACTTTAGTTTTCTACCTGGTTTCTGAATAAATTTGGTGTTTACTGCAGTGCTGTGTTTTGTTATAAGTTTTCTCCATGTGCTGGTTATTTTTTCGCTGATGTCGGGTCCATATGGTATACAGCAGTATAAGCTTTTGTAGTTTGTTGTATCTTGACTTATTATTGTTTGTTTGTTGTTGGTCTAGATGTGTGGGTATAATTTTATCCACGGTTTTTAGAGTAAATTTGTTGATAAAGTGTTGTTTTATTTTGTTGATTTCATCGTTAATTTTATCCATAGTTTTGTGTTTATTTGGTTTCTTAGTATGTTGAGTTTTTGTTTTGTTTCATGTGCTGAGTCCCAGGGAATGTATAATCCAGTATGGGTGATTTTTCTGTGGATTTCTGTTTCGAATTGTGTATCAGTTTTAGTGATCTTGACATTAAGAAATGCTATTTGATTAGGTTTTTCCTGTTCACAGGTGAACTTAATGATAGGATGTATAGAGTTAACGTGGTTGAAAAACTAGATGTGTGTTCTGTAAACATGTATCCAGCAATTGTATCATCAACATACCTGTACCAGTATAGTGGTGGGTGTAAGGCTGAATTGGTCGCTTGAGATTTAACCTGTGTCATAAAAATGTTGGCTAGAACTGTGATACTGGATTCCCCATACTTACGCCATTTATTTCTCTGCTTTTTATTTGTTCTCTGCTTATCAAGTAAAAGTAAAATTATATCTCAGAACGGCTGATATGGGTTTCTCGAAATCAGAAGGTGTACTACCAGTTCTGTGTTATCCAGGTATTACTGGAGTGATGTGCTACTAGTTCTGTATTATACATGTATTACTTTGGTGATATACTTCCAGTTCGGTATATTTCAGGTATTACTTGAGTGATGTACCCCAGCTCTGTATTATTCAGGTATTACTTGAGTGATGTACTCCCAGCTCTGTATTATTCAGGTATTACTTGAGTGATGTACTCCCAGCTCTGTATTATTTAAGTATTACTTGAGTGATGTACTCCCAGTTCTGTATTATTCAGGTATTACTTGAGTGATGTACTCCCAGTTCTGTATTATTCAGGTATTACTTGAGTGATGTACTCCCAGTTCTGTATTATTCAGGTATTACTTGAGTGATGTACTCCCAGTTCTGTATTATTCAGGTATTACTTGAGTGATGTACTCCCAGTTCTGTATTATTCAGGTATTACTTGAGTGATGTACTCCCAGTTCTGTATTATTTAGGTATTACTTGAGTGATGTACTCCCAGTTCTGTATTATTCAGGTATTACTTAGCTGGTGTATTATTAGAAGTTATAAGAAAGTGAGGCTAAGGGCTTATAATATATTTCTTAATGCTGTCATTAGACAAAAATACTTGTCTTTGAACACACTACAGAAGCTATGGATGTAAAATAAGTTATACTGGTTCTTTTTTGTACGTTTTTTATGTTTAAGCTTAATTTCTTTTGACGTTTTACGCAAGAGAGATCCGTCTCTAAAGGGATGTATGTATCACTATGAAGGATTTGGTTGAAACACCAAAATAATTACCATTCAACCTTCTGTACTGGTTGGTTGTAGTTGTTACAGACTAGCTTAACTGGTTTTTGGTATGAAAATATGTAAAATAAGCAGGTTTTTATCTCTGGCATGAGACCAACTTGTATAAGGCCAACAACACGAATCATTTATGGAGACTGCACATGTGTGAAATAGTTGCAAAGAATTACGAAGGGTGATTTGTTGCTGGTTTTTCTCTTTAATAACACCTTTCTTTCAAACGTAATTGCAGGTTGAAGTCCACTGAGCGATTACATTGATAGAAATTCCATTTCTAACATCACTAAAGAAAAACGTTATGGGGTTTTTAGAATGACTTCAACCAAACGTCCATGTTAAGTAAACTTTCGTAACTCTCAATTATATACATATATATATAGACTATATAACAGTTTTACCTCAGCAGATATTCAGATTGCAAGCTCAATTTCTTAATGATAATCATGACGAATAACAGTTGCCCGAAAAGTCGTTGTCAGATAAAATAACAGTCGTGACATGTATTAAAAAATATTCCTTTTGTGTAGTAAGACAAAATTCAACGTTCTTCGGGTTACTACTATCTTACACGTTGTTAAAAATGTTTTTGCCTCAAGGCTACCTAGACGTTGATGACGAGAGTATATCTGTAATTATAGACAATTATAGTGGAGTATCCAACACCTGCTGGTGTCTTTAGGGCATGTTGCAGCGACTGAGTCTCGACGCCAGAGTTTCTAACTCGGTGAATCAGTCCAGTTTTTAGAGTTTTGCTGACTTAAATCGGAGCATTCTCATTTGTTCATGGAAATCATCGTTTGTTCGTCTAACGGCTTACAGAGCGTGTACTGAACAAAGTAACACTGAAAGTAACTGACGTGTGTCGATGAATTTTAAGTTACTTATCTGCCTGTTACAACATGTTAAACATTGGGTGATAGAGTTATGTGACATTGTATATGATAAGCAGAAAAGAAAATGTAACTCGGTAAGTTTGTCTGTTGGTGGTGATGACTAGCTGTCTTCCCTCTAGTCTTACTCTGCTAAATTAGGGACGGCTAGCGCAGATATCCTGTGTGTAGCTTTGCGCGAAAATATAAAAACATCACAATTTCTAATTATGAACTTAGGGAAAGCAACTCTCGTCTGACGGTTTGTTTGTTTTGAATTTCGCGCAAAACTACTCAAGGGCTATCTGCGCTAGCCATCCTAATTTAGCAGTGTAAGACTAGAGGGAAGGCAGATAGTCATCGCTGTTATGATAATTGATGTTATAGTGTTACAAAGCGTGTAGTCTGAATCAACTACTTGCGACTGGTCTAAGAAACGTGTCGTCTTCATGTTGAGTGACAACATTAATGTTAAATATGATATAAACTGAGAACGTTTAGTGTAGAGACATGATAAAAGTTTCTAGAATGCGTGAAAAAAATTGCAACCTTTTGACTGGAAGGACAGTATTTAGAAAGAAGTGTTTAAAAAACATTAGGCCTAATGCTGACCTAAACCCAGACATTAGCCACCCCCATCTTTGTAAGAGAATAATTTTATAATTGACAGATACCCTGAAATTAACATCAAGGATTGTGAACACGGTCGAAAATTGTTCCTAGCGTTATAAAAAAACTTAAGACGGGATTATCTGAGGAGTATCTCCCCCACTCATCAATTCATAGTTTCTAGCCAATGGGATAAACTAAGATATTTTCATCGTTTGGAGGAACACAGATGGCAGTGTATTGCAGAAAACAAAACTGTTATTCGGTTAATAGTTAACCAAACTATGTTGTGGTTACAGAAGTACCAGAATTGAGGTGTGGCCTCGACGAAGCCAACACAAGCCAACTACTTACTGCTAAACATGTTTCAGAGTATTTTGTTGTTATCAAGAACCCAGATGCCATGGTTCTCAGTATTGAATTTACCCATAATATTTCTGCGGAATCCTTTTCTTCTGATTGGAACAGGTGACAGCATCAAATATAAATTACTCATTCGTTCGAATCTCGCCCAGTCCCAGGCTTCGCTTCTTCAGATTAATTTCTAAAGTCACAAGGCAGGTGCCACGCCCAGTCCGATTGGCGAGGTTATGCTCGTTCATGGTACTTTGTAGGACAAAGCTCCAAACCTCTGGTATAAACGAATCGAAAGAAGTCATTGTCTTCCAAGTAAAAGTTAGATTTTAAATGTATTCTTCTTGTTAGAGCACCTATCTTCTCGCGGAATCTGGGTAGGGAGCACGAACCCTTAGATAAACAATACGGTCATCATATGCATGAAAAAGTTAAACCCACTTAAAAAAAAATAAACTTTGTTTCTTCCGTATTTCAATCGTCTACAACCTGACATGGTAAATAACTTCCGAAAAATAGTGAACTTTAGAACCACTTTTAACTAGAAGTGAATTTAAATAGCATATAGACATAAAACAGTGTAGATATAAATAGCACAGAAACATAAAGCACAGTGTCAAGGTAAGCAGCAGATAAACATAAAACAGCGTTTTAAATATAAAACACAGTTCAGATATAAACAGAATATACACATCAACAGCATTATAGATATAAAACAGAATGCCGATATAAACAGCACATAGACATAACATAAAATACAAACATAAACGCCATTAGACGGGAAAAGGATACAGATGAAAACAGCGTTTCTGTATGAAGTAGCATACAAAGAGAAGACAATATTTAAAGCATCAGAGACAAAGAACTAAGGTGCAGACAACAATAAGAGAGTAACATTCCACGGAGGTAGGACGTAACAAAATTCTTATACATATAGAATAAAAACAAAACTAAACTGGAGCGCTTCTGTCAGTGCGCATATAAAAGTGTTTAAACAAGATTTGGTAAATAGTTTGGTTATTACTTTCTTCGAAGTTGGTAAAACGCCCTCTGTTGGTCTTATATTTATGCCATTCACCGACATTTTCTGTGTCTTCTGCTGAAACAGTGCGTGATGTGCGTCGTCAAGAATAAACAAACAATAACTGTTGCTAAAAGTTAGAAGAGTAAAAACTATTTTTTTTTTATAAACTTATATTAGGGTTAATTGCATTTTACGAGAACGACGTCCCACATTCTGTGCTATCTTTAGAACTAATTCCATACTCGCGTATCCTGGTTAGTACAATGACAGACACTGAAGTCCCCACAGCAACAGGCTTCTGTGAAGAATGGCGAAGTGAGTCTCAGACTAGACATCTTCACAAACGTTCCACAGACACTTTACTGTTACACATACGATACCACCCACGACTGTATTTACACAGGCAAAAGTAAATGGTCAAATGCAATAGCTGTGATTCGAGTTCCCGCGGTCATTTTTCTGTACTGGTCACGGTGTTATTTCTCTTGGATGTTCCTGAGCCTCTGTCAGATGCTATTACCTGATTATTGCTGTGTTAAAGGTGCCAGGAGATATGCCCAGTTCTAATGGAAGGTTCTGTTTTTATTCATAGAAAATTCTCCTTTGTAGCCATAATCTTCGCTTTATAAATCAGAAGAGATCTTTTGGAATAATTTATATGTAATTTTGGAGCCAGTTTCTGTAATAAACGCCATACAGTACGAGTTTTTCCACGCCCAAGGAGCGTTCGTTCTCTTCGCGATATTGTAAGGACAGGTGGTTAGGAGTTCACTGTTAATCAAATATATACTACGGTTTGTAGTATTAAGACTAGTTAGTACAGACACCGATAATACCGTTTGTAGTATTAGGACTAGTTAGTACAGACATTGATAGTGCTGTTTGTAGTATTAGGGCTAGTTAGTACAGACACTGACAGTGCCGTTTCGAGTATTGGGTCTATTTAGTACAGATACTGATAGTACCGTTTGAATTTAGAAATGATAAATTAGAAGAGTAGCTAGCCAACATCGCCCACCGCCACCTTTTGGGCTACTGTTTATCAATAGATGGTGGAATTGACAATCACATAACAATGCCCTCATAGTTGAAAGGGCGAGCATTCCTTGATGATATTGAAACCCACGACCTGTTAATTGTGAGTTGAACACTAAGTAGCAGGGTCTGCCAGGCCTTATGAACGACTTTTGTCACTAACTTTTTTATTTACAGATTTTTATCTGTTACAAGACACATTACTTAGCTTGCCACTGTTAGGGTTTAACTTATTGATGATCTCTTTCTTTATGGTCCTGGATCCTCAACTTGATCCATATTCTTTTATTTTACACAGCCATTAAGAACAAGATATATCTCCATTTGTATATTATAAATCTCCTATCTAAACTTATCTTAACGATCTGAGTGTATGGAATTTTGTGTCGGAAAGAACTGTTATATCACCTTCCAAATAAAAATCAATTTTAGTGTTATTACCCACTATGCAACATCAAAAAATAATCAATTTTTAGTGTTATTACCCACTATGCAACATCACAAAATAGTTGTTTCAATTTTCTGCAGCTTTATTATTGGCCTTGACTGTCACGTGATTCACATATCTGTTTGTTTGTTTGTTTGTGTGAAGTTGAGTACAAAGCTACAGAAAAGACTGTCTGTGTTATTCTCTCTACGGGTATCGAACATCGAATTCTGGCGTTGCAAGTCCGTAGACATACCGCTGTACCACTGAGGGGAAAATTTCATAATCAAAATACGTTTGATACAAAACACTGAGCTCTATGTGTTTATAATTTGTAAGAACAATTTCTATAAATTGTAAGAAACTAAACAACACAATTCTTCTAATAAATTTCACTGCATAATTTATTAATGAACTCATTTTCTATTCTGGTTGTTGATCAAATAACATCTTTATTTACATCAGCAAATCCATCACTTATCGAATGACACAAGCTTCCCATGTTTACAGATTATGTCTAGTAAAATAATTGAATGATTTGATATGTTTTCTTCTTGGTTGATCGTCCGACTCAGTAATCCGACATGAAAAACAAAGCATAAGTAACATGAATAAAGAAAATAATATTATATTGAACAATATATACAAACTGTTTCAGAACCTTTAGGAAGAGAAATAACTTTTTACCCTTTTATTTACATGGAGAGTTATCAGTTATTAACAACTCTCTCTCTCCACAAAAACTAGGGTTACCTATCACGTGATATATTCACCTTAACTTCCTCAAGATTGAATTAATCGCTATATTATAATTTTAAGCTAAATTGTTTTTTATTATCTAAAATTATGACAACCGAAACATTTTCTTCTGCTGTCTAACATCTAAGCCTAACTAATATACAAAGGTATAGTATATGAGATGAAACGATTCAACGGTTTCATTCAGTTATATATCAAGGAAATCACACGGGTTTTGAATTTATATTTTAATAGCGATGTAGTAATAAGGGAAAGGTATATATATATATGTTTTGATTTATTATAGAAGCTCAAAGTTCTGCAAAGTTCTAGTCAATGACATCTTGTATTTCATGATTCTACAGCAGGAACGTGCAGCAATTGTTTGTCTATTGATATAGCGGATAATGGAAACATTACTGAGCTGTGTTACAAACGTGGGAAGATTACCATTAAGACGTCACATAGTGAGTTTGTTTGTTTTTGAATTTCACGCAAAGTTACACGAAGGTTATCTGCGTTAGCTACCCCTAATTTAGCAGTGTAAGACTAGAGGGAGGGCAGCTAGTCATCACCACCCACCGCCAACTCTTGGGGCACTCTTTTACCAACGAATAGTGGGATTGACAGTAACATTATAACGCCCCCACGGCTGAAACAGTGAATACGTTTTGTGCGACGGGGATTCGAACTCGCAACCGTCAGATAATGAGTCAAGCACCTGGTGAGCACTTTTGGAAAAGGATTTTTCATGTAGCAGCAGATCGAATTCATTTAAAGTTGTGATATACCTACTATATGTGAACCAAATGTTTCTAAATATCATTAAATTACTTTTACGAACACAATCACAGATTCACTCACTCAGTGAAACAACACAGTCTTTTCCACCATTTTTTGTTGTTTTTTCTACAGGTCGAAGTCGAGACTATGGTAATATTGAGAGGTGACCCTGTCTTCTCTCCTTGCCAAGGTTTATCGCTCTTGGCTCGTGCCCAAGGCACTATACCTGGACTTTGGTTCCTCAGACCTGCGAGGATGGCTGTATCAAACACTTCTTTCACATTTTCTTGTGTCAGGGCCGAACACTCTAAGTAAGCTAGGGCGCCGGCATCTTGGGCGAACCGCTGGGCTCTGTGCACCGGTACAGGTTGTTCTCCGGACTGAGCGAGTTCAAGCAAAACTTTTACATCGAAGCGCAGGTCACACTGAGTGCCGACCAGAATCACCGTGGCACAAGGAGAGTTATGACGGATTTCTGGAAGCCAGCGTTCTCTAACGTTGTGGTAAGACGTAGGACTCACCACGCTAAAGCACAGGAGAAACACGTGGGTATGGGGATAACACAGGGGTCGAAGAGAGTCAAAGTCATCCTAGAGAAACAAAGAAACATAAGTACGTCCTTAGAGAGTCCGCTTTTAGTCTTTGTAAAAATCTCCATTATGTAAACAATTAATATAATTAAATGTCCATTTATTATACAAATTCATTAAAAACAAAACAAACAGAAACAGACGTAGGATGTGTAGCAAAAAAGAGAAAAGTAAATGTAGACACAATAAATAAATAATTAAGTTTAGAAACAATATAAAAGAGTTAATTGGACAGATTACGAATGCTTATAATAAAGCACATCGTGTGTTCTATGTTGTGTTTAAACAGAAATTAGAAAAATACTATAAACGTAAAATGGTGTAGGTGTACATTTCACTGTTTATCTCTATCTTTTCTTTTCATGGCAGTTGTTGTTATTAAAATGTTAGAGATCTATCTACAGAAGCTGATAACAGTGTGGCTAAAAATAATATAACCAAAAAAAGGTGCTGCCAAAAAAAATTGTGTTCGATTAAAGGAATGAAAACAAAAGTGGCAGCGAAACTGGTAGCTACACTTATAGCACTGATAAGAATGTTACTGCAAATATTCATTCTTTAGTTAGGTAGATTTGTTTGCTTTTCAATTTCGCGCAAAGCTACACGAGTGCTATCTGCGCTAGCTGTCCCTAATTTAGCAGTGTAAGACTACAGGGAAGACCACCCACCGCCAACTCTTGGGCTACTCTTTTACGAACGAATAGTCGGATTGACCATCACATTATAACAGTGGTTCCCAACCAGAAGTGCGAGATAGCATTTGTTTTGGCCATCTTCACCTTTATTCTTAAATAAATAATTACTGTGAGGGATGCAAGAACATATTAAAATTTTTTAGGGGTACGGCGCATAAAAAAGGTTGGGAACCACTGCATTATAACGCCTCCACGGCTAAAAGGGCGAGCATGTTTGGTGTGACGGCGATTCGAACCTGCGACCCTTGGATTACGAGTCGAGTACCTCAGCCCCCTGGCCATGCCGGGGCCATTGGATTGACTGAGTTTTACTTTTCTTTTTTCAACTTGAGGAATTATGATTGGTAAATCAAATTTCGCGGCTTGGTTACCATAATGATGTAGCTTCCAATTTCATGTAGCTGCCATAATAATGTAGTTACCATAACAATGTAGCTACCAGTTTGGCCGTCAATTTTGATTTAATTCACTTAAGTCGCGTGCTCAATCTTTTTTCTTTTTTTTTGCACCTAAATTGTTTTTGAAAAGATATTATAACTTTTTTATCAATAGTCACCAACAAACCACAGCAGGTAAGAAAGTGACACTCGTTAGTAACCAACATTAGCTTTAGGATCGCAACCCTTTTATTTGGAACAGATCTATACTTTATACAATCAGTCAGATTATTTAAAATATATATTGTTATTTTCCTCTCTAAACATTTTTAATAACTTCCTTCATAGTAACGCCATGGAATCTAGATTAATAGTTTCTTATTATCACCTGCGTGCAATCGTTACATCCCGTATCGTATGAAACATCATTATTTACACTAATTGCCTAAGCTAATATCATGTGCTCCTAAAGGCTGTTTAATTAGCAGAATTTCGCAAAAGTTAGCAATGAATAATAACAATCCATCTGTATGAGTGTTTTAAAAACTTGAACTAGAAACTGATAAATCCACTTTGCTTGGCCTAACCAATACTTACGTATCTGCACGTGCATTCACCTTACAGTTTTGCTGCTTTAACTCAACCGTATTTAATCCAAATGACAATAAACTAAAAACGGTCCAGTTTTACTTTTAGTTGAAGCTGTAGTAAAAGTTTAGACCGATAGTTAACGTGATTTTTTGGTGTAGGCGTGCTCACAAATTTTATTCAAAATTGAGAGGTTTTTGTCGAATAACTTTGCACGTGTGGCTTATATTTAGACCAAATTTGACTACCTAATTGTAGGATATAAATATCAATCAGTGTATCAAATTTTTAAAAAAAGAAATCCATAAAAGCTAAATGTCTTTTTCTATCAAATAAAATTTCTGTACCTTCGATGAGAAGAAAGAATAAGACAAATTTGGAGATTTTATATCTCGTATATTTATTGATAGATTGCCTTGAGATCTGGCAGGTGAAGTAAGGATTCAGTAGAGAACATTCACTGGAAATATGTGAGGGTTTAGTTATCATAGTTCGAGCTACAGAAAGTGTAAAATATCACTCCTATATTAACAATATACACAGTGTGTCCTGCAAGTTGTTTTGACTGCACGACAAATTACAGAGTGCATAAATTATTACGCACAAGGAAGTACTGTTCAAGCAGAAACCCAATTTTCATTATGGAACATGTGGAATTATAACTGGAATTCACTGAACTTCTCCAGTGAATTACAGAGTAAAGATCTGTTGTGTTTAACTGGAGAAGTTCAATGAATTACAGAGTAAAGATCTGTTGTGTTTAACTGGAGAAGTTCGGTGAATTACAAAGTAGATTTGTTGTGTTTAACTATAGAAATTCGGTGAATTACAGAATAAGGATTTGTTGTGTTTAATTCAAGACGTTCGGTGAATTACAGAGTAAGGATTTGTTGTGTCTAACTGGAGAAGTTCAGTGAATCACAGAGTAAGGATTTGTTGTGTCTAACTGGAGAAATTCAGTGAATTACAGTGTAAAGATTTGTTGTGTTTAACTGAAGAAGTTCAGTGAATTACAGTGTAAAGATTTGTTGTGTTTAACTGGAGAAGTTCAGTGAATTACAGTGTAAAGATTTGTTGTGTTTAACTGGAGAAGTTCGGTGAATTACAATACAAAGATTTGTTGTGTTTAACTGGAGAAGTTCAGTAAATTACAGTGCAAAGAATTGTTGTGTTTAACTGGAGAAGTTCAGTGAATTACAGTGCAAAGATTTGTTGTGTTTAACTGGAGAAGTTCGGTGAATTACAGTGTAAAGTTTTGTTGTGTTTAACTGAAGACGTTCGGTGAATTACAATATAAAGATTTGTTGTGTTTAACTGGAGAAGTTCAGTGAATTACAGTGCAAAGATTTATTGTGTTTAACTGGAGAAGTTCAGTGAATTACAGTGTAAAGATTTGTTGTGTTTAACTGGAGAAGTTCGGTGAATTACAATACAAAGATTTGTTGTGTTTAACTGGAGAAGTTCAGTGAATTACAGTGTGAAGATTTGTTGTGTTTAACTGGAGAAGTTCAGTGAATTACAGTGTAAAGATTTGTTGTGTTTAACTGGAGAAGTTCGGTGAATTACAATACAAAGATTTGTTGTGTTTAACTGGAGAAGTTCAGTGAATTACAGTGTGAAGATTTGTTGTGTTTAACTGGAGAAGTTCAGTGAATTACAGTGTAAAGATTTGTTGTGTTTAACTGGAGAAGTTCGGTGAATTACAATACAAAGATTTGTTGTGTTTAACTGGAAAAGTTCAGTGAATTACAGTGTGAAGATTTGTTGTGTTTAACTGGAGAAGTTCAGTGAATTACAGTGTAAAGATTTGTTGTGTTTAACTGGAAAGTTCGGTGAATTACAATACAAAGATTTGTTGTGTTTAACTGGAGAGTTCAGTGAATTACAGTGTAAAGATTTGTTGTGTTTAACTGGAGAAGTTCAGTGAATTACAGTGTAAAGATTTGTTGTGTTTAACTGGAGAAGTTCGGTGAATTACAATACAAAGATTTGTTGTGTTTAACTGGAAAAGTTCAGTGAATTACAGTGTGAAGATTTGTTGTGTTTAACTGGAGAAGTTCAGTGAATTACAGTGTAAAGATTTGTTGTGTTTAACTGGAGAAGTTCGGTGAATTACAATACAAAGATTTGTTGTGTTTAACTGGAGAAGTTCAGTGAATTACAGTGCAAAGATTTATTGTGTTTAACTGGAGAAGTTCAGTGAATTACAGTGTAAAGATTTGTTGTGTTTAACTGGAGAAGTTCGGTGAATTACAATACAAAGATTTGTTGTGTTTAACTGGAGAAGTTCAGTGAATTACAGTGTGAAGATTTGTTGTGTTTAACTGGAGAAGTTCAGTGAATTACAGTGTAAAGATTTGTTGTGTTTAACTGGAGAAGTTCGGTGAATTACAATACAAAGATTTGTTGTGTTTAACTGGAGAAGTTCAGTGAATTACAGTGTAAAGATTTGTTGTGTTTAACTGGAGAAGTTCAGTGAATTACAATATAAAGATTTGTTGTGTTTAACTGGAGAAGTTCGGTGAATTACAATATAACGTTTTGTTGTGTTTAACTGGAGAAGTTCGGTGAATTACAATATAAAGATTTGTTGTGTCTAACTAGAGAAGTTCGGTGAATTGCAGAGTAAGGATTTGTTGTGTCTAACTGGATTTCGATACCTGTGGTGGGCAAAGCACAGATAGTCTGTTGTGTTTCTTTATGTTTGAAAATCTAACCAAAATTAAATGTAACATTGAATACAGAAATAGACAGTATATGTTCAGGAGATCACAAGTACCATACATAGGATAATACACAATAAATGTTTTGGTAAATCATTTTTCTTGGCTTGATATTTTTCGATATTTTCATCCAAGTAAAAAGTAATACACTTGAACTGGCCAAGGAGGACATATTAACATGAGATGAGACAAGTTCTTTGTTGATTTTGTTATGTTGACAAGAGTGTCTGAATTTCATCAGTAAATACGTTAATTTTACAGTACTTACACGTTATACAAATGTTTTCAGTCAAAATAAGAAAGGTGGTAATGCACGGTTTACTCATAAATTAATGTAAAATAGCACGTGTGTAAATGAAGCTGATGAAATTATAACTGGTACCTGAGAATGTTAGAGTGTGGTGCGGTCACATGAAAGGAGTGGTTGTTTAAGAAGTTAATTATTTCTAACTGAGGAAAACTGAACTAATAAGGTAACGGGAAACTGGTCGTTTAAAGATAAATTTATATTAATTATCTAGTACCAATAATGCTTATTGCATACGTAAATACCTTCGTAAAACTAGAGATAAACACTGTGAAGTCAACACAAACAATCCAATGAGTTAGATAAAACAATATGCCTACACCACAATCATTATAATTGTTTTGTTTAGATTTGGACATGCAGAATAGTGTTAACAGTTTCTAGAGATGAACATGTTATTGTAACTCAGAATTCACATGAAGTAACTTTTATAATTACTTCGATAAACATTATACTCAGAAGAGCAGTAAACCAAACTAACGACTGTTTCACTGAAGGCCAAATGAACTTACTAAATGCAAAAGAATATCTAGGATTGTTTGTTTGTTTTGAATTTTGCGTAAAATTAAACGAGGGCTATCTGCGCTAGCTGTCCATAAGTTAGCAGGGTAATACTAGAGGAAAAGCAGCTAGTCATCACCACCCACCGTCAACTCTTGGGCTACTCTTTTAACAACGAATAGTGGGATTGACCGTGACATTATAGCGCCCACACGGCTGAAAGGGTGAGCATGTTTGGTGTGACGGGACTTCAACTCGCGGCCCTCGGAGTACGAGTCGAGCGCATTAACCACCTAGTCAAGCCGAGCGCCTTAGCCACCTGGTCATGCTGGGCCATATATAAATATTTATTTAACGTTCACAGAACTAATCGCTCTTTGTTAATCATTAGCAAAAGATTACCTCCCCGGAACAAACTGTTTAACGGTTGAGGGGTCAGTAAACTTTTGGTCTGAGATTTTCAGTTCTGAGCTCCAGATGGTTAGTGGATCTCTGGAAACACGTGAATAGTGTAGAAGTATGAACAAAGTTGCTATCTTAAAAGGAGAGGTTTGGCTGATTTTAAAAGTAAGTAAGTGTCACTTTTATTCGGTGATTTTAAAGTAAAAACATAACGAACAAAATGAAACATGTTATGTGTCAACTGATTCACAAGATTTAGACTTACTGAGTTTCAGACCGATACATTTTATGTGTGGTATAATAAGTCCTGCGAAACAAATGTTTGGCTATTGTAAAGTTAGATTTCGACAGAACATTTGACCGCATAAATTGTAACTATCTGATTAAAGTTCACAAAAACATTTGCTTTTGAATAAAATATTATAAGAGCAGTTGACGCAACGTATAGAAATACTATGTTTTATGTAGTTTGTCAATCAGTTTTAACTTCAGCCATTCCTTTTAAGAGAAGTGTGAATGAAGAAGATCCAACGAGTGGATTGTTGGATTGTTTTTTATTTACATTAACTATAGAACATTTCCTTTATAATTTAAGAAAATAATTAATTTATCAAAGAACACTATCAAATTCTAGTAATCACCACAGACTTATTTTTATCATATGTTTTTATGCAGATAGCATAAATATTTGTGTTAGATAGGAAACAGAATTTAAAGTTGCTGAAAACACAACAAGGCAACTTGAACTATATTCTGGGTCAAAGTTTAATAAAAGTATCTTGATTTATTATCTAGTGCTTGGGACATGTACACAGAAAATAAGTCGGATAATGGAATAAAAGTTTTTAGTGTGCATTTAATCCAACATGGATTAAAAAAATTGTATGAACTGAAAAAGAAACGTTGTAAGCTTATTACAGTTTGGAAAAACCTCTTTTTAATATTAAAAAGTAAGTTATTAGATCTTAATAAAACCATCAATAGTAATATGTGGCATAGATTTCAGGTATTAGAATTTCCAAAGGCGTCGATAACTAATTTTCAGAGTGTTGTTGTAGAGTTTGTTTGGAGAAAAGTTACTGTATTAATTAAAACACATTATCTTTACCTTTAGATAAATGTAGATTGAACGTAACACAACTGAATGACAAACTAACCATTTTTAGAATTTGTCATTTCGAACGTGTATTACAAAAACCAACCAGTTCTCCCATTCGAATTACTATGGAAGCTATTTTTAAACAAGTATATCGACGCTTCGGTTTCTTTACAATAATTTTAATATAACGTATGGATCCAAGACAAAAGTTAGAGATATAAGAATAGTTTACTGTTGTGCTTTGAAACAATGGCATATGGTTAACTTCTTTTGAAACAATGGCATATTGTTAACTTTTTTGTTGGATTCGTATTCAAATAAACTAAAACAGGAAACCTGTTTTGTTGTTTTTCATGGTTGATACATAATGTGACAACAGTATAACATATTGCAGATAAGTAAAGAACTGTCAGATACTGTAGACAAGTAAAGAAGTGTCAGAAATTGTAGATAAGCAAAGAAATATCAGATACTACAAGTGGGTTTTCTCGACATCACTGAATGTCAGATACTCTAGATAAGTAAATAAATGTCAGATACTGTAGACAAGTAAAGAAATGTCAGAAATTGTAGATAAGCAAAGAAATATCAGATACTACAAGTGGGTTTTCTCGACATCACTGAATGTCAGATACTCTAGATAAGTAAATAAATGTCAGATACTGTAGATAAGCAAAGAAATGTCAGATACTGTAGACAAGTAAAGAAATGTCAGATACTGTAGATAAGTAAAGAAATGTCAGATATAGTAGACAAGTAAAGAAATGTCAGATACTGTAGATAAGTAAAGAAATGTCAGATACTGTAGACAAATAAAGAAATGTTAGATATAGTAGACAAGTAAAGAAATGTCAGATACTGTAGATAAGTAAAGAACTGTCAGATACTGTAGACAAGTAAAGAAATGTCAGATACTGTAGACAAGTAAAGAAATGTCAGATACTGTAGACAAGTAAAGAAATGTCAGATATAGTAGACAAGTAAAGAAGTGTCAGATACTGTAGACAAGTAAAGAAATGTCAGATACCGTAGATAAGTAAAGAAATGTCAGATATAGTAGACAAGTAAAGAAATGTCAGATACTGTAGACAAGTAAAGAAATGTCAGATACTGTAGATAAGTAAAGAAATGTCAGATACTGTAGACAAGTAAAGAAATGTCAGATACTGTAGACAAGTAAAGAAATGTCAGATACTGTAGATAAGCAAATAAATGTCAGATACTGTAGATAAGCAAAGAAATGTCAGATATAGTAGACAAGTAAACAAATATTAGATATTATAGGCAAGTAAAGAAACAGAAACATATTAAGTTAATCTTGCCGTTATATTTAGAGAATGATGAAAACAGGGAATATATATATAAAAATGGATCGTTTGGGTTGAGAAAATATTTTACGTAGAGGAGCGAACAACGTTTCGACCTTCTTCGGTCATCGTCAGGTTCACAAAGAACACGTTTTCGAACTCTGCAAATCAAATAAACACAACATAACCATAGAAAATACCCAAATACTAAATAATGAAACAAACATAAACAAACACAAAATTAAAGAAGCCTCATTTATACAACAACTCAAGCCCAAAATAAACCAACACAAAGGAACATCTTAAAACCTATAGTAATAAATATAATCAAACATCTAAGCACGCCCTCTACATTTCTATACTCAGTTACACAACCCCTTTCAAACATGTGGTCAGCTTCCGGTCAGTTACCTCTTTCTTTCTTTGTAAACCTGACGATGATCGTAGAAGGTCGAGACGTTGTTCGCTCCTCTACGTAAAATATTTTCTCAACCCAAACGAGCCATTTTTACATATATATTTTTCTCTACAAGTGGGTTTTCTCAACATCACTGAAAACAGGGAATGTTTGAACCTGCTAGTGACTGTAGTACAACATAATTGAAGCCTACTGCTAATAGTAATGGATTAAGAAGCAGAGAGGAGATATAACCAGTAACTAACAAGTCAATATATCTAAATTAAAACTACCAGTAAGAAAACAAACAGATAAACACCATACAGTGATGATTTGATAAAAAGGAGAGAAAAGTTCTGAATGAATATCATCCTAAACTACAAAAGGCCCCGGTATGGCCAGGTGGTCGACTAGTAATCTGAGGATCGCGAGTTCGAATCCCCACCGCATCAAACATGCTCGCCCTTTCAACCGTAGGGGCGTTATAATATGGCGATCAATTCCACTATTCGTTGATAAAAAAGTAACCCAAGAGTTGGCTACACTACTAAATTATGGACGGCTAGCGCAGATAGCCCTCGTGTAGCTTTGCGCAAAATTAAAAGAAACAAAGTTACCAAGGAACGTGTGGGAAAACACCATACACAAAAGTCTGGCCAAAAAACGTGATGTAGATATACAGGAGTTTGTTTGTTTGTTTGCTGTTAAGCGCAAAATCTGCACAATCGGCTAACTGTGCTGTGCCCACCACAGGTACCAAAACTCTGTGGAGACTTATGAATAATGCGCAGCCTTCTATGTCATGGTTAAATGAAAAAATATGACTGGTGATGAATTATTGCAACAGAGTAAATAATAAGTAATAATTAACATACGTATCGTACTTTATCAAACATAACTAGTTTTGAACGACTACGTCAACCGTATGATCGCTGGTGTTTAGACCCGTTTGAAAATATAATTCCAGACAGTTTCACGTACGAAACGTTATTATTACCTTAGTATAACTTATAGTTATTAGTATGAGGCATTAAAAAAACCAACATATTCCACAATCTAACATAATTTAAGAGTCAATGATATCGAAATTCATTAATGCACTGAAATCGCCGAACACGTGACCTTTAATAAAACGTATATCAGTTGAAGTAATGCAATATTATAACGAGAGAAACTGTGCAGAAGGCTGTACAAACTGCATCTCATAATCCAGGTTATCATCTTCGTTTCGAAAATAGTTTTGAACAAATATTTTTATTTTTGTTGGTTTTTTTACTGATCAGGTCTCGCTCATTAATATGCACCATATTAAATATTACTATATATCCTGAATTGCAACATCACATTCGTACCAAAGTTTTATTTTTGTAATCACTTATTGTATTTACCAGTTTCAAATCTTAGCCTCAGTAAAAATACAGTCGTTCGACCAATGAAACCTTCACATAAGTGGCACGAGCTTTAAAGCACGTAAAAGTGCAACTATGTTGATGTTGTTGTTTTTGGAATTTCGCACAAAGCTACTCGAGGGCTATCTGTGCTAGCTGTCCCTAATTTAGCAGTGTAAGACTAGAGGGAAGGCAGCTAGTCATCACCACCCACCGCCAACTCTTGGGCTACTCTTTTACCAACGAATAGTGGAATTGACCGTCACTTATAACGCCCCCACGGCTGGGAGGGCGAGCATGTTTGGCACGACCCGGGCGCGAACCCGCGACCCGCAGATTACGAAGCGCACGCCTTAACGCGCTAGGCCATGCCAGGCCCAACTATGTTAAAGCCACAATGGTGTGTTGAACCTGGAGGTGGTAACCCATTTTCCATATTCCTAGATTTGTGGGTTGTTTTTTACAGAAAATGTAGAGTTGTAAGCGTAGCGAAGTTAGACGATGAGACGAAGTTCAGAACAAACAAACAAACACGGTAAAGAATTAAAATGGAGTCTCGTCCTCATTTCCTGTTTGTTGTTTACTAAACACAAAACTGGTTTACCTTGGCTCTGCCCATCGCATGAATCGAACCTCGAATTTTAACGTTATAAACCTTCAAACTTACCACTGAGCCACTGGGAGAATATTTCTTTTCTATTCTCAATGTTTCGAACAACTGTAGATCACATGCGTTGAAAAAGATGGTGACTCTATTGTGGTTTTATTGGAGAGGATGAATGTGTACTCCTTTCACAACCGTAAATCTAATTTCAACCCTTTACCCCTGGTTTTCAGTCGATCGAAATAATCGATATCTTTCTTACTGGCTAAAACACGTGTATTACACTGACGACTGTGCTGTAGAACTTTAATGTCGAAATGTATTAGAGAACACAGCAATTCAAACAATATGAAATTCTTACTGATAAATATAAAGAGAGAGAAATGGCTGCAAACAACTATAAACATGTGCGCACACAGAAACAAACAAAACAGAAATAGCCTAGTTAAATTAAACAGACCAATTTACTTTGCTCGTTTCTTAATTAATCAAAACCTAAAGACCCGGTATGGCCAGGTGGTTAAGGCACTCGACTCATAATCCGAGGGTCGCACCAAACATGCTCGTTCTTTCAGCCCTGGGGCGTTATAATGTTACAGTCAATCCCACTATTCGTTGGTTAAAGAGTAGCCCAAGAGTTGACGATGGATGGTGATGACTAGCTGCCTTCTCTCTAGTCTTACACTGCAAAACTAGGGACGGCTAGCGCAGATAGCCCTCGTGTAGCTTTGCGCGAAATTCAAAAACAAAACAAATACTAAAATTCCTTTCGGATATAGCTGGAAATTTATGTTCACTACGATTTCCTTGATCGACAACAAGAACGATGAATAACACCATTGCACAGTTACCCTCTCAAAGGTCAGGTCAAATTACCCCCTCCCCTTGCCGAAGGTGGCACATAAGATCGTGTGCTTAGCTCTGGTTTGGGTTGAGAAAATGTTTAAGTTGAGGAGCGAACAACGTTTCAACCTTCTTCCGATGATGACCGAGGAAGGTCGAAACGTTATTCTCTCCTCTACATAAACATTTTCTCAACCCAAACCAGCCGTTCTTACATATATATATTTTACTACAATTGGGTTTTCTCGCTATCACTGTGCTTATAGCTCTGTTTCAACTGGAATAGGTGAATGAGAGTGTTGACTCCTCACTCATCCTCTCCCGAGTGTAGGTGAATGAGAGTGTTGACTCCTCTCTCATCCCCTCCCGAGGGTAGGTGAATGAGTGTGTTGACTCCTCTCTCATTCCCTCTATTGCAGTTGACACATCATATGTCTTGGGAAGAATGAAACACTTGGAATAAACAACACCACAGCCTGTACTGAACTTACACTTATCTGGCTGCGAGTTCACAGTGTGACCCCAATGAGTCACGCTCCCCCTGCAGTCACTTAGTACGGGATATCAAATCTCAGCTAAAGGTCGGTGAACACCCACTTCCTTTCCCTCTGTTTAGGTCACCATTACATATTTAACGTATTTCACACGAATTTTAAATCACGAGAGAATTTTTTAAAGTGAATTACTGAACAAGTGAAGTTTCCTTTTCCAGCAATACTACCTGCTTATTGGTTAGTTTGTTAAATCTGCCTGCTAACCATAAAGCAACACGTATGGTTAAGGGGTGATTTATTCACTAACTTCACACCAAAGAAGTTTGGTTTGCTTTGTTTTGAATTTCGGGTAAAGCTAAACGAGGGCTATCTGCGCCAGCCGTCTCTAATTTAGCAGTGGAAGACTAGAGAGAAAGCAGCTAGTCATCACCACCCGCATTCAACTCTTGGGCTGCTCCTTTACCAACGAATAGTATGATTGATCGTGACATAATAAGGTCCCCACGCCTGAAAGGGCAGACATGTTTGGTGTGAAGGGGATTCGAACCCGCGACCCTCAGATTGCCAGTCGAGGGCCCTAACCAAAGAAACTGTCGTCAAGCAAATTACTAAAATAAATAGCATATAAACTATTAGTGTTTTTGTCGCATATCAAGAGGTCAGAAAAACTCTTGTATTGATGGAAAGGTCTTGTTGCAGACAATACATCAAACATAATTACACGACTTTTATAAACTAAGAAACGCAGAAGGAAAATAATTGTATATAGTATATAGTAGAATGGAAATTAAAAGTATTCTACAAACTTAATAATACGTGTTATCTTAGAATTCTAAAGTATGTTTGAACTGAGGACGGTCAGTGTTGGTTGACTGTTGGAGATTGTGAATACTGTCAGTGTTTGTTGATGGTTGGGAACTGATGAGCACCGTCAGTGTTGGTTGACGGTTGGGAACTGTTGAGGATTGTCAGTGTTGGTTGACAGTTGGGGACTCTGAAGACTGTTTTAGTTCACAGTTGGGGACTGTGAAGACCGTTAGTGTTAGTTGACAGTTGTGGACTGTGAAAACCGTCTGTTTTGGTTGGTAGTTAGAGATAATGGAAAATAATATGAGAAGGAAAAGGGTTTGTGGTAAACCAGGAAATTATTTGTGTTGTTAACATGAAAAATTATCTGTTTGCTTCAAGTATTTCTATCATTACAGTTAGTTGTTGACAAAATACAGCAGGGTCAAGGTCAGAGAGACATTACTAATAATATGCTTCTGGCAACTCGGAAAACCGCGAAAAGGGAAAAAAATGTGTTTCTAACGGAAATAAATAAATTGTGTTTGTGAACTTTGTTTTAATGCGTTCAGTCCGATATAAAGTGGTGTTAATATGCGTGTATGTGTGAAAGAAACCCTTTAACCACAATATCAGCGTGAACTTCACTAGCCACTACTTGATGCTAACGGTATCTACAATACTACCAAAATGTTGTAAAATTTACTAAACGACCAGCGATCATGTTTTCCGGTACACACACACAAAAAGAAAACATAGTCAAGAACCCAGCCAGCAATTTCTACGGAGCAGTCAAATGTCATACTGTAAAATCACGTCCTGGTCAAGAAAACAACTTAATTCATGCTTCATTTACACTAGGATAGTTAATACCCTTCAGAAGGATGTGGCTGTTTGTTCACACCTACGTACTGTTATACTGTTAGCCAGTTCGATACGGCGCTTAAATTGAAGGATTCTCGGACAATATGTTTATCATATATTATATAATAAGGTGAAAGTTAGTTACTTACTAAAAAATTGATTTACCTTAGTTTATTTTGATGTGCATATAAACTTTAAGCCAGCAATGAGCAACTATTTTCAAAACTTGATGGAATATTTATTTCAAATTAATTTATTAATCATCGAGAGATTTCGTCATAGCACGTGCAAAAGATGAACCAAGGACCCCCATCTTATTTCGCCCATGAGCCACGCCTACCGTTAACCAGTAGTGGCTTTTACTTGCTGAATGATAAAGATGTGGTAAAAATGGCCGAACTGAAACAGAGACATTTTTAGGAGAGACACGATATTTCCACAGTCTAAAGAAAAGGACTTCGCGAAAACTCACGTTTAGAACACACGAAGTCTTCACGTCATTAAGGTAAAAAAAAAAGAACAGGAAATCCACTCTTCGCAAGTCCTCTGATTTATTGATCCATTATATCGACTAATAGACACGTGTCAAATAATACTGTTTCTCTTCTCATTTCCGGTTGACATGCTTATTATTTTATTAATACATTATACAGTGTACCCAAGATGGCTCAAAAGCTTGAATGATTCTCGTAAAACCATTATTACATGAGAAAAGTTTATTTTAAAATATACTCCAAGTTTGCTCAACTATTAAACTGTATTTATCAGAGTTGTAGCTAAGTTTTACCCTAACGCTCGCGATTTTTGGTTTTTTTTATGGTGATGTGTTTTTCCTACGTTTGATTGAGATTATGAACTTAAGATTTATAATTTCATGACAATCACATTAAAAAAAATACACAGAAATTCAAGAAGTCAGCGATATGTACTAATTCAGAGCATTATATCCCCTCCAGGTGTCGTTTCGTGCAGTTTTAAATTGAGAACGCTATGCTGTAACAATTCTGACATTTGCTATCTTCCACTGCGCAAGGTTTTTCTGAATATTATAACTAGAAATATTAGAACCAGTTTTTTTCCATAACCAGACTAGTCGCTGCTGGATATCGTGAGAGAACTCCACCTACATACTTCCATATCATTTGTTTCCTTGGAATGTGATAGTTTCAGGAAAGAAAACCAAATCTTCAGTACATTCATAGACAGACATTATCTTTGTATTTTTTATACTCTTTCTCGAATAAGAGTGAGCACGATTTGCGATCTATATTTTCCTTTAAAATAACGACGGTTACTTGAGTTTCTTGTGAGAGTGTCAAACTGTATATTACGAATGGGTTTTAGATGTATTCATGGCCATTAACCGTCTCCATCTTTACACGGTATATAGTTTCAACATCTCTGCAGAGCTGCTAATTGTCTAGAGGTTTGCCAGGTATAGTTTCTACATCTCTGCAAAGTTGCTAACAGTCTAAAGGTTTGCCAGGTATAGTTTCTACATCTCTGCAAAGTTGCAGTCTAGAGCTTTGCTACGTATAAGTTTTTAGATCACTGTAAAGTTACTTTGCCGGGTATAGTTTTTAGATCGCTGTAACGTTGGTAACAATCTAGAACTTTGCAGGCACAGATTTTAAAGTAATTCATGTGTGAGTGTTTGCCTCAATCAGTTCTGGAAAACAATTAACAAAACTGGCGAAATCGATACGTTTCAGAGAACAATCGAGAACTAGTTATGTTTCTCAACATAAGTATATTTAAACGAGCTCTTCCCGGCTGTCCTTAAGCACGTAACTAAGTTTTATCTTTGGAAAGAAGAGTGGGAGAAGAGCTTGATTACTGGATGAGGCAAAAAATATTGTTTGTTTTGTTTTTTAAGTTACCTTAAGGATCACAAATACGTGTTTGTTTTAGGGTTTGGGGTCAAGGCTACACACACTCGTCCCTAATTTTGAGCTCATAGACTACAATTAGTAGTAGCTACTGCCAACTTTTGGGCTACTCTTTCCAGACAAAATAATGGGATTTAACAGTCACTCTTATAACTAATCTATGACTCCAAAGTGCGGTATGAGGACGGGACGCAAACCATGAATGTCTGGATTCACAGACTATGAAAGCTAAACACTAGGCCACGCATGTTCTAGGAGTTATCATTATATGTTTCAACTGAACATTAGTTTCATAATAGTGCACGATCTGCGGCTCCTATGTTCATTTGTTAAAATGCGTAACAGACAGTTGTTTGAGAGCAAAGGCACAATGAGCTAGATGTTGGGTTCATAGCGGGAAATCGAACGCTGGACTTTGGCGTTGTAAGTGCATAAACTTACCGCTGTTCCACCAGGAGTGACGTGATAAATGGAACCCACGTAACTACAAGTTTAAATTTGTTCAATTAATTGTTTGTTTGTTTTTTCATGCTGCGAATTTTCAATCCGAATAGCTTATCTAATGTATGTTAATTTCTGTTTCCTAAGCAACGGTTAACAGTTAATTGAACAAAGCTGAAACTGCTAGAATCGGATAAGCATTGATAAATTATATACCCGTTTCAACCTTTGCTAGAAAGAGCATTTCATACGTTACCACATTTATACACAAAAATTTTTGTTCGATACATGAAAAATTGAAAAAATAATAATGATAATAATGAACCGAAGTAATTTAATAGGTTTAAAACTGAAAAAAAAAACATTCAAACTTAAAGCTGACTAGGATAACGGTTCGAGACACCTCACCAACTTGAGGTCTCACAGCTAACTAAGACAAGGGTTTGACGCATTCTGATAGTTAGGATGTCTCACAGCTAACTAAGACAAGGGTCTGACGCATCCTGATAGTTAGGGTGTCTCACAGCTAACTAAGACAAGGGTGACGCATTCTGATAGTTAGGATGTCTCACAGCTAACTAAGAAAGGGGTCTGACGCATTCTGATAGTTAGGGTGTCTCACAGCTAACTAAGACAAGGGTCTAACGCATCCTGATAGTTAGGGTGTCTCACAGCTAACTAAGACAAGGGTCTGACTCATTCTGATAATTAGGGTGTCTCACAGCTAACTAAGAAAAGGGTCTGACGCATTCTGATAGTCAGGATGTCTCGCAGCTAACTAAGACAAGGGTCTGACGCATTCTGATAATTAGGGTGTCTCACAGCTAACTAAGAAAAGGGTCTGACGCATTCTGATAGTCAGGATGTCTCACAGCTAACTAAGACAAGGGTCTGACACATCCTGATAGTTAGGGTGTCTCACAGCTAACTAAGACAAGGGTCTGACGCATTCTGATAGTTAGGGTGTCTCACAGCTAACTAAGACAAGGGTCTGACGCATCCTGATAGTTAGGGTGTCTCACAGCTAACTAAGAAAGGGGTCTGACGCATTCTGATAGTTAGGGTGTCTCACAGCTAACTAAGACAAGGGTCTGACGCATTCTGATAGTTAGGGTGTTTCACAGCTAACTAAGACAAGGGTCTAACGCATTCTGATAGTTAGGGTGCGAGTAATCGAATCCCATCATCGAACATTCTCGTCCTTTCCGCCGTGGAACGTTACAATATTACAATCAATCCCACTATTGGTCGGTAAAGAACAACCTTAAAGTTGATATAGGATGTTATTCATGACTGCCTTCCCTCTAGTCTATCACTTCAAAATTAGAGACAGCAAGTGCAGATAGCTCTCGAGTAGATTCGTGAAAAAATCGACAAAAGACAAAATTTCGAATTATCGATTCGTCTTGAAGTCATCCATCTGATATTCAAGATAATTGTTGGAAGTTCTTTGTGTGAAATGTACAGCAATCTTCTGTTACGGGACGAAAATCCTTGTGTGTGAAACCTGAATTATTGTCGTATTCAAAATGAAGCTGAAGTTATGTGTGAAATGTAAGATGTTGTCATATTCAAAATAAAAGGTGAAAGTTTTTGCGTATGAAATATGAAGAGTTGTCACATTTAAAATGAGACGTGAAAGTTTTTGCATAGGAAATATGAAGCGTTGTCACATTCAAAATGAGGGGTGAAAGTTTTTGCATATGAAATATAAAGAGTTGTCTTAGTCAAAATGAGGGGTGAAAGTTTTTGCATATGAAATATAAAAGAGTTGTCTTAGTCAAAATGAGGGGTGAGTTGTCACATTCAAAATGAGGGGTAAAAGTTTTTGCATATGAAAAGTGAAGCGTTGTCACATTCAAAATGAGGGGTGAAAGTTTTTGCATATGAAATATGAAGAGTTGTCACATTCAGAATGAGGGGTGAAAGTTTTTGCATATGAAATTTGAAGCGTCATCACATTTAAAATAAGGAGTGAAAGGTTTTGCACATGAAATATGAAGCGTTGTCACATTCAAAATGAAGAATGAAAGTTTTGCATATGAAATATGAAGAGTTGTCACATTCAAAATAAGGGATGAAAGGTTTTGCATATGAAATATGAAGCGTTGTCACATTCAAAATGAAGAATGAAAGGTTTTGCATATGAAATATGAAGCGTTGTCACATTCAAAACGAGGGGTGAAAGTTTTTGTATATGAAATATGAAGCGTTGTCACATTCAAAATGAAGGGTGAAAGGTTTTGCATATGAAATATGAAGCGTTGTCACATTCAAAATGAAGAATGAAAGGTTTTGCATATGAATATGAAGCGTTGTCTCATTCAAAATGAAGAGTGAAAGGTTTTGCATATGAAATATGAAGCGTTGTCACATTGAAAATGAAGGGTGAAAGGTTTTGCATATGAAATATGAAGCGTTGTCACATTAAAAATGAGGGGTGAAAGTTTTTGCATATGAAATATGAAGCATTGTCACATTCAAAATGAATGAAAGGTTTTGCATATGAATATGAAGCGTTGTCTCATTCAAAATGAAGGGTGAAAGGTTTTGCATGTGAAATATGAAGCGTTGTCACATTCAAAATGAAGGGTGAAAGGTTTTGCATATGAAATATGAAGCGTTGTCTCATTCAAAATGAAGAGTGAAAGGTTTTGCATATGAAATATGAAGCGTTGTCACATTGAAAATGAAGGGTGAAAGGTTTTGCATATGAAATATGAAGCGTTGTCACATTCAAAATGAAGGGTGAAAGGTTTTGCATATGAATATGAAGCATTGTCTCATTCAAAATGAAGGGTGAAAGGTTTTGCATGTGAAATATGAAGCGTTGTCACATTCAAAATGAAGGGTGAAAGGTTTTGCATATGAAATATGAAGCGTTGTCTCATTCAAAATGAAGAGTGAAAGGTTTTGCATATGAAATATGAAGCGTTGTCACATTGAAAATGAAGGGTGAAAGGTTTTGCATATGAAATATGAAGCGTTGTCACATTGAAAATGAAGGGTGAAAGATTTTGCATATGAAATATGAAGCGTTGTCACATTCAAAATAAGGAATGAGAGCTCTTCTGGGTGAACTATAAAGCGTTATTTTATTTCTTTTTCAGAGAAATGTAGTGGTGGAAGATCAGATACACTGAAACCAATGCAGGTATCTTAAAAGAACAACTATTGACACTAATTTCCTATTTTTATATTAACTCTGAATTGTATGAACCATCGTGTACCTGGCCTGCTTCGACAGCACACCAAGTTAAATTTCGTGATTTATCTACAATTCAAATTGCTGTTTCTGAGGCAGTAATATATGGTAGGTTTATTTCAGCATATACCAGTTTTACTGTCACCCGATAAATGTTTTAGAGATGAGCGATTTTTTGTGGCCAGAAGGTACTATAGTTAAGATATTGTGTAGCCTGGCGTAATTAAGTGAGTCTAAACATGCTGGTTAGTTTACTAAACACACAGTCTACGGGTCGCAGGTTGGAGTCTCGTCACGAAAATTCAAAATCGAGACTCGCATAGTCAGAATCCAGCGCCTTAACCACCAGGATTTTTTTGCCAGATTTTGAGGATTAATCCCACTACGCATTAGTAACAGATAACCCAAATATGGGCAATAAGTGGTGTTTACTAAATAACTTCCCTCTAGCTTATTACTTCCAAATTTTGAATAGCTAGCCTAGATAGATCTCTAACGGCTTTGTGAGAAATTCAACAAACAAATGAATAATGATGTAATGTATCGTTCAAACGACACAATTTAAAATTGTAGTGATACTCAAAAATCACGTTTATCAACTATGTTAAAGAGACACTTGAGATAAAGGTATTTATCTGAAAGTCAGAGTAGAACTTACAACCGGTAGACTAAACAGATGGCAAAATGTAGAGAGGGTTATCTATGTTGTATGGGAGGGTTATAGGAAGATAAAGTTGAAACATTTTACGTACACGTGCTTAAGATCACGTGTATTTTAGATAACTGTATGTCCGCCTAAATTTATTAAACTTAAAGATTACATGTATCAGTCATTTGAATTCAAATTTGTAACAAATGTTAATTTATA
Organism: Tachypleus tridentatus; assembly: GCF_004210375.1. Lineage (NCBI taxonomy): Eukaryota > Metazoa > Arthropoda > Merostomata > Xiphosura > Limulidae > Tachypleus > Tachypleus tridentatus. The sequence goes on from NC_134833.1 coordinate 143,177,593, forward strand.
TTTTAGAATACTATTTGAAAAGCTCTGAGAACCCCCTCCCACCGACTTCACATCTTAGGACCGTCCAGATACTCGTGCAAGTTATGGAGATGTATGTGACGAATCACCTTGGTTACAAGTATTATGTATAAATATACACTAGTATCACAAACACGTCGCTGACCGTTAGATAGTATCACAAACATGGCGCTAATCGTTAGCTAATATTATAAACATAGCGCTAATAAGCTGAAACTTTGAACCACCAATGAGGTTTCGAACCTAGGGCAACTATCAGTTAAAATATCAGGTCATCTCATAAGTAATGTCCAAAAATTTAATAAAGAAAGTGCATCATCATTTCTGTCTTTGTAGAAGGTTTTAATGACTAAAGTATGTAGTAAGACGTGTATAGAAATGTTCAGACTAATTAAAGAAACTAACCAAACTCCACTTTTTCAGATCATTAATCAAATAAACCCTAATAAAGACGGATGTGTCTGAGGAGCACATTAGGCATATAACGGTTTATGAGTTTAAAAAAGACAACAGTACAGCAGAAACTACATGAAACATTCAAAGTGTTTATGGTGCGGAGTCTCTCAATGAAAGAAAATGCCGAAGGTGGTTTCAGAAGTTTAGATCAGGTGACTACAGCTTAAGAGATGTGCCACGTTCAGGTCGTCCTGTTGAGTTTAATGATGACTTGCTGCTGACAGCACTTGATGAAGATTGTACTGTAACAGTTGAAGAACTAGCACAAAAGCTTAATTCAACCCATTCAACAGTTCACGTCACCTTCAACAGCTTGGAAAGGTGTCAAAACTTGGAACATATGTTCCTCATGATTTGACAAAAGCCAACCTTAGAGCAAGAGTGGACATTTGCACTTTTCTGCATGAACGTAATGCGCTTATATTTTGGGCAGGTTAGTGATTGGAGATGAAAAATTTATGTATTATAAAAATGTTAAGCGTCGCAGACAATGGTTCAGTGCAGGTAAACTAGCCCAAAACACAGCCCAAAATGGACCTCCACCCTAGAAAAGTCTTGTTAAGCGTTTGATGGTATATTGTTGGTGTGATCCATTTTGAGTTGCTGTCACTCAATGCAACGAATACATCAGACTTCTATTGTCAATAGTTTGAGCGCTTGAATGTTGCACTGACAGAAAATAGGCCTGCTTTGATCAATTGTAAGGTGTTGTGTTACACCAGGATAATGCACGGTCACATATAGCAAGGATCACATCTGCAAAGATTGAAGAGCTAGACTGGGATAAACTTCCACATCCTCCTTACTCTCCAGACCTTGCCCCATCTGATTATTATATATTCCGAAGTTTGCAGAACTATTTTGGTGGAAAAGAACTTGGAACACATGAAGATGTCAAAACTACCTTCTCAACTTTCTGTTCCTCCAAACCTCAAGAATTTTATGAAAGTGGCATTCGGAAGCTTGTGAATCGTTGGCAGGAAGTAATTAAAAATAATGGAACATACATTATTGACTAAATAACATTAAAAGTGTTTAAAATCCTTTCTCTTTTCCTGAACCTAAAATCGGACATTACTTAAGAGATGACCTGATACTTCAATAATCAAAATTCCGAAAAGAAAACTTAATCTATACATGTACTTGATGCATACAGGTACTTAATACAAACGTGTACTTAATAAATACATGTACCTCAAAGGAGGATTGACTGGATTTTAAACCAAAAGTCCGTTTACAGTTTTCGTTTCCATTTAGTAAATATTTAATAATTAAATTGCTAACAGCCAGTGTTATATGATAACACCAACTACAAGCAACACATAAAAATAAAACTCAAAACTCGATATCTTGAGTAGTGATTAAAATGCTGGTAGCTAACAATATAACTGCAATAACACTTAACATAGACAATGTGTTAAATTATAATTGAAAGTCAACACCTTCAAGTATTACAAGAATTGTCTTAGTATAATAATTCTGCCCCCCAGTGGCACAGTGGTATGTCTGCGGACATACACACTAAAAAACCGGGTTTCGATACCCGTGGTGGGCAGAGCACAGACAGCCCATTGTGTAGCTTTGTGCTTAATTCAAAACAAACAAAAAAAACATTTGTGCCCGGCATGGCCGAGCGCGTTAGGCGTGCGACTCCTAATTCGCGGGTTCGCATCCCAGTCGCGCTAAATATGCTCGCCCTTTCAGCCGTGGGGGCGTTATAATGTTACGGTCAATCCCACTATTCGTTGGTACAAGAGTAGCCCAAGAGTTGGCGGTAGGTGGTGACAACTAGCTGCCTTCCCTCTAGTCTTACATTGCAAATTTAGGGACGGCTCAGATTTCTCCTCCTGGTTGGGGGTTGTGCAGTAGGCTAACAATCTGCTCACTTAAAAAAACCAGCCTGTTAATGAATCCGCAAGCGATTGCGGCCCTATGTTCCTTCATGGAATCGAGTGGCATAATAATAATATAATAATAATTCTAGGTTTAGAAACTTAAATGCTTGGACAACTTACTACAATAGAAAATTATTAATATAACGACACAATTCTGTTTTCTGAAAAAAAGCCAAAATAATCTAGTTTTTTTAATAGTCAAAAGTTAACCATAGAAAGACAGCAGTTGCCCTGTTCTCGATAAAATAAAATATAAAATGACAGATAAAGAAATCTAACTGACAGACGAACAAAGTTAAACTGGCAATAAACATGTTTAAAATGAAAGCACAACATGCCTAAAATTATAGTAACATCAATTTTGATGTAAAGTTTGTTTGTTTTAGAACGCACGAACATTAAGCTACCTGCTGTGTACACCAGGAGAATCGAAACCCGGATCTTAGCGTCGTAAGTTCCTAAACTTATGGTTGTCCCATAGAGGGGATTTAAAATTACGTCCTAGAGTGAGAGTTTACTGGTGGTAATAAGATAAGGTCCTCAACTATTCTTACTTGGCCATGTAAGAGCATATACTCAGTGAAAAACGGATATTAACAGTCCAATTACTGGTAAAACTCAGGTTTGTGTATTATTCTAGTAACACGACGTTCGTTGTTGAATAGATTGATTGGTTTATTTGTCAATATAAGAAGAAAGGTTATTTAGTTGTTTTTTTCTTTCATATTAGCAACAGAGTGACAACGAATAATATTATTATTGTTATTTATTTTTGAGAATGATTTTCAAAGTGTAGTGTTTATCGATATTCGAAAGACTATGGTGTATGCAGTATTTGATTATGAATGTGTTGAATAGCAAATGTTTGGAAAAAAACAGAAACACGAATTCAACTTGACACTGTAGAAACCATGAGATCACTCTATTGATTAGAAACTTTACAAAGACATTGTAACGCTGTCACATTGCTTTTGTTTTTAAATGTAGGATAAAAATATCGTACGACAAAGTTTTAAACGAATCACTACGTATATCGTATGCCTTGTGTGTGTGTGTGTGTATGTACGCAAAAGGCAACGTGTGACTCAATGTTAGCGTCCCGGACTGCGATAAATGGTCCGAGATTCGAGTCTATGATAAGCCACTTTCATTTGTGGGTCCTTCATTCAATCCCGCTATTTCATTAATAGTGTCTATGTAGACAACAGGTACTGTTGTTGACCTGCTCTTTAGTAGTTCAAAATTAGAAACACTCAAGGCTGAGCCACGAGATCTAAAGGTGTGTCGACACAATACGGTACAATCCATGTATTTTTATGCAATTTGGCAAGCTTTCAGTAAACATTACGTCCTTTGTAGACAAAAAAATCAGAATTTTTAATAAAGTATTTTTGCTAAAATGTAATAAAGGAAGATGAACATTGAATACTACATATTGTCTTCATTTCTTTTATCAAAGACATTACATGTAAAGTAACATAACAAATTAACAAAACATAAGTATTAACTTGTTATTTTACTTCTCTTGCCAACTGCCATTTAGTTGACCAAACCTGAGAATTTTAAAAATCACTATAAAGTGTGAAGTACCTAAATAAGGCAATGTTAGTAATATAGATAATAAATTACGGACAAGACTGTATAGATTGTAGACATCAAATATTGTGAAATAATAGTTGAAATCTAATCTTCAAAATATGAAATACTACAATCCCTGGAAAAGGTATTGTTCAGGTTTAAATGATAAGACACAGATGAGTCACCATTAGATTATTATCTGACCTTCGCTGCTAGTTTGTTTGTTTGGAATATTCGAGCAAAGATACACAAGAGCTATCTGCCCTAATCGTCTTTAATTTTGAATTGAAGGAGGTAATCCAGCCAACGGTACCCACCATCAACTTTTGGATTATTCTAACCGGATAGTGAGACTCGATCTCTACTCATATAACACACACACTGCTGCACAGTGCAGAGCATGATTTTATGGTAACGTGACGCAACTGGATATCGAAATTCGTATTTCGGAACGCTGAACCACTTGGCCACACAGACCCATCTTATATATTACGGAATGAAACACTCGTGTTAAACCTCGTGGTAAGGCTTGTTTGTTGAAACACAATCAATACACAATGTTTGCTTTGAGAAAAAAAAAAAAAAAGTGTATTTGTACAAAATAGTAACTAGAGAAGAGAAGTCAGGTTTACTTCATATGACTTACTGTCTAAAACGACCGTAACTTTGTTATTATAACAAAGCATAATATGACAGAGACCTGTGGCCTCTTATGGAAATGTGTTACTTACTTGTCCAGCAGTATCGCAGAGTTGAATCCGGACAGGATAGTTGTCCACTGTCACAACAGCTGTAACAAATAACACATGTTTACACTGTTACTCACATCTACAGTAAACGTTATACATCTACAGTAATCGCTATAAGAAACTGACAATATATGTTGACTACATTCACCACAACTAGAAAAAATATATTGTTTTTGGCTATGCTTTTCATTGAGATGTTTCAAGAGGTTCGTATTGTTGATTGGTTGGAGGGAGGTTTTGCAGAACAACACGAATGTGGCTTAACGTCTGATTTTTTTCTAAACTTGTAGAACAATGCGAATAGTATAAAACAATCATTATTTGAATCTGTTACTAAGGTAAATTTAGCATGAAATAGTGAGTTATTTTTTGATTGAGCCTAATTGTTTGATCATTCAGTTTTGGAATATTAAATTTGTGTTCCTGATGAAGCAATAAAGTTAGCGGTATGTTGCGTAAAGCGCGAAAAATTAGCAGCTGACTGAAATTATTATATTATTGTCTGTTGTTACTTAGGTAGATTAACAAACATTAGTTAAGAAAACTTGCAGAACTTGTAGTCAAAGATATAAAACATTTTGGTTATCTTTAAGTGGACGGAAGTCTGTATCTTTTTTTTTATTGTTTTTTGTTTTACTGTATAAACTAAAATAAACTACCCAACAATAGAAACCATTACGAAAAATAACAACTATCACAAATTAACCATAATGATTGTCCACCCTCACTAAGACTGAAAGAGGAATACTTTCTTGTTAAACATATGGACCCTAAATACTAAAACAAACTGACCACATCAGTGGACTGCACTCACTTCAGCAGAAACCAGGTGAACTTTCTCACAATTACTACTTGCATCTGCTCTGAAAACCTTTAAGAAACTAACAACGGTGGTAAACAATACTCAACAAGGCAGAGGGAAGAAAGTTTGTTTTTGTGTTCGTGATGTAATCTAACTAAAACTCCACATTATCTTATATTCTTTCTTATAAAAAAAAAATAGGAAAAATAAGTAAATAGCTGTAAGATGTTCTGTTTTGTATCAACAAAGTTACAAGCAAACACATTAAACAAGTAATAGCTTTAAACAGCCTAAACAGAAATATTCTCTCTATCAGCTCCTTACATCAACAAAGCACGAACAAGCACATTAAATAAGCGCTATTTTTTACAGCTTTTACATGAACAAACATATTAAACAGGACTTAGCTGTAAACAGGTTCAACAGAAATATTCTCTATCAACTGTTTTACATCGACAAAGCCACGATCAAACACATTAAATAAGCGCCATTTTTTACGATTTTTACATGAACAAACATATTAAACAGGTCTTAGCTGTAAACAGGTTCAACAGAAATTTTCTCTATCAACTGTTTTACATCAACAAAGCCACGATCAAATACATTAAATAAGCGCTATTTTTACAGCTTTTACATGAACAAACATATTAAACAGGTCTTAGCTGTAAACAGGTTCAACAGAAATTTTCTCTATCAACTGTTTTACATCAACAAAGCACGAACAAGCACATTAAATAAGCGCTATTTTTTACAGCTTTTACATGAACAAACACATTAAATAAGCACTTGTTATTCACAGCTTTTCTCGTCATCGATAATTTTAACAGAAATGTTCTCTCTATAAACTATTTTACATGAACAAAGCTTCGAGCAAACATGAAACAGGCACTGGTTCTAAATATCTTCGGTAGGAAGTCTTTATTTGTTTAAAATGTGATCACCTACCTGAATAGTTGTCAAAAGCTGTAGGTATGTACTCTGATGGATAACCGTTGGTTGTGTAGCTCACAACAAGGCTTGTCTTACCGACAGCTCCGTCCCCAACCAGGACACACTTCACGTGGCACACGCAGCCTCCAGTATTATCTTGATCAGACAAAAGAGTCGTGTCTTGGTCCCGCGCTAGAGGAGGCATGGTGGACACGGGTCAACATTGAATACTTGAGACGTACTCCGCTGCTCTGACCTCAGAGGCCTTCATTCAACCGTCCTTCCTGGTTCCCTAACATTGAATTTTAAATATCGCTTAATTAATCACAATAGGTAAAAGACTTTAAACCTATGCTTCCGTTACCGCTTTGTTGTCCTGGTTGGGTTTAGCGGTCGATTCGCAGGACATAACGTCTCTACGGTTCACAGCCAAACTGTTGAGTTGACGTCATGGCGAGCAGCGATTGGATGCAAGGCACGAGCCGCGGCAAGGTGAGCCTATACCTGAGAGCCTGACGCACCGGTGACGTCATTGATGATGCTCTGTTTCGCTTTACATTGCAGAGTTGTTCAATAAATTAGTGTATATGATATGCAGAGTTCGTACGCTATATATTTCCTGTAACATTTAATATTTAGATAAGAGCAGAAAACGAAACTTTCCGTTTTCTCAAAGAAATGATATATTTGCAATGATTAATTAGATAAAAATTCTCTCCTTAAAAAAAAGGAATTATCAACCATTTTAAAGGATCTTTACTGCTATTTTGTTTGATGTAGCTATACGAACTGGCCGAAGAGTCCATAAGATAATGTATAGTTCTAATCAGTTTGTTAAACAGAACGTGGTTGGTTGAAAAGTCTATTAAACCGTACATAATTTTCAATCAGGCTGTTAAACATAACGTGATTGGTTGAGGAATAAATTAAATCGTAAATAGCTCTCAATCAATTTCTTAAACAGAAAATAGTTGAAAAGTTTATTAAATCATACATAGTTCTCAATTAACTTGTTAAACAGAACATGATTGGTCGAAGAGTAGTAAATTATACAGAGCTATTAATCCTATTACTACAGTATTCTTACGGTGAAATAAATAAATAACAGTTACGTATTAAACACTATATGCTTCTGAATGTGCCAAACCAAAGATATAACGACTAAAATATTTTGGGAACTATTCGAGGGACATGATTCAATAGATATTTTAAAATATTTATTACATAGTCATAATGTTACACTCCTGGTGAAGTATAGTTACCTATAGTATATTGGGGCATAATAACTGTAAACCTGTATTCAATATTTGAAGTAAAACATATCAAATGGTGTTTCCAATGGTCTTTTCTAAATATAGAAGAAATAGTATAATAATATTCATAAGGGTCATGACTTTCAGAAAACTTACATAGACATGGAACATCTCCCTCAACTTGTTGTTTCGTTTCCATGAGAGAAATGTTTTTGTTGTTAATTTTTTTATAAATGAAATATTAATACTTGATAATTCAAAGTAACATGTACTAAACATTTAGATTGCTACAAATAAACTGAAAAAAATTAATCATTCATACGTCAGTGGGCGTTTCTTAATATTATAGTAAGTTCAAGAAAGGAAATATGTATATACAACACAATATATGAAAGTTTTTATACCTGTTATTGGTATACTCGAAAAATCCATTTTGATAGGTAAACAAATAAATGGCACAAATCTTTTATTTTATTATAAAATGGATCAATAATAATATTAGGCAAAGACAAAGCGATCTCTAATGCAAAACTCTCAACAGTTTTCGATATTTTAAGCATTTTTACTTTGTTCTTTATATCTAGTTTATCTGTATTCCACAAATATATATCATTACTATGCCATCTAGGGAACAAGATAATAACTACATTGATAAATTTAATATTTCAATTTGCTACAACAAACTTTTGTTCAACAATACTGCTTTTGAAAACAATAGCTTGAAATTAAGTTTTTCAGAAATAATAATATTTTTACGAATCATTTATGAAGTTTTGTTTTGGACTTATCTTTTAAAAAATATTGCTAACTTTCATTACTTTTTTTCGGCTTTGAATAAGAGGAAATATAATATTTTATTAATTTAAAATTGAAATCTATTAGAAACCGAGATAGATATGAAACCGAGAGCGACAATAATATAATAATAATTAGAAAACTTTATGCTTGAATCTTCTAAATAGAAACTACGATTCAATAAACATTATATTATAGGTAAAATTAATATATAAACACCAGAGATTTCGGCACAGAAAGTTTACATAAAAATCCTTATTTAAGAAATATTACTAGAATATATAAACTTGTTATCTAAAATTAGTATAGATATTTTTTTTATTTATGGAAAGATTAATTATTTCTACTAAAGATACAAAAAGTGACACTTATAAATGTGTTTCGTCAGTTTATTCATTAACTTGCAGTTTGGGTTGATGAATTTTTAGGGTTATTCCCTATTATACTCTATTTGAGAGGTTAGAATGAAACATCAATTTAAGCTGCTTTTATTGATCGGATGGGGCACACTTTATTTCTCGAACACAAGAAAAACAAATGGAATATTAGCGTAACTGTTTGTAGATACATTTTTCTGTATTTTCCAGTACAAATATTGCCATTTTTAATAGGGTGTTATTTTAAGAAATATTACTATATCCATTTACTTTACAACTTAGTTGTTTTTACGTATCACAAATCATATTTCTTAAGCTTTGAGTCCTAGCCTACTTTAGCATCCTGACCCACAAACTTTCACAGTTATATACTTGGCTTATTTAGTATTACAATGGATGATAAATTCCATTAGGATTAACGATCCTAGATATTGCAATGCAAACCCTCTCGGTTTTTATAGCATAAGTAGCCTACTGTGCAGCTTTGATTGTTTGCTTTTGAATTTCGCCAAAGCTACACGAGTGCTATTTGCAATAGCCGTCCCTAATTTAGCAGTGAAAGACTAGAGGGAAGGCAGCTAATCATCACCGCTAACTCTTGGGCTACTCTTTTACCAACGAATAGTGGGATTGACCGTCACATTATAAAGCTCCCACGGCTGAAAGGGCGAGCATATCTGATGTGACAGGGATTCGAACCTCAGATTACGAGTCAAGCGCCTTAACCACCTGGCCATGCCGGGCCTGTGCAGCTTTGTGTTTAGAAACAAATAAAAACAAAATGCAAGGAACTACTTATCTGTAAAAATATGGTTAGAACACCAGCTCACAGCTAAAGCTGAAGATATAAAAATATATTACATTAGCAGTTGTGAATCATGAGTTTCCAACCAGAGATACGTAAAGAATTTGAAAGGATCCGTAAGAATAAAGTACATATCAAGTCTGGTCTCCATATTGTTTTCACCAGATCTTTACTAAGTCCAGGAGCGTAGATCCTGGGGGGATGGGAGGTATACATCCCCCTTCATTTTAGGTGGTGGGTATGGTGCATACAATCACCCCCCTACAGTTTGGTCTGTTGAATTGTTTTATTGCATCACAGGCCTACAAATTGTGTGTTTGTTCTTGTGATTCTCGTGTTCTTACCAATCGAATTATATAATTAGGCCTAGACGTAGGCTTTTTCAGTAGCCGAAATGTACATCTTTAATATAGGCGTGCTTCTAAGCTTTTCGATCTAAGCGATAGTTTGTATCAGTCAGTAGGCCTAAGTATACATGCAAGTATCGTGGCAACAAGATTACTCTATGACTGCATGTTTACAGCTTTCAGGTTCACGTAATCAAAGATTACCAATTTGCAAATTGAACAGTCCACATAAGTAGTTGCAAAAATCATCCCCCCCATCGGGTGTAAAAAATCTACGTCCCTGACTAAGTCCATCCCATTAAGTGTGGAGACTTATTCCAATCCGTTTTAAGAACAAATAAAGTATTACGATAAAATCTGAAAATTAAAACACTTTTTAACAAGTTAAAAGAATAATTTATGCCATTAAGTTAGGGGATAATGCCTCCAGAATCTCAGCGTTAAAGTCCAGGGCAAATTAACTGTGGCGCAGTTACGCCAAAGCCCCAGGCTGTGAGAGGCCCCTACTGACGATCCTGACGGTCGGTTTAACTCTATCTTTTCTTGATAAATCTGCATATTTTATCTATTATTTGTTGTATTTTTACTCAATACAGATTAGATCAGTTTGACTGACCTCTTAAACTACCATAAACAACAAAATTAAAAAATGAATCAAAACTATAGTTTGTTTCCTTCTAGAATTACTTCAAATAGTAGCAGGAAACAACTTTTCTTTACATTAAACAGTTTAAAACCTCTTAACATTACACGACTGTTTGTAATTGAATATTATTGTTTTATTGCCTTTTCAACAGTGACGTTTAAAATTTCCTCCATAAGAAGTGTCAACATATTTGGTAACAAGAAGCAAATGTTACATTAATCAAGTTACATAAAGCTCGTTCTACTCGTCAACTCTTAGGGTTAGTGAGTGCACGTGATAGAAAAAAACTTATTTTTATTATCTTTATAATTATTTATATTATCTAATTTAATCTTATCTGTCCTGAACGTTTTTAAATTTTATATTAGTTACTTTTATTATAATCGTAAAAAAATAGATAAGAAAAACAAGAAATATATGACTCACCTTTATAATCCTTTTTTCTTTTTGCCATCGACTGTCCTTTCAGATTAGACCTACCACTTTACATCAATGCTTCTAGTCCACCACAAAATAGTTTTTAAAGTAAATAATGCAGAATAATTCAATGTGATCAGCTGAGGAACTGGTCTTTTTGTGAGAAATTTTCTGGCTCCCTAATAACGTGATATAAATAGTTAGAAATTCAACTCGAGCTCCAACAATGTTCTCGAATGAAAAAAAAAAAATCTCTTTAGCTAAATTGTCAATTATCTGTAATATCACGTAGTATAAAATATGCCAGTCAATCAGTTGAAACCTAAACTATCTACTGGTTATAAAGTTAATGGAAGTTAACCTTAGTAAAATCTATTAACAAACTGTGCAAGGTAGAAGTAGGCGGGGTGAATGTGTCCAAACTATATACTTAATTTACCTTTTAATGATTTTTCAACCGTTAATTTAAGCTATTAAAAGTAATTTGTACATAAGAAAGCCTTAAATTACACAAAGTTATAAAACCTCAACAAAAGTAAGTATTATTTTCTAAAACTTAATGTATAAATAGCTTAATTTTATAAATTGCAGTGGAGCTAGAGGGTTTAATAAAATGACCAGAGTAAACAGTGAGCTGCGTGTTTCGGTGTTAGATAAACACTTTAACGCCCTTTCTTTGCTTACAAGAGGAAGAGTTATGTGTTCATTTTCTTATAGCAAAGCCACATGGAGTTATCTGCTCTGTCCAGCGAGGTGGAATCGAACCCTTGGTTTTATCATCATAAATCCGACGACTTACCACTGTCTTATCATGTAGACCAGCAGAAATGACTTTGTTTTGGCAAATAAATTATCAAAATGTAATTAGAGATTTCACTTTCGCTAAAGTAAGGAAAATGAATTTAGGATAATGCTTTGGGATGCTTCCATAATGTTGCAGAATAACTATATTGTTTTTTATGTACCTGATTCATTCTTACTTACCATGCTGTAAAAGTAAATAATTAATATTATAATCTTTTAATTTTTAATATATCATCCTTAAAAGTTAGATGCATCCTATTCTAATTTACTTCGAATAATTAGTTCATATTTTGAAACTATCTTAATGCACTGCTGGCCAAAATCTTAAGGCCAATAAACATAAAGAAAAAATATGTATTTTGCGTTGATAGACTCAACCACTTATTTGAGTAGAGCTTCGAAAGATGAAAATAAGAAAAGGAAAAATAAAAAAACTTTTTTTAGAATTTAATAAGGAAAATGTAAACACTATGAAATTAGCCTAAATACTAGCTGGTCAAAAGTTTAAGACCATACTGAAATGAAGTGTTAATCGGTAAACACGTGACGAAATTTAGTCATTTGTGTTCAAGCATTAGCGTTGTCAACATCTACTGACATCTCCTGTGTTGTATTGGATAAAAACATGGCAAAGGCTAAAATGTTCACAGAGTTTAAACGTGTCAGAATTGTCGAGCTGCAAAAGCAAGATCTCCCTCAACGTGCCATCGCTGGTGAGATTAAGCGTAGTAAAACTGCTGTTGCAAATTTCTTAAACGACCCCGAGGGATACAGAACAAGAATTTGAAGTGGTTGGCCCAAGAAAATTTCGTCAGCGTTGAGCGGGAGGATTCGACGGGTTGTCCGGCAAGATACCAGCCGATCGTCGAACCAGATTAAGGCCCTTACGGACGTAGAATGTAGCTCAAGAACAATAAGACGGCATCTACGAGAGAAGGGATTTAAAAACCGTAAACATCTTCAAAGGCCACGGCTCCTTCCACACCACGAAACAGCACGGTTAAATTTGCTGAGGAGCACCAAACATGATATGTAGAAAAGTGGAAGAAGGTTTTGTTCTCTGATGAAAAAAAATTTAACCTGGATGGTCCAAATGGCTCCAAATGTCACTGGCACGATAAGGATATCCTACCGGAGACATTTTCTACACGACATAGTGGAGGAGGTTCCATCATGATCTGGGGTGCTTTCTCCTTCCATGGAACAATGGAACTTTAGGTTATACAGGGGTGTCAAACAGCAGCTGGCTACATTGGCATGTTGGAGAGAGCATTATAATTGACTGAAGGCCCTCGCTTGTGTGGAAATGACTGGATCTTTCAGCAGGACAATGCTGCAATCCACAATGCTTGCAGAACAAAGGACTTTTTCATGGCGAATAACGTGATTTTTTTTTACCATCCAGCGTGTTCGCCCGAACTGAACCTCATTGAAAATGTTTCGGGGTGATGGCAAGGGAAGTCTATAGAAATGGACGTCAATTCAAACAGTACATGATCTTCGTGAAGCCATCTTCACCACTTGGAATAACATTCCAGCCAGCCTTCTGAAAACGCTTTTATCGACCATGCCAAAGCGAATGTTTGTAATTATTCGAAATGACGACCGTGCAACTCACTACTGAGACCTCTTGTTGGGAATTTCCTACCCTATTTTGGTATGTCTTAAACTTTTGACCAGCTGGTTATTTAGGCTAATTCTATAGTGTTCACATTTTCCTTATTAAATGCTAAAGAACATTTTCATTTTAATTTTCCTTTTTTATATTCATCTTTCGAAGCTCTACTCAAATAAGTGGTTGAGTCTAACAACGCAAAATGCACATTTTTTCTTTATGTTCATTGGCCTTAAGATTTTGGCCAGTAGTGTATGTATTAATTATCATTAACTTTAAATATGTCTGTCGCCTATTCAAGGGGCCTAAAAAACAAGTGCATTAGAGCCTCAAAGCATCTTAATGTGAGCTTGGTTATGTCTGAGGATAACAATGCTGAAAATCAAGGTTCGATACCCACAGTTCGCAGATTATGTACTTTATTGTGTAGTTTGAGTTTAACAACGAACAAACAAGAGATAATGAATTATGTCGAGGTTCAGATGGAACTTAGATGGTTTGCAGAGCTTATAATATTGAGATATCAGACTGTAAAATATACTGTTGGTGTCACATAGCTGAGCTTTGGTTTAAAATAATCATTTTCTATGTTACCAGTTAATTTGTTTTTCACTTATAACAGTTTTTTATTTATTTGTTAACTTTTTTTAATTTTCATTTATTAAGTGGCGCTGTGATTATGACACGTCACGAGACTATGTCGTCATCATTAGACAAACTAACATTTCGTAGAAGCTACGAATCGTCAGACTCATAGCCATATTTTAAATTTGTGTTGTGTTCTCCTGTGACATTTGAACTTTAGTTTTCTATTTATCTAAAACCAAAGTTTACCTTCATAACTATGTCCACAATGAATCCAGAATAGTTAGTATTATGTTTTGAAATTTTGTTTCATACTTTAATATTTAAGTTTATTTCGCTAGAATCAGTTGATTACCTTAGTAAGACACTTGAGTTTTAGTGTGACACAGCTATGATTATTATATTATTAACACAAATTTAATAATGACTGCAATTTTACAATTTTTACTGAAAAATTAAAGTGTATAAATATTTTTGAGTAGTAAGCTCACAGTGTACGAGCATTATAACTGTAACTTAAACAATTTTATAATGAATAAACATAACGCGTGGTGATACTAGTAGTATAATGTTAAAATTATTTTTACTTTTTGCTAATTTTAGTATTGTTATTACATAGAAACGCATTTAGTGTTACAATGTCAAGTTGTATGTTTCTGTATGTGTTTTGCAATGTTAATGGTGCGATGAATTAAGATTGCACAGAACAATTTAGTATAAAAATATGATTGTATGTTTTCAGTTTTACTTGTAAAGTTGTATTTTTTAAACTTCAGCAATTTACTTTGACGGTTTTTACAGCACGTTTGTCACAACTTGCTCTTTTTCAGTGTTAGTGCAAAAATAAGGCTCAATTTCTTGTACACTACGGCTACACAAACTTCAATCATCAATGCTGACTCTGCATATGAAGCTCTAAGCACAAAATGCTAGGATTCTGAACTAAGATGAGCAATACGTGTGTTCCTGTCCCTTGAAAAAGAAAATCAGTTTTTTTTTATTCCCTTTGTAGTATAGCATAAATGTCACAAAACTTATAAATCTTTCTATTTTATACTTGTATTTAAAAAGATTTTTCCTAACAATTTCATATGTTTACTAGTTTTAAGCTTGTTTTCCTGGTCAATGAACATGACTTGATTTGATGCAAGTTTTTAATGTAAATAGATTACTTATTTAAAATTCTTATTAAATATGTGTATTGTTAATACAGAATAATAAAAAAAATAATTCTTGTATTTTATCATGCAGAGATATCAAATAGTTTTTATTCCTCTGTTTAGCTAATACAAGTTTCACATGCAATACATTTATAATTGTACATTTTATGTCAACACCAGGAGAGGACATGCTGCAGGGCTGAGTGTGGCACAGTGATTGGTGTGCTTGCACTGTGAATCTGGGAGTTTGTGGTTTTCAGTTTTTGTAACAAAAATACAATTTGCACTGTAGTGTAGTGGTTCTCCAACTTTCATCTGTGGACCACATTGGCAGACAAAAGTCTCCATGGACCACCTCCTGATCCTACCAATTCACTTTTGCTTGCCTCACCAAAAACACTCGTTAGAATAAATTGGAATAAGCGTGCTGATTTTGATATGACTTGAAGTTTGGACCAGTATGTGGACCATACTTTAACAGTCACTACTTCCAGAATTGTGGATGTTCCATCAAAATTAAGTTCCTCTGCATGAATAGTTTATATTTAACTTTACATGAAAACCCTGAACACACTGCAAATTGTTACTCAATGTGCAAAACTGTTGAGCAGTAAATTTCAAGTGATTCTTTAGATCATAAATTGTGAAAATCAGAAAAATAAAACCTTACATTCATGTTGTTGGACTGATAAAAGTAACATTACCTTACATTTAAGAAGATAGAATGAACTTTTACGTTAGGTTTTATGTTATGCGTCTAACAGATTTGTTTGATATTTGTTTTTTCATCATTTCATATTTGAAAATATTGTTTTAGATTTATTTAATTTGTCATTGAATATATCCAGATCACCAAAGACCTAAACTGTGTAAAGTTTTGTTTTTCAACAAAGGCTGGTTCTTCTCTTCCATTTATTTGATATCATAAAATAGGCTAGTCACTGTAACCATTTTATTAGATACTGCTTTCATCCTTTCTGCTATGAATGTTATCAGATATATAATTTAAGTTTATATCATTGACCTTCAAAGTGTTATCAACTCAGTATGGTTTCCTTGGAAATTAAAATAAGCTTCTCCACACACATTCATTTAGGTATTCAGTATTTGTATTTATAATTATAAAATGTACAGACTACATTTTTTCTAAGATTGGTTTTGTTATACGATGTAACTTGTGGGTGTCAGTTTGTGTTATGTACTACAATTCTTAAAATATCATTTGGAAACTATCATAGAAGAAAAAATGGGACCAAACCAAAAATGTCATTCTCTACATTCATGGTAGATTAGTTTAATGTTATGAAACTAGAGTACTGAAAATACAAAAAATGCTGAAAAATTACATCAGTTTGTAAGATTAACAGTCTTGTGGATGTGTTTCTGTATTTAACTGTTTGTAATCATTTTTGATTTTTAAAATTAAAGTATATTTAACACATACCTATGTTCGTAAATTAAAGAACTGCCGTATCTTGCAGTACAATGCTATTTAAAGATTGTAATAGTCATTTACATACCACATAGTCCTAAAACGTAATTGTAAATTTTTCTCATGATATTTTGATACCTTTATATTTCAATTTTTATTTACCTATTTTGTTTAGTGTCAGTTTATTCATGCAACATTCTCAGAAGTCCTAATAATCAAACTCCAGAATTAACCATGATTACAATCTGTGGATGTAGTGATAGTTTTCTTTCTCCATTGTATTTTGTTGTAATATATTTTACATAAAAACATTTTTTTCATCCTTGTGTATTCTTAGTTATTCTCTCATTATTTTAAAATGTGTATAAATGAATTACTTTTTATTATATTGTTAATAAATAAACACAGTTTCTACATTTTACTGTGTTACTTTACATGAAAGTTTGCTGGATATTATGCCCTGTTGAGTTTGCTGTTATGTTCAGTATTGTGTTTTTTTCACTGCTTCCTTGAAAATGCTTTATTGTTTGTAGTAAATACTTGTGACATAACAAGATGTTATTCATTGAATATGTGAAATGCTTTCTGATTTCAAATCCAAATTGAGACTACAGGTAACTGGGGGGTCAAGCTGCACAGCCTTAATTAGCACTGGTTAGTAACCTTACTAGCCTTTAACGATCATGGATAATGATTTAAAATAATAAATGTATATTTTATTTAAATGTTGTTATAACTTATTTACATATTTTAAAATTAATTCACTGTGGATATTTTTACTATGCAGTTATTAAAATTTCTTAATTGATGCATTGTTTCTCAAACCATGACACATGTGCTAAAAAAAAATCTGTGGGTGGTGTCAGCCAGTTGTCTTCACTCTGTTCAGCAGTTCAAAGTTATTGATTGCAACAGATAGCATTATTAGATTTCTTGAAACAGATGGTGTGAACTTGTTTGGTGGCAACATAAACATTTTGACAGACTTGCATAATTACTGGGTGCTTGATGATATCAGAATGTTGACCATTTCTAATAGTTTTTTCACTACTGTTTCAAGTTATATCTAAACTTTCAGTTATGTTTTCACACCATGCCTTCCATATAATGTGAACTTCCATTGAATTTTTTTCTCCTGTAATTCTGTGATCATTAAACATGAAAGGAAATATTTGTTGAACAATTTTGTAAAGTTTCCTAACTTTCAACAGTCATTACTGCATATCGCATTTTAATCAAGTTACTTGTTTCTGAACTGACAGTTTTACATTATATTTGTTAATATTTTATTTGACACTAGAAAATGCATTAACCTTACTTAAACATAATTAAGAAAAGTTATTTTCACTTCATTTTGTTTTGTTTTTATTTACAAATTCAGACAAAAATGGAAGGTTGTCTTGTGGATAGTAATAAATTCAGATGATTGTTGACAAATATAAGTGAATGGATTGTTATAATTCTTAACTAATAAAACACATCACTATTAAGACAGAATTAAGATTTATTATATGTACATATCAGTATAAGGACAAAGCTCTGTTTAAACTAAACAATAGTTATAGATGCATTACTTATGTATGTGTACACTAATATAAGATCATATCACTGTTAAGGCTAGGCAAAAGTAAAACTAGACACAAAATGATTGGGCAAGTGTTAGGATACTCTATCTTTTTAAGTAAATGATTGGTTACACTCAGCACTGAATGGAAGAATGAACTAGCATCACTTAAACAGTGTTGTCGATTCACAGATCTGGGTATAGTGCTGTTGATAATTCAATATAAAATAATGTCTGTTACATGAACACCAACCAGACTATGGACAGGCAGAAATTAAAACATTTAGGTCCATATTATCATTATATTCAATTGTGATAATATTTTGCAGATCATTTTAATATTAACAAATTTAGCATTAAAAATATTACCTCTTAACTATCACATATATGTAAATATGTTAACATAAAATAGTTAAATATAATAATTATTTTATTTTTCAGCTTAGGTATCTTGTACTTTACTGTTCACCCTGCATGGCCAAGTGGTTAAGGCACTCAACTCATAATCTGAGGGTCGTGTGTGTTAATCCCCAAACATCCTTGTCCTTTTAACTGTGGGGGCATTATAATGTGACAGCCATCCCATTATTCATTAGTAAAAGAGTAGCCCAAGAGTTGGCAGTGGGTGGTGATGACTAGTTACCTTCCCTCTAGTCTTACACTGCTAAATTAGGGATTCAAGCACATATAGCACTTGTGTAGCTTTGCGCAAAATTAAAAAACAAACAAACTTTACTGTTACATTCTTTTTTTTTTTTTTTTTCATTTTGTTTTTTATTCTTTGATAAACCAGTAAAAGTTTCAATCTTGATCAACCATAACTGCTCTACTTTCATATTTTCTTTAGCTTTGACTTTTCTCACTTCAATTTATTATTTTGTTGGTGCTTATATACTGAGCTGTTGAATGTTCACTTATACTGACTATAAATACTGCAAGACTTTAGACCTGATCTTTAAGGTTAGAAATGAACTTTGGTGCTATTGCCAGCATAACTTAGGTTATTACTTAGTTTTTAATGAAATCTAGATTTGAAACATAATAAGCTTTATTCTTACTAACTTCTTTTATCCATCAGCAACAGTCTGATTCAAAAGAACTTCTTTCTTTTAGCGACTATCTGTTTAAGCTGCTCCTGATTGGTGACTCTGGTGTTGGGAAGTCTTGCTTATTGTTGAGGTTTGCTGTAAGTATTGTAACTTTTAATTCTTTTGAGGGTGGTGTTTAACCTTTCTTTGTTATATAGGTATTTCAATAAAAAACTTGTAATATTCTGACCTATTCTTTGATAGATTGTTTATGCAGAGTATTCATGATGAAACTTTGTAGAATGGACAGCAACTGCCTGTTGTAGAAACACAATTTCAGAGGATGACGTTTCAAAAGTTTTCAGATATATGAAGACGAAAGGTGGAAGACTTTTGAAACATTGTCTTCTACACTTGTCTTCACAACAGGCAATTGCTGTCCATTCTACAAAGTTTCAACAATATTCTGACCTGTTGGCTTTTAAAACCTAGTGACATCGTATAAATATCTTACGTTGTGAATCAATGTTCGACTGTAGCAAAATGAATTTGATAATATAGCATTTAGTATGTAATACTATGTCTACAGGAAACAAAATTTTAAAATATCATTACTGTATACTGTATTTAAGCATAATTATATGAAAAAAACTGTAAAACTGTTTACTATTTATTTTTCAGGATGACACATATACGGAGAGTTATATCAGCACTATCGGAGTAGATTTTGTAAGTAATTTTT
This sequence comes from Tachypleus tridentatus, assembly GCF_004210375.1. Lineage (NCBI taxonomy): Eukaryota > Metazoa > Arthropoda > Merostomata > Xiphosura > Limulidae > Tachypleus > Tachypleus tridentatus. The sequence goes on from NC_134833.1 coordinate 143,197,591, forward strand.
ACAATATACATGAGATTATATCCATGGAAACATTTTTCATTTTCTTAGTTTTAATTAATATTTCCTTAGAGTCAGGTGATTGACTGTTGTAATTCATGATGACGAGAAACCTACATGAAGTAAAAATGTATTCTCAAGATGATTGATATGGGTATTAAAACTTTAAAATAAAGTACAGAACAGTGCTGACCTTCTTGGGTGATCTTCAGGTTAACAAAGAGTTTGCAATGGTCAGTATTATGTTTAGTTTATCTGTCAGTCTCAACAGGAAATTTTTAACATTAAATGTTGACATTGGGTTGTTATTGAGGTTGATAGTATTACTTCTCATTTGAAGCAAGTTTGTTTGTTTTTTTGCTGGGTTTTTTTTATGCAGAGTTCAATTTAACAGCTCTAATTTTCATTTCTGAACAGTTGGTTGTATGTTTGCTTCTTAGGTTATTCTGTAGTGCCAACTTGTTTTTCATTGTACCTAACATGCAGAGATCTAAAATGTTTGTCTTATGTAAGATTAATTTCTTTTGTTACAGAAAATCAGAACAATAGAATTAGATGGCAAAACTGTCAAGCTCCAAATTGTAAGTAGATTGGATCACTAAGCATCTTAAAAGTTTTGTTAATAAATTAACATATAATTTTTATATAAAATGTGTAACCACAGAACTGAAAATTCAGGATCTGTTGTGATTTTTGTGTTTAGAATGTTTTGTTGTTGAACAGAGAAAATCAACATTAAGGTGAAGGTATTTGTTCTAGATATTTAACGTTTCTTCGTTTCTTAGAACAAGACAGTTAACAAACCCTAGACCTAAGTATGGCTCATAACACTATGTAACACAAATTTTGTTCCTGGATAGTTTGTGTTATTTCTTAATTGCTTATGTTGTAAAAGTACAGAAAATGGCCATTATTTCCTTCAAACTTTGCTTTTGTAACCTGGATAATGAAATTTAGAAATTAACCTATTTTATATGTAAAAACAGGCAAATTGGCACATTTTCATTTATGTAAGGTCTAAATAAATCAATATATGAATCAAGAGTTACGTGTATTTATACTAAAGTTATACAAAAATGAGCAAAAATGTTTAGAAGTGAGTAGTTTTTCGAGATTTGCAATTGTAATATAAATCATTTTCACATATCATCTCCCAAATATAGTCTCCCATCATGTTTTTGTTATATGCTCCCAGGTCACAAAAGCAAAGTTTGAAGAGAAAAATAGGTCTTTTCCATTTACTTTAGGCATAAGCAATTGGGAAATGACACTTTCTGCCCAGGAACAAGAAAAAGTAAAAAATTTTATTACATAGTGTTATGTAAAATTATATTACATGAAGGATGTAGCATAAAACTAACTCAGAAACAAAGGTTGTGCATGCCACTTAATATCTGGTGATGCAGACTATGTTATATGTTCTAGTGGGACACGGCGGGACAAGAACGCTTCAGAACTATCACGTCAAGCTATTACAGAGGAGCTCATGGAATTATTGTTGTTTATGATGTCACAGATCAGGTAGGTCATATTTTATTACATAATGAGGTAGGATGGTTGATATGTCCTTATCTGTAAAGCACATTTACTTTTAAAACTGCAGAGAGCAAATTGTGTGAAAGACATGAATAATATCTTCCAAAATAAATTCTGTTCCTTTACACGTCAAAAGGCACATTTTGTGCTCAGTCAGGTGTAACCTAATGACTAGCATGTTAGAATGCAAGTTCTTAGTTTGTTTTCGTAGCCACAAAACCATGTTTTGCACTATAGGGCTGTGGGTGCATTATAAGAATGACAGTAAAATTCTACCATTTGATTAGAGAAGCCCAAGAATTGGTGGTGGGTGCTAGTGGCTAGTTGCCTTCCTTCTAGCCATAATAGATCCAAATTTATTGGCTAGTAGAGATCATCCTTGTTTAGCTTTCCATTAATGTCTAAAAATAAACTACAACGTACATTTTAGATTATTCAAGTGGTATTGTAGATGTTAAGGGAGATAGATGGCTTAACATTTTGTTTTTTGTATAAAATTGTATGAATGTTCAAATTATGTTTACAAAGCATTTTGTTTTTGCCACATACAAAGTTAGTATTTTCTGTAACACACATTGCATGATGTCATATAAATCATGGCTCTAAATTAACTTTCTAAGCCACTAACCTAACTATAATAGGTCATCATTCCAGAAATGATCACACAGATGTTTTTTAGTAATAAAATAAAATTTGTTCTTGTTGCTGTACATTTACTTTCAGTAATTAGCAAATGATGTTGTGTCTGTAAAGTCATTGAAACTAGTTACAACAAATTTCCAGTAGATAATTTCCAAGTTAGTAGGTGTCATAGACCAACTTTAAAAACTGAAGTTGTAATTGTATCAGGCCTACCTTTAAAAAGAGGAACCTATAATGGTCACAATAAAAAATAATTAAAAATTGTTTTGGCAGATGGAAAGTAAAATTATAGATTGAAATTGTAATTGAACTGTCTTCACTTAGATACAAGTTCATAACCTTATCATATATATTGGAAACACTGTTTGACATTTTTACTCTCTTTTTTTGGGATCTGAAACTTGTGAACTGTAAATACATCCTGAAAAATCTTCCTTTAGGTGGTAGCTTGTGAAATACAATTGTAGAAGTTTAAATATAGGTTTTGTATCTCTGGATTATGTTACGTTTTAAGTAGTTGGGGTTACAAGTATATTGTCTTATCTTTAAATTTGTTGTAACAATTACTTAATAATTCATTGTTTTTTATTACTTAGGAATCCTTTAATAATGTGAAGCAGTGGCTTCAAGAAATTGATCGGTACGCCTGTGAGAATGTAAATAAACTCCTGGTGGGTAACAAGTGTGATTTGACCACAAAAAAGATTGTGGATTACACTACAGCGAAGGTTTGTTAACTATGTTATCGTTATGGTGATGTAAAACAGAAAAACTGGAAGGGGATTCTAAAGTTTTATTTGATAGAAACAGACATACCAGCTCTTACAATTTAGGCATGTTTATGTTTGGGGTTTTTTTATACACCTGAACAAATAATTGTTATTTTTCAATTTTATGCAAAATTCTGGAATTTTTTTCATGGACCTTATTTCTACTAATGATATTCTGTAAATAATTCATTTCTTCTCACTTTGCATTATTGTAAAACATTTGAAATCTATTAAAAAAACGTGTCTAGGGTGCACTGATCATTTTTTGAGAAGAAAATGGAAAACAAAATGTGGTTCTGCTTTGTCCCTAATGTCTCCAACAAAGAAAAGTTTGTAATGAACAGAATTTTAGACTAGAAGTCATAAAAGCCAAAATGTTTAGTTTAATAGAATGGTTTGGTTATTGCCTGCCCATTGATATTTTAGTGACAGAGGTGAAAGGGGGCTGAAGGGGGGTTCTGAAACCTTATAAATGTAGTAAGTGTTGATATAATAAGCCTTAAGTAAAGACATAGTGGGGAGTTACTTAGCTTACAGCTTAGTGAATGAAGGGATAAGTAGAATTGATCCACCGAGAATATTACTAGAGTAGTATTGTGGTATTGTTTGATGGTACAAGTAGAATATTACTGGAGTAGTATTGTGGTATTGTTTGATGGTATAAGTACAATATTACTAGAGTAGTATTGTGGTATTGTTTGATGGTGTAAGTAGAATATTACTAGAGTAGTATTGCGGTATTGTTTGATATTACTAGAGTAGTATTGTGATGGCATAAGCAGAATAGCACTTGTATTGATTGTTTGATATAAGTAGAATAGTACTAGAGTAGTATTGTGGTATTGTTTGATGGTATAAGTAGAATATTACTAGAGTAGTATTGTGGTATTGTTTGATGGTATAAGTACAATATTACTAGAGTAGTATTGTGGTATTGTTTGATTGTACAAGTAGAATATTACTAGAGTAGTATTGTGGTATTGTTTGATGGTATGAGTAGAATATTACTAGAGTAGTATTGTGGTATTGTTTGATGGTATAAGTACAATATTACTAGAGTAGTATTGTGGTATTGTTTGATGGTATAAGTAGAATAGTACTAGAGTAGTATTGTGGTATTGTTTGATGGTATAAGTACAATATTACTAGAGTAGTATTGTGGTATTGTTTGATTGTACAAGTAGAATATTACTAGATTAGAATTATGAAAGTAAATATGTCAATTCAGTTTTAAACTTTAATTTGTTATATTACCAGTGTTTTATTAAAAAAAAAACCTCTAATCAACTATCAATTAAGAAATCACTATTTTTTTTTGTTATCTATACATTTCATTTTATACTTTCAGTACATAGTTTAACAACAATATTAGGTTATATCTTTGTTGTTAAGTGACATGGCATGAATGTCATTGTTAGAACATAGTGTTACCAAGACACTGTCCTTTCTATATATCAGTAATTACTAACGTAACTTATTTTTACCAATAATTACTCTACAAGTACACCAGAAGTTCATTTCATGGATGATTTTAATTGGCTTGCAAAGAAATTTACTGACATAGATTATAATTCAAATTATACATTATCTGATTAAAAACATGAATGTCAGTTTTTGTGTATCAATGAGTATGTTGAATGCAGCATTGGTTCAACCTTGTGATGTTCAAATACAAAATCTGTAGTTTATTATGAATTAGGAACTTAAATAACTTATTTTGACAAGCTGTAATATAAAATATGAACCTTTTATTTTTTGTTTGCTGAGATATCAGACATTTACCTGACTCGAACACCATGGCCATGCCCACTCTTTCCGTTTTTGGAACACTTATGCACACCTTCTTTTGTGATTTGTGAGTAACCAATCAAAGCTCAGAATGTCTCCTTTTGTGATTTCTGAGTAACCAATCAAAGCTCAGAATGTCTCCCTGGTTGCTTTCTGAGGCTTTTTAAAATATACGGACATGAAATTCTTTCTTTTTATACAAGATTCCAACTGGTGAGGTTAAATTAAGAGATCTCAATTTCATATTTTTGTATACCCAAATGTAGCTTAGTTACTAAATTTGATAAATTATAGTGGAATTATATGCTATTTGTATAGTAATATATGATTTTTGGTTATTTCAAAATGTATTTACATAAAATCTAAAATTTTCATTTGACATCCTCTATGACAAGCAGTAGACAAGTACGAAGTTCATAACTAGTAAAGTTAATTGTTTGTTATACTTCATTATTTACTGTTCTATTTTTAATAAAAATACATTTAAGAACTTGTTTGTGAACAGTCATATATAATGTATCATAACTGAAATATGCCTATTTTATCTTCCTGGATATGGTAACATTAATGCATATAGGTATTATTGCAACTTCAGTAATTATAGAGCCAGGCACAACTGAAAAGGTTACTATAATAAAAACAGTGAATATATATATAAATGTATAAAATTATGAGATTTCTTAAATATTTAGACTAAATATTTGTGTTTGTGTTATAATTTATACTCATTCTGGAATGATAAAAGCTTATGTTTATGAGGTCAAACTGATAGACCCTGTACAAAGTTAGGGTAGGTAGAATAGCAGATAAAATATAAAGCTTTACTGAAATTTATTTAGGTGGTTTTAGAGATTACTGAAATGGTATGAGATTTTGGGGACAAAGAATAATTTTTTAATCGTAACTGAGACATTGCAAAAGGATTAAACCAATTAACCCTTTTGTTACAGGCTTTGTATGATATGCACAAATTTGTTTACACATTTGTGCATGTTAAGTATTTACACTAATTTTTGATATGGCATGTGTATCTTCACAAATTTTGGTAGAGTTTTAGTATACATTACAAGTCTTTTGTATACTAAGTATCTGAATTTTTAATGAAATATTTTTACTAAAGACTTGTTTATGAAAATAGTCTGTTTTGGTACTAGTCTGAGTGCAACGTGATTTCTTGTTATGATAAAAAAAACTATACTTCATCCCAAAAATCTTAAATATTTGTGTAATTTATAGAACTTCTTAAATACATTTCAAACATTTCTTTTTAGTAAGGCTATATTTTGTAATTTTCTATACTTTAATTATGTGGGGGTCTGTCATTTGACCAACTTTGTAAACATCATTAAAAAGTTATGAAATAAATATAAACTGTTTTTTTTATTCTAGAATGACCATGTATTACAACACAAACATATAAGTGTTTAGTCTAAGTAGCTTAAGTCTCATAACTATATATTATTTTTCATTATATTGACCTTCCAGTCATGTCTAGGTAGCATTACATAACTTTCATTGACACAGTGCATGTATACTCAAGTCATGTATCCAGTAATATAAAACTGACCTTTCGTCTTCCCTGTCTTGGCTGTGTTTTAGTGGACTAATATTTTGTAATATACAGTCACATTTCAGTTATATATATATATATGTGTGTGTGTGTGTGTGTGTAGATTATTACTATTTAGAAATAACGTTTTTCAATATAGAACAATAAAAAAGTAAAGCAAACAATTATCTCTTCTTCCTATGATCTTTGTACTCAGTTGCTGCTGGACATAGCAGCAAATTTTACACGTGGAGGATATCCAAAAAAGTTTTTTTAGGTTTTTTTGATATGTATATACAGTTGAATAACCAAAAAATCCTAAATAATCACATTGATATCATATAATTCCACTATAATTTATTAAGCTCAGTAACTATGACTTATTTAGACTTTAAAAAATATGAAACTTCTAGCAGACTAAAGACAATACTTACCTCATTAAAATTTTGTGTTGAAAGAAAGTAATGATTTAAAAGATTAAAATGGCAGGGAAAACCATTTTGGGGATATTTTAAGTTGTGATTAGTTATTTGCATGTCATATATTGAAGTAAGAGTATATAAGGGACCATTTCAGATAATGGAAAGTTGAATGGGGCCACTGTATGTAATTCAGTACATAAGCCATATCTCAGCAAAATAAAAATGAGGTTCTTATTTTATATTCTAACTTGTCAGTATTATTGAGTTCCTACTTTGTACAAAACTATAGACTTTGTACTTTGACATCACAAACATCTAATTTCAAACAATGCTGCATTGAACATGCCACATGACTTACTAAAATCTATATTTGGATCTGTTCTTTTAATATTTAATTTTAAATTGATTCATATATAATATCAAAGTTTGAAAATACAATCCACAATTTGATTCCAAACTTATTGATATAAATTTATAAAATAGTAGTTCAATAAAATTTTGAAAAGAAGTCAATAAATGTGGTGACACGGCCTTTGACATATGAGCTGTTTCAAAAGAGTTAACTGATAGTTAATGTTATCAGGAACTTGTTTCTATCCTTCCAAGATTGCTTGTTTCAGTTAATTTTGTTGGTGATGGGATTTTGTTTTTGCATTGTTAATCTTTTGTACAGATGGTCTGTAAGATGTTCTGTTGAGGACATATCAAGGGAATGAACTAACAATGGCAGAACATCGGTTTTATTATCCTAGATGAACTGTTGCACTATCCTTGCTATATGGGATCTGAGACTGTTTGTACAATGAAAGACAAATTCCTTCCCACACTGATACTTCCTCCCTCAAGTGGTTCTTTCTCCGGGGTTCAACAGTTTGTTGTGTGCCTTCCCTTGTGACGATACATGTGGATTTTTGATATTTTCTATATAAGGAGAATCTGATTTCATGTGAAAATAAGATGTTGCTAGTTGTGGATGTCATCTTAAAATATTTCTTTACCACCTAAGTCTGCAAAGGTAGTATTCACAGTTCAGCATCATTTCTCTGTAGGGCTTTTAAGCAAGGTTACTTGCTGCTCTGAATTGCCTTGTTACAGTGTGTCTGCCACCACTGACATCACAGTCAGGAACTAGTTTCTCGGATATAGATATTTTTGAGGCATGATCACTTGAAATTGTTTACTAGTATGCTTGAAACATTCCAACAAACTTGTAATGGTCCTTTGAACATCTGAGGCTTCTTGCAACTGTAGTTTAAGAGGTCCCCATCTTCGTCATTCAGTGTCTCTCTTTTATTGTGTTGTACGTTGTGGCATATTTCAGGTGCTTTTTTCAATCCATTGATTGTTGTAGAGATGAGTAGACACATTTTAAGTCATTTGTGTGCAACTATACTCTGAAGCATATACAAATTGTTAAAATGCATTTTCACAAATTTGTAAGTTTCATTTGCATGCTATGTTTCATCCTCAGAATGAACATAACTTACACCTGCACTCATACTAAGAATGTAACATGTTTCAGAGTAATTTGTACTGGAAGTAACTATTTTGTTTATGCTTTGGAGTTTTAGTGTGTATTGACAGAACTAAACCATCCGGTAGTTGGCATGTGAATTCAACCACACATCAGTTGTGTTACCTAGTATTACCAAACACTCGTAGTTTTGATAAAACGTTTCAGCCTTATAAGACCTTGTAAAATATGTTATGATGAACTGATTCTTTCTAAGTTAGAATTGGTGAGATTTCATACGTCATAATTTCAGATCACAAAATTATTGAAATAAAAATTAAACCACTTGAATAACAGTGAGTACAAAGTTACTATGAAGTAATTCTACTTTAATGTCTTTTTCTTTCAGTAAGTTATTTTTTCTAAAATCTCTTTCATTCTTCAGGAGTTTGCAGACCACCTAGGAACCCCATTTTTGGAAACAAGTGCAAAAAATGCAACAAATGTGGAGCAGGCCTTCATGACTATGGCAGCTGAGATCAAGAACAGGATGGGACCACCCACGTCCGGAGGAGAAGCAATAAGACCTGGAGATAAGATTAACCCCAGCAGTCCTGTGAAGCCACAAGGCTCTGGCTGTTGTTAGGAACTAAAACAATTGACTTTTTTTAATGAAATTTTTTTCTTTCTCAGTGGACATGTTACATAGAATAGGCAACATTCAGAATCTATATATGTCACTCTGTCCACATACCTTCTGTTGACAGATAAATAACAGTACATTGACCATTCTATAAGAGTTTATTTGGAACTACTACACATTCGTTATTAAATCCAATATTTGTCTTTAATGTAATATATCATGTATGTATGTGTATTGATATATAAACACATACGTTTAAAGCATCACTTGTATAGAAATAATCCAAACAAAACATGGAAATACTTCAGTGTGTTCCAGTAATTATAGTGTTCTGTAACAAACTTGTACAAAAAAAGAAACTGTAATACTTTCACAGTGTAGACACTGCCTTTCAGCTGAAGAATAAAAAACAACAAAAAACAAAAGGAGAAATCTAACAGCAGTAGAATTAAAACTATAAATTAGGTTTCTGTAGAAAGATACAAATCAATCATTAAAGTACAAGCTGGTTCTAGGAACTAGTCTTATTTTAAATGCATTTGAGGGAAGCAGTTTTGTGAAGCTAATGAGATACCAGGTACCTTTTACTTTAGTGATTGATTGTACTATGAAAATTAATAAAAACCAATTACTTGATATTTAATAGTACTAAATTTAAATAATAGTATTTAATTATAGATTATTTAATAGGTGTAATGATAGTTTATAGGAGGCATATCACTATAAGTTAAAACTATAAAGTATTTGTAAACTAATTTTGTCTCCTATCTGTACATGCTACAAGATTTCACTATTATTTAAATCAGATTTTATCGTATTTCTGGGATATAACTAAATTTAGAAGGACATTAAGAATTGGATAAATTTTTGTTCCTCTGAATATGCTGTGTGAATGGATAAGTTGGCTTTTGGATTTCTCTGCTCTTAGGAGAGAAGGTTATGTATTTATAAAAAAGGTTTGTAAGCAATTAACTGTACAGTATGTTGAATTTACTTCAAATAATACATCAGTGAAGACTTCTATTTCATCTTGATAATGGTTACTAAATATGAAAGTTAACTGAAGTATTGTAAAAAATAAAAATAATTATCTGATTTACTTCGTTCAATATTGAAGACAGCAGACCAACATCTGAGTCAGTTTTTCTAACTGGTTGTATGTGTGTGGGTATCAACTTTGTTAAATATCCCGATAATGTATTCATTCATTCATGTCAACCATTGTTGTACATTTGTTTTTCCTTGTTTAATAGCAACAAAATGAAAATGCTACACTGGTGTTTAAGATGTTTTATGCATACTATTACTATATGTTGCTTAGTTTAAAAGTTATAACTTTCAGGATTATTAATTTTCATTTTGGTAGGGTTGATGAGGTAGCATTGTACATGTATCATTCCACCAGTGCAACGTCGTCGAGTGCTCTTTACTGTTTCAAAAGCTTGTGTAGTGTTGTAATTTTGCTTTATTGACAATTAAAAACGTCTTCTAGGTACTGAATTATTATTTCTAGATTCTGTTGGCATACAACAGCCTTTGTATGTTTGATACAAAATTAATGAAGTCAGGACTCTTTTAAGATTTTAAAATTTCAATTCATATTTAATACAACATGAATACTGAGGTATACAGTTTGTTATAGGGAAATACATCAAACGGAAGTGACGTACAAGAATGATCGTCGTCTTTTAAAACTTGAATAAATAATTGTGGTTTATCTTTGGGAAGTCCCTTACGTTTTTAATTGATAATATCTTTCAAAGTACCCTACATGTCTTAAAAGAATTAAGCGCCTTAAATTTAAGTTTGATTTGTGTGTGTGTTTCTTGAGAGGAATAGTAGTTCACAAGGTTTTCCATAAATATGCATCGTTTAGTTATTTAAATCGGTAAAACGTGGATTTACAACGCTAAAATCACGGGTTCGATTCCCCTCGGTGGGCTCAGCAGATAGCCCGATGTGGCTTTGCTATAAGAAAACACACTATCGGTAAAACATAGTGGTGTCATCTTAATTTTTAAGTGTGTAATTTTACCCAGTCCTAAGTGCTCAAAAATGAATTTGTAGATTAAGAGAGACTTTGGGTGTTATACACAGAACCTTGTAATGGGTCATCATCTAAAGTGTTAGAAATATTAATACAGAACGTAAGACGTAAGCAGAAGAAAACAAATCAAAGGGAAACTTGGAGAAAAAAAATCGAAAGGTTATGGTATAATTTACGGCGAAAATATGACGTGGAGGAAAAACGATTAAATTAATAGGGAACAATATAATGATCAAACAGTTAGTTTATACGTACTAAATGGCTAGGTGGTTAAGGCGCTCGACCCATAATCCGAGGGTCTCGGGTTCAAATCCCCGTCGCACCAAACATGCCCTTTCAGCTGTGAGGGCGTTATAACGGAACGGTGAATCCCACTATTCGTTGGTAAAAGATTAGCTCAAGCGTTGGCGGGTGGTGATAACTAGCTGCTTTCCCTCTAGTCTTACACTGCTAAATTAGGGACGACTAACGCAGATATCCCACGTATAGCTTTGCGCAAAATTGAAAAACAAACAAATGGAGATACTAAATGACACTATCATGATAATTTATCTAATGCGCCTTCATACAAGTAAACGTCACTTTCTAGATGTCAGGCGACATTGAGCAAGTTCGTGTTTCACGAGTTAAAGTCCCCATTTATTCAGTGAATCGTTATTGTGATTGACATTTATCTTTTTAAAAAAATTATCCCCGTAGTATATCTGAAATAAGGAAATATGGATTCAGTGTAAGAGTATTAATCAAATTCCTTTGTTCCAGAACAGTAATTAACCTTGACAATGTCAACATTATACTATGAATCTTTAATGGCGCAAAAGTTATGTACTTTCAGATTTTTTTATTTTTTTTTTAAGTTTCGCGCAAAGCTACTCGAGGGCTATCTGCACTAGCCGTCCCTAATTTAGCAGTGTAAGATTAGAGGGAAGGCAGCTAGTCATTACCACCCACTGCCAACTCTTGGGCTACTATTTTACCAACGAATAGTGGGATTGACCGTCACATTATAACGTCCCCACGGCTGAAAGAGCGAGCATGTTTGGTGCGACGGGGATTTGAACCCGCGGCCCTCAGATTACGAGTAGAATGCCTTAACCTACCTGGCTGAACAAAAGCTGTTCGTGAATCGATTTCCAGAATAAATTGTGAACTCTGGATTGCTAGTAATATCACACTCCTGTGTTTGTTACGAACTTGTTTTAATATTGGGTTGATTTTACATGACCTACACGAAAGTATAGATGTAAGTACTGTATTTTCAACAACTAGCTGTTCTTGTTTTTTTTATAATACGATAAGTTCAGGTGGTGCTTAATTTCTATTAGACGTGAGATCCGTTTTGGTTTTATCTGTCGGACGAAATCGTATAAGACTAGTTATTTCTCTTACCCTCGTCAATATTTCCCTTACGGATGTTAAAATTGTTACTGGTGAACTTTAATACAATTTAGTTTAGGATAAAAAGTTTTTTTCAAAGAAATTGTAATACAAAACAAGATTTATCATCAAAACTAGTAAAAAAAAAAAAAAGAGAATTCAAATATTCACTACTTCGCATTTTGGTGCTGGTATTTAGTTTCAACCATAGATAAAATTGCCAGGTAGAAACCCCGAAGGTGGTATAGTTATCCTTAATCTGCCTCTAAAGAGAGCAACCTTTCATCAACTAAACCGCTAGAAAAGTAGAACTGTTAAACTTTTGAGCAACTGAGTCTAATAGTATTTATACTTAGTTATTTCATTGGATGGGATAGATAGGTTTACAAAACATATATATATGTGTCCAAGGAAGTTATCCGACATCATGCAGAGGAAAAGTTATTTTGATTTTCAATAATCGAAATAAACATTCCCTTTCTGACTAAATGTAATGAAAATAGCATGATCAGAGAATCGTGTTTGGAAAATTAATCGACTTTTAAAACCTTTGATCATTTTGTAAAAAGGTAATACTATTGAAAACCTAGACAGTAACTGTTTTATGAAATAAAAGTTGGTTGTGGGTGCTTAAACTAACTGCCTTTTTACAACTTTATCGGCTAAAAATTAGAGACATGGTATGTAATTATTAAAAAAAACGTTATATAACCGAAACAGTTTTTATTTTTGATATTAATACTTACATAGGTTAAAATTTTTTTGTCAAATAATGTTATGGGCTCTTGTCATTACACCTAGCTACAAGTCAATTTTATTAATTTCGAACATTTGAACAAATAAGTTTGTTTACAGCAAATAACAAGGGGTAATCAGAAAGAAAACAAACAGCTTTCTAACTTAAACACTAGAAGTAGTAACTAGATCCGCGTTTCAAAACTCAATACTGATATTCACCTTTGGTAACCCCCACACAGTGGAATGTCTACGGACTCCGACCGCTAGAAATTGGGTTTAGATACTCGTGATGGGCAGAGCACAGATAGCCTATTGTGTAGCTTTATGTTTAAAAATTAAAAACAAACACCTTTGGCGCCCCATTTTGTCTGCCAGTGGGACAGAAATAAGTCTCCAGACTTACAACGCAAGAATCAGGTATTTGAGTGCCCTTGGTGGACACAGTAAATGGCTTGATGTGGCTTTGCTATAAAAAAAACATATGACCTGTTCCTAAAATCAACTTCCGTGAGCGTTGAATTTCGGTGTTACTTCATCCTTGGTTCATCACATTCAATAACCCAAATAAACTGAGTAGTTTAAACTTACACTTCACTGTTAATTTGTATGAAACAACTTTTTCATTTAAAATAAAATCACTGTAGAAATACGACATTTAAATAAAAAGAAATTTATTGTACCTAGCAATGTTTCGAGCAACCATTCTTCTTTGCCTTAATTAATACAAAAATAAAACTAAACCTGAGGAGAAGGAGCAGTAGTTGCAAGAAAAATCGTAAGTTAAGATAAAATACATTTATTTATGATCAAGTCTGTGGTTTTTACAGTTATTTAATTTTATTGTATTGGTCGAATTCCAACTTTTCAGATGTATTTGCTTTAATTTTGGAATGTGCCCCTAGCAAGTGTTATGGCGAGTGCATGTTAGTGTTGTAGGCGTTACGTGTCACGTTATTGTTGTTTATAAACATCATAAAGCTTAAACTTTAAAGAAGAGGTTGGGTGACTGGAAAAATAATTCTAAAAACTGAAAAAGAAGTAAAAATGGAAGTCTTCCAACAAAATAGATTTGATAAGATTCGTGAGAATGCTGCATCCATAGTATATTGTACTGAACAAAAACTTAATCAACTTAAAGAATATGACACAAGCGAAATTGAACATCAGATAACAATGGGTAAGTCCAAATAATATATTAAATATGATAGCCCAAGACTTTGTTATACAGTAGATGTGTGATGACTTGGATGACCATTATAAAATTGACTGTAGTTTTTTTTATATCTGTGCTAAAGAATGTTATTACCAATAACGAAGAAAATAGGAATTATTCATGAATTAAAAAATTCGTGGTTAACCATATGATATCTTTCTCTCGGGCATACAGGGTTAAATGCGTCTACACTAAACTTTAATCAAATTGCTTAACTGTATTAAGTTTTTACTTATTAGTATTTCTTCTTTGCACTAGTATAATCAACGTATAAACACTGCCCTTTCCAAAGTATTTATGGGGGAGGGTTGATGGTGGTGTTTCAAATTAATGGATCTCTGATGTATAGTTATTATGTTAATCATGTGTTTGTATATAAGATGACAGGATATTGACAACTACCATTTACCTGTCTGGTGTTCCTTCAGGAAAATTCAACTACAAGAAAGCAGATTGGACTAAATATCAAAAAGTCGTAGACGTAATTCTTCTGATAGAAATAATAAATAATGTCATGGATGCACATGAAATGGATTCCTGTTGTTATACAATCACTGAATGTCTGAAAAACACAGCAAACCATACTGTACCCAAACTTAAACAACCAGTAACAACACAAATATGGCAACCTCATGCAGAAATAATATAAATTATAAAAGACAGAAGAAATCTAGAAAGGCATGGGGTGGCACAGTGGTCTAAGGTTCAGCATGGTAGAAGTAGAAATACCCTTGGGATTATTTACTTGCTATCAACTTCCTGGAAAATAGAAGTTGCAAAGTCAAGGCAGGCATGCCCAAGGAGGTGTAGTTAGCTCTATTCTATCCATCATCTATGTGAGCAGTATGCCCTTAAAAGACCCAAACTTTGGGTATGCATCACAATTTGCATATGATGTTGCAGTCTGGAAGAGTGCCCCCACCCCATCCATAGCAGCAACAAATCTACAACAATTATAAATAATACAGAAGAATACTGCCAGAAATTTCTCATAAAAATAAAAATATTTGTCCCAAAATATGAATTATTAACATTCACAAGAGAAACAAAACATAAAAATAATCACAAAATTATATATCAATGAAACACTTCTCCAGACCACAACCATTCCAAAATGTTTAGGTGTAACCTTCGACATGAAGTTGATATGGGTGAAAAATGTAAGTAATATATTGACAAAAATTTGGAAATGCACAAATTATGCAGGAAGTCTAACAATTAAAAATCAAAGAACCTCACTAGGCAATATAATAAAAATATACAAAACGTACGAATCATCATCAAATAGGCATGGGTAAACATAGTATTCAAATATGTAAATAAATTACAGTTAATCCAAAATCAGTAATAACTGCAGAATACAAAGTTCCTCATGACACACTGTCAAAATTGTTACACAAGTATGTAAATATAAAGAATAAACTTCATAATTCTCTAAATTACTTTGAGAAAAACTTGGAAAAACAACCTACTGTGCAAATTTGATCTTTACTACATACATGATGAAAATAGACCTAAGTCTCCTGTTAATATATATTTTAGAAACAGACATCTAATAAGGCCACCTATTACTGGACTATAAAACCTCCACAAGTTTTGGACTAATATGATAACATTAAAAAGGGTTTTATATATAAAATGTTCTTGTGTTAGTTGAAAACTATGGAAATGTGTTGTCTGTATATATCAAACCATTCATTAAGTGTAAGATTTTACAATACTGAACATTAGTAACATTACACACAATATAATAAGACTAATGCAGATGCCTACATGGACATTTGTTCTAAAATGGGATGGGAGTAAATGCAGTTTACTCCATCCTTCATGTTGTATCATCAAAAACATTTTCCTATAAGCAAAACCACAATTCAGACAGGAGGAAGAGGTCCCAGTGAAGCCAACCCTCTCTGGTTGACAAAGACCAAAAATCGCAATAATGAGAACAAGAAGAAATTATTTTGTATTGTGTAGTATGAATTGAAACTGGTGTGGCTTTATTATAGTTAATTATAATAATTTATATATCAATATATTGGCATACAGTGATACAGCACATAATGGCATTCTTTTAACATGTTGTATTGTTGCTTGTGTTTCATGTAGAGTTAGTAATGTGAAATTTGGTGTTTAGATATTTATCAGAAACATTTTCATAGACAAAATGATGATTAAGTAATGGTAATGGAAAACAAAGAATATTTTATAGACATGACAACAATTTTTAAGTTATAAACTTTTGGACCTACTCCAGATTTTTGACTTTATTTTTTTAGACAAAGATTCTTTTGCACAAGTACTAGCCAGCTTTTCAGAAAAAAATGTCCCAGCAGCTGCTCAACTAACTGATATACTTTTGGAGAAGGAAAATGATGAAATCATGGTGAGAATAGTTTGTAACAAATAGTAAGTGTACAAAACCTATTTGTCTGCAATAAAATAGATAATGATTTTTCTCTCAGTGTGTAGGTATTTATGTATTAGATAAACTGAAACACAGAGGAGGTTAGAAAATAATTTATTCTAAATTTAATTAATTATTCACAGGCACTCATTTATATCTGACAATAAATTTGTAGTTACTGTAAGCACCCTTCGATTAATACGTTTCCCCATAAAAGTGGTTGTTTTTTTACCTGTTTTATGGGTATTTTTATATGATGAAACTATTTTGTCTTTGGTAACTCACTTCATGTTTTAAAGTAATTTTGGAAGTGATGTATTATTAAGTATCATCAGAGAAACTTTACTGAAGATATGAGGTACCACATTCAAGAGTTTGCTCCACAGCAACAAAAATATTTGACAAATGTAACAAATAAGAGAAATGTATAACCTTTTTTTTCCTGTGTGCCAATAGCGTCTATACCTCATGCATAACCGTCAGATACTAGCTATGAATTTTGAAAGTGTTGAGGTAGCTCGAGAGATTGCAGAGAAAGAGTACAATATAGCGAAGAATATGTATAACTCACCTAAGAAACAAGAAGGTGTTTATATTCCATTATTTGAAGCATGTATGGGAGCTTGGTCAGTCTGTCGATGGGATGAAGATTTCAAACAGGCAGAGGTAACATAACTTCTATAATTTTACATTTTTCATAAGGGTACTTGAATTAGGTTTTTGATTGAATTTAGTGAACATGAGATATAAGTGGACCTAGAGAATGTAGTTATTTATCATTGTCTATTTTTGATATATAGCATAATAGTATTCTCAAGTAGATCATGAATTTTTCAACCACATATGATTATGAAATTATAATTTTTATGGTCAGGTAGAAAGCCACATGTAATGGAGTATGTTTTACTTAAATATTCAAACATATAATTTTTGTTTACTTTCTCAGGCATATTTGATGGAAGGTAAAGCAGTTGCAGAAACTGATGGTAACAGGGACCATCAGCAGTTGGCTCAGATGTTTTATCTTGGTTGGAAACGATTACAGGGTTCGCAAGACATAGAATTGAATAATATAAGTATTTTGGCTGACCAGACCTATGATCATAAAGATGTTTACTCTACAAAACATCAGCTTATGGGAAATTTTTATGCGTAAGTTATAATTTTTCTTTGATAACTTTTTCTTTTCAGCTACTCAAGTTTGAGAATCTCTCCTAAATCTTTATCATGCTTCCAATTAATGGGAACCAGTAGCAACGTCAGTATGTAAATGTACAGAAAGGTCAGTTCAGAGTTTTGTATCATAACTCACCTAGTTATTTTTTTCAACTTTTTCATGAAATTTCAAGAAATACTTGTGTATGTGAGCAATATTGGATATTATTGCTACAAATCATGAGCAAATTGCTAATATATACTAGATGTATTTCTTTGTTGTTTTTTACAAGATGTTTTTAAATACTATTCATTGTGAGCTTTTGTTTTGAATCAGGAGGTAAATGTCCAAAACTTCATTAATCATAGAATTATTGATGGCAGATTGTATAACTAGGCCTCAAAGGGTTCAGAAGCAAAGTTTATGTCACTACCCTCATTAAATCTTTTTTTCAACATCTCACTAATTTGCTTTTTCCATAATTCCAGTATTCAAATCTTTAGATACCAATTTTCAGGGGCTGGGGGCAATTACCACATCTGTTGCTACTCTGTTGCTGAAGAGATTGGTTCAGGAAACAGGGTTTTTAAGGACAGTGCTTAAAACTTTTTATGCAACCAAGTGCTTGTGTGTCCATTACTTTATTGGTGCAGAGACCTTAATAACTGGCATTACAGAAAATGAATAAACAAGGGTTTTATTGGTATGGCAATTAAACCGTAATGGTTTTTGAAGTGTTATGAAGTATGAATGGTTTAAAGCAGTTTTTTTGTAAATCTTTTACACTTAGTGTGATGCAATATGTGGTAACTTTAGGATTAGAAAAGAGGCTTTTCAAAACTAATTAGCTTAAGTTCTTTTTGGAATAATTAACTATTAGGTTGAGAATAATTCGTGAGCGTTTTTAAATAATTTCATTCAAGCATTACATGCAAGACTATACAATACTTCAATGCATGAACACATTACACCCAAAACATTTATTATGATACTTTATTTCATTAATACCTAGGTATATAGTATGCATTGTTTTAAACGAAATTGCAAGAAATTAAATGCGAAAAGCAGATGGTGTCGAAAATGCTCGATTTTGTCCACTTGACATTCCATTTAATGAGCTGAAAATGAAAGCAAAAATTAAAGACATATGAAAATCAAATACACCATCTATTAGAGCAAAAAATTATCTACCAAATGACATGAAATATTTTGCGAAAGCGTTTCATTTATGAATATATTTTTTAACTTGAAAAAACGCTCACAAATTATTCCTCAACCCAATAGTATAGAGATATATGTTTTTTACTACTATTTTAAACCTTGACATTATCAGTAACATATTTTATCTTTATTAAACTACAAAAATGGTATACTTAACAATAACTTATGAGTAAAATATGATTATAAAGGACTGGGATTTGAATCCAAGTCTTCAGGAGAATAGGACTAGTGTTTTATCACTGAATTATCCAAGAGAACAATTTGTAAAGCTTCTTACATGTATGATCACCATGCTATGTTATAATAGGTACTCAGACCAATTCACAAGAAGTTTAATGCATACTTGCTGTTATTTCTAAATTTGTTAAGAAATGGTGAAAAGTGATATTTAACATTAACTTTGAAGGGACTAGAACTTGGACTCAGGTTGATAGAACCAGTGCTCTTCCACTGAGCTAGTCATCTCTACCAGTATTCACTTATAAAACTTCTCACTGTGAGTGTGATCCATGGAATTTTAGAATAAACATGACTGTGAATAAACTTCTTTTAATTTGATCTGTATACCTATCATAAATAGTTGTTTATTAGACTAGTTTAAACCATCAAAGCAAACCATAATATAAAAGTTAGCCTTTTGTGTGTTATACCAGTGATATTTATGATGTTTTTTTTTTATTGTTTAATTAATATATTTCTAGCATTTAGTAAGGCGTTTTAATTATAATTCAAATGTTTGTAGCTCTTACTGTGAACTGGGACTTAGTAAAGAGCATTTCCAGCAAATTGATAGCATTGATGAATCACTGAAGAAAAGTGGTTTCATTAACAAGATTTATAACTTGGAAGGCAGAAGTTATGATGTTCAGAATCACTGCATTGAATTTTTAACACAGGCTTTTGAAAAAGGTAAGAGAACAATTTCTTAACAGAGGTTGAATAAAAATAGTTATCAAAACTTTAGTAATGAAAGAAGGTAAAGCCTCTTAAAGTGTTATTTTTGAGAATTAGATTATTTTCATCCAGTGTAATAAAATCAAATGGTTATGAAACTATGAATTATATAATCAGTAATCTTAACTGCTAGGTCAGTTCATTGCTTTATAATATCTCGAAATGAAATAGAAATCTTAAAAGATGCTGAATAAGGTATTTTGTTGTAAATTGGGAAACTTCATTTGAAACAAACACTAAATATTTATGGAATTTAAGCAGAGGACAAGAAATTTGTGTGAATGTTAAACAAGTTCAGATAGGTTTAAGGTGTTTGGAAGAATTATTTATGTTAGTTGTGGGTAACAAATGGATAACTACAGTTTTGTTGTTGAGAGAAAATTCACCTAATAAAAATTTTGGTAATCATGAACTATGGTATTAGTATTTCTGACCCTTTCTTTTAACAATATGGCCTTGTGTAAGTCTTAAAATTAGGAGTTAATGAGAAGACATGGTTAGCAGTTAATAACTTGCAAACAAACATAAAGAATTAGAGAGGATTTGGTTCATGTGCTGATCACAATTACTGGATGAACAATCAAATATCAGCTCTTGCTGTTTCTGGAAAATAGGTTGTGTGCAGAGGTTTAATTATTATAGATCCTAGTTATAAACTTTGAAACCTAGATCCAGACTTGAATGACTTTAAGACAAAGTGTTTTCTGCATGTGGCTGTGATTAGTATAAGAAATCTATTACAGGTTTGGTTTGTTTTGAATTTTGTGGAAAGCTACAGAGAATATCTGTGGTAGTTGTCCCTAAGTTATATGTGTTAGAAGGTGATTAGTTAACACCACACAGAACCATCTCTTGAGTTACTCTTTTACCAATGAATATTGGGATTGACCATTAAATTATAAGTCCCCCACAGCAAAAGAACAAGTGTGTTCAGGAATGGGAATTCAAACTTGTGTCACATAGATTGTGAATGGAGTATCTTAACCACTGTTTGTTAAAGAGGTGGTGTTAATTAAGGGCTACTTAATAGCTGTGTTGGGATAATTTATGAATGGAAAAGTTTGCAATTTGAAATTTTGAGTTTGTTGATTGGCCAGTAGATTATCTGTGATACTCTTATCCTGTATTATTGAGCAGAACCTCTGTTACTATTTTTTTCCAGATTTTATATACTTTGTACAATAATTGGTTCAAGTTGGAAAAAAAAACACACGAAAATTTGAAAATATATTTACACTGAGTTCACAAACCATGCCCAGAAATATAGTACCACTTTGTTAGGAGTTATTTTTAGTGTGATGAACATGAAACTGTGTTCTGTGTGCTAAAAATAGCATAAATAAATGCTTTTATGAAATATAAGTTCAAGGATACTTAAGTAAAATGTTTTTGAGAAATTTATGGGCCTTTGGAACTTGGGAACCATGCACTTAGAAACTGTATGTTAAATGACTAGCACCACTTTTATAGTAATGGTAACAAATTCTGTTGTGTTTCTTACATTTTTTCATATTGACCTTTGTGGAGGATATCTTGGATTTGATCTGCCTGTTTGGAGGATATGGAGCACAATATTCCATTTGATATACATTGTCATGCCAAGGATGTTGCTTCTTGTAGATTCATAGTGTAATTTCAAGTGTAGTATTGCCATTGTACTCACCAAAAATGCCAACAGTATGTTGAAGAGGTGGTTGTTGAATGCCCCTAGTGTGTATTATAATAGACTCATCATTGTTAGATCCTTCTTGAAACATTTTGGTAATTTATTCTTTGAAAATATTATTATACATTGAATCATAACAGCATCCATATGCCAGTCGTAAAGCCCAACTTTGGGAAGATGTTTCTTTGCCAGTGATTGAATCAACTTCTTCTGGTAAAATGATTTCAGTTGATGGGGAACTTTATTGAATAAAATTAGTCTTTTCCTTATCAGTAAGATTCTTTGCAATGATCATTGCATAATGTATGGCAACAAGAGCTTTGCAAAACATATTTGGGCTGTTGAAAACAATTACATGTGAAACATTTGGAATTTTCTTCCTCAGGTTCTATAGATACATTAAGTGCATCTTTTGATAAGTGTGATGATTGTGATTTCTTATGTCTCAAGTGAGAAGTTTTCATTTCACCAACAAAAATTACAATTCCAGTTAAATTGCCAGTTATCGTTTCAGCACCTTCAAAATTCAAAATCATTTTTGTAACCTGTAACGTTTACTGACTTTGGAAAAGATGTTACTAGTTACTTCTTTTATTTCTGAGAAATTTTTTTTTTTATACACATTAGTGAGGCTTTGACAGTCTGTAAAATAGCAGTCCAATCTTGTTTGGAGTCACCAGCAGAAATTTGATCTTAGTAGCTTATGCTAAAATCATCCAGTTCCTTTCATTCATTCTCCAAACACTCTGGGTTTTCATCATTATAAACCATTCATGTATAAAATATTGTGCATCTTTTATGATAATGCTCAGAGTCTTTTTTTTTTTTTTTTCATAGCAGTAAATTTGTTCCAATTTCATCTTGTAATCCATCACAATGTATGCTCCCATACAAGGTAAATATTGCAATAAATTAGCAACCTGAAGTTGCTGGTTCTGAACATATAATTAATCTTTGTTAAACACATTAAATTTGTTTTGGAAGTTGGAAAGAATGTGTGATTGTCTGCATGAGTGTATCATTGGATGTGTTCAATAACTCAAAAATGTAATGAATATATATCACATCTTGTTGGTATGGCAATGGATGACATGTTAAGTACGTGATATCTGGTTGGTATGGCAGTGGATGACATGTCAAGTACGTGACATCTGGTTGGTATGGCAGTGGATGACATGTCAAGTACGTGACATCTGGTTGGTATGGCAGTGGATGACATGTCAAGTACGTGATACACATATGTCTGGAGATGTATTCAGTACAAATTATCTTCAAGCATCTAACACAGCCCTCTACATTCCGACACTCAGTTACATAACCCCTTTCAAACATGTGGTCAGCTTCCAGTCAGTTACCTCTTCCTTTCTTTGTGAACCTGACAATGACCAAAGAAGATCGAAATGTTGTTCGCTCCTGTACATAAAAAATATTCTCAACCCAAACGAGCCATTTTAACATATATAAATTATCAGAATACTGTCCTTTGAGATTGGCTTCTGCAATAGTCAACATGTACATGCAATTGTTTCTCCTCTGGGGATTTTCAGTCCTGGAGAGTATCCAATTTAAGAACCTCGAGTTATCATGAATGAGACTTCCAGAAGCATAATCCACCCACCTTTTTCACTTTTGCATCCAAATCTGTCTGAGTTGCATTTTTCAATAACGGTTTCTTCCTTGTCATTATCATCTACATACATATTAGCAATATGTTTCCTCTTTCCTCCTGTTATATGTGATACTTTGGGTTTAACCTTTTGAACTATATGAGGTTGGCTGCCAAACTTGTGGGACATCTTCACTAATAGAATATCCACAGTGGCTAAATGAATTATATTTACCACAACATGAGCTTTTACACTTACATGCCATTTTGGCATATCCGTGACCCATTTTCAATTCTTTCCAACCATGTTTGTCTACAACAAATCTAATGCAGTTCTGAGCACTCCAGATTAAATGTACAGAAAACTTTAGCCAATGGAAAAAAAATTGCATTCATGACCTGTTAAAAATTTTCTTGCCTAGTTAGTGAATTGTGTGTTAATAGGTTTGTTTTGTTATTTGTGTTGTATAAATTACTGAGTAAAGCAACTATGATTTATTGTATATATTTAAAAAACAGCTGTGATTTTAATATGCTAGATCAGAAGGAGTCTGAGGAGCAAAATGGTTTTTTCTCACTGTTATATTCATGTTTGGTGTGATAATAATAAACAGATAATAATTACTTAATTCTTGCAGGAAATATTTGGGACCTGACAAAAGTATCTTCTGAATTAGGCATGGCTTATTGGAACTTTATTGCTCTTGGAGAACTGAGTTATGTACACCAAGCTCTCATTTTTCTCATTGTACAACATAGTTTGGCTAAGAAATTGAAATGGAAGACATATCAGAGGCTTGCACTAATAAACATTGGCCATATTTTTAATGGTAATGTAGAGTTATGCATTAATGTTTTTGTTGATATGTTTATGTTAGATTATCATCATAGTATATTATTGTTTTAACTACTGAAATTGTTTATACACACAGCATGTTCTTAGGTATGAAAAAATTAAAAGGATTTGAAAAGCTGAAACATACACTTGAATAAATCTGTCTAAAACTTGCAAAACAAATGGAAGGATTTACATACCTACTTACTTACTCTGCTATGATCTGTACTTGAAACCAAAGATTGAAGTGGCAGCTTGTAAACTTATGATACACTCACTAACACCAAATGCAGAAACTAATAAATTAACCAACCTAAAAGTGATCAGAAACTCAGTGTTTAAGAAAAAAAGTAATTTTATTTAGTATTATTTTTATTTTGTGTGTGTATTTATGTGTATATATATACAAAGCTAAATCAGAAAATAAGATACTTGTGATCTTGAGGAGCAAAATGCTGTTTTTGGCACTATTGCATTCATGTTTCTTTGTCTGTCTGTTATCTAACCACTCCTAGGTTGCTGGGCCAACCTCAACTAAACTTTTTGAGATGATAGTTTGGAATAAGTAGCATGTTAGTGGTGGTTCACAACCCATCCTCTCCCTCATTATTCCTGTTGTTGAGTATTTATTATTTGTGATATAAGTTAACTTTAATTACAATCACAAATGGCACAATGTCCCTACACCATAAAACATTTTTTAAATTTCATATAACACAACATACTCACAGTGTTGGGGGAGAGCAAACAAATGTCTTGTTTATCTCAGAGAGTGTACTAGTATCCACGTGGAGAATTGCAGTGAAGAAAAGTGGTTGCCACTATTACAGTAATACATAAAAAACATCCACCATAAGGCTGATATGAAGCAGTATTTCTTGAGTTATACCCAATTCTTACTTTGACTTGTGCCTTACAATTTTGCCCCATAAGACACTTTTACAGCTAATGACCATCAATTAATTAATAATGTTAAATTGTGTGGAAGGACGTTAGATGATGTTGAAAACAGGTAAGAGAAAACATTTCTTCTGCCGCTACTTTTCAGCTACCTCTTCCTACAAAATGACATCGATCATCACATAGTGTATGCCATGTTTTTATGTATATACAAATTAAGTTCTTAAATCTCATACAAAGCTTTACCTTTTGCTGAGTTAATGAATACTGTAATAATATGTTATAAATAAATTGTGTGAAATTAGGAATTTTGTGTTATTTATCATAGCATTCACCTCCATATTTTTTTACATTAATAACCCAGACAAAGGACAAGTACCTCATATAGTTTTGAATAATAGGAGTTTTTATATTATTAATGTAATATCTTTTTTTTTATTTAAACCATAAGGTATTTAATTTTATTACATTAGCTCTTGGTCTTCTTAATGAGGCTGAATGTATCCTAACGGAAGCTCTCTCAGCATGCAGACAAGTTGGAGATAAAACAACAGAGAGCATGGTTATCGGAGCACTTGGAACTACTTACAGAAAGTTGGGTGTGTACTTATCTTTAGTAAATATTTAATAGAGTGCTTATCACTGTAATGTGTCTTCCTTTTTTTGATTTTGATTTTATTTATGACAAAGTTTTATTTTTTATTATCACAGTGATATAGGAATATACAATTCTAGGGAAACATTAATTTGTACAAATGGTGCTCTTGAACTGTGTAATGTGTAAGTTTTAGAAGTCTACTCTGTCATGTCATAGTCTTTAAAATAATTAAAAGTGGAAAAAAAAATCAATTCATATTTTCTGCCCGTCTCTCTGTCTCTTTTTTTTTTTTCCTTAACCATTATTTAAGAAAATTAAGATATTCCTATAAATCAGAGTTGGTAATATTGGAGGTAAAATTATTACTTATAAATCTGTCTGGTTGAAATTTTCAAAATGATAATGGTTTGGAATTTTACGTACCCTTATGTCTCAGGATTATTAGTAATATAAGAAAGCACATTAGTGTGATGTTATTATGATAACATTTTGAGCCATTTAAAAATTGTTAAACCAGATAATAATCACAGCTTGTTAGTTAAGACCAGGTTTTGCTACAGTTTGGTATTGTGTTTTGTCTGATTCGATACATCCTTTAGGTCTGTATGACAAAGCAATATGTCATCACACTCAACGTCTTCAGCATTGCCAGAAGGTAAACTATCTTCGAGGTATATCAACTTCTTTTTGTGAGTTAGCACTGGACTTTTGGACTGTAAGTGTAAGTAACCTTTGTATAATGTTCTCTTCTTAACTTCATCACGGTGTTGTAACATCTTAGACCTTGTTATCCTTTGTTTTGTAAGATGTAATAAAGTTGTACAGGTCAGTTTGTATCACACAAAGACAACAGTGGTGCCTTTAATCATAAGTTTTTGGATTTATTTTAAACATTATCTTGTGAAGCTCCAGAAAAAGAGTGCTACTTTTGTTTTTCTCCAGGACTTAGAACAAATGGAGGACAAACTAAAACAGGCCATAATATATCAAGAATTGATGAGGTCAAAACTAGGTCAAGAGGATGTGTCTCGTGTAGCAAATTTTGACTTCAACCAGAGAGGATCTTACAATTTTATGCAGGTGAAGACAGGTCATCACAAAGCATTTAATTATAGTTTAGTTTGTTGTTAATAACATCCACGAAATAAGAAATATTAACTTTTTGTTTTGTTTTGACATTCTAATGTGTAGATATCTACTGAAACAAGCAGTTTGAAACGTATACATTTGCAAAAACGTGTATATTAAAATGAAGTAGAATTTAATCTGATTATATTAACTAAATATTTATTAAAAATTTTTCAAAGGTATAAAAACCTTACAATAAAGGTAAACACAAATGCTGTCATATTTCTTTTGGCATTAAAGATAAACATGAATCCTGTCACATATTTTTTTGGCATATACATACAACACATGTAAATATATAGGATGGTGCAAAACTCATGCTCCATGGGGATTTTGAAATAACAATAAAAAAAGTAGGTACTGTTTTGTTTATTGATGTGAATATTCATATTGCTGGCCATTAACTTTGAATCAGTAAGTTCTTCAGAGTTAATGGTCAGCAGTTCAAACATTTAATAAAAATAAACAAGTAAGTATGTTTGTTTTGTTGTTATTCACCTTCCTTATGGGACAATATTTGCACCGTCATGTCTGTGTATGTAAACCAAAACTGTTTAATATGAAATTCTAACCTGAAAACAAGAGGGAAGTCTCAATAGCCACAGCTGTAATTAGATCTAAAATCAGTCAAGAGCTAAATGTTTGTACTTGAAAAATAAACTTGGAGCCATTCTATGACCTTCTATACCTTGGCTAAAAAAGAAAAAATATTTTTTGCCTGTGCTTTCATTAACTCATAAAGAAAAAAAATATTTCTCTTTCTCTCTGTATATGTATCCCAGTTTTGCATCAACCTTATAATAAATATCTCAATCTTGATTTATATATATAAAATTCTAACCGAAAAAATATAAACATTTGTATGTTACTTTTCCTTTCATTAACTCAGATTTTTTTTTCAGATAAAAGATCCTTAGGATATTGTGCTTTTATTCAAAAAATATATTTTATTAAAAAGTTAAAACGAGGTTTTAATCTATTTTGTCATAGAAAAATTGTTGAAATTTTTTACTTTTATCCATTCTTAAGTTTGATTAACTCCCCCCCCCTCATTGTTAAAGCTATTAGACGTTATTCTGGCATACATTATTTAAATCTCTTATGATCTCTTAGCTCTTACACCACACTAACAGTTTTTAATTCCTACAAAGTCTGTTCTAGTTAAACATGGAAAAATCAAAAGTGCATTAGCAGTTTCAGAACTAGCAAGAGGAAGGGCTCTTGCCAATCTCATCATGAGAAATGTAAAAGAGTCTGAGAGTGGAACTCAATCCTGGCTATACAATGACAGCAAAATTTACAGGTAAAACAAAAACAAAATAAATAAGAATATACTAATAAAATTATTTTTTGAGATGTTATTGGAACATCATTGCAATCTTCAATGTGATGACTGTTTACACAAAAATTTAGTTAATTAGTCTTGTTGGTTGTTGATGTATTCAATGTATTTTTGATATAACAGTTTGATAAACACTATAAAGAAATGACTTTAAATTTGTTACCTGAAATTTATAATGATTACTTCAAGTATAGATTAATACAGATTAATTATGTTCAGCTTTCCTAATATCCATCACTTTCATTATGCTAATATTTAACCAGTTGCAAAATTTTAAGTATGAAAATAAATATGGATCACCTATAACATTGAAAAAAATTACATCTGAAATTTTCCTAATCAGCGAAATGAATACTTGAGAAGGTTGGTAGTGTATGTGTATTTATGAAAAACGTAACTCATTTATTAAACCCTACTAAAATGACAAAATTTAAACACACCAACTGGTTTTAAAGCTATTTGAAAGCCAATTTATTTTAGATAATTTAGGGTGAAATAAATGTGTTAATCATTTCCATTTCTTTAGAAAAAATTTGGAAATACTATTAATGCCATTATCTGTAACCCTATAAAAGTTCACAGCTTGGGGACTCCTTGATGGATGAAATCCTGAAAGATTTTTACCTGACTGCAGATGAGATGAATTCTACTATCATTGTGTATACCATGATTCCAGAATTAAACCAGAATAGTCTTCTGGAGCCGTGGTTGTACATCTGGGTTGTAAAGAGTAAGGACTATCTCCAACCAGGAGAAGATCAAGTAGTCTTTCGAAGAGTTTCTTGCTTAAATGTGATGATTCCTGACAAAACTTCAGAACAGGATGACCCATTGAACAGGGTATCTAGAAGCTTTGGACAGATGACTTTAAAGGAAGAATGTGAGAGCTATTTTTATCTGTTATAGTGTAGGTAATAAATATTAGTAGGCATAACCTAAACTAACTTTTAATAATGCAAGAATAATTTACTAATAGCTGCATATGTTTGCGTGTGTATATATTTTTTTTCTGTAGTTTTTTACATTCATAAAATTTAACAACACCAAAAATAGTGGAATTCAGCATACTTGTCTGCAGATTTATTTAAACAAAAACAAGATATTAAATCATAATGTTGTCAAAATAACTTCAACTTGATACTAAACTGGCTGGAAATGCATCTTTGAGAAACAATTTTGAATTTTGATTATAATTGGGACAAATTTTGGTACTAAATTAAACTTGAAGCAAGCATTAATATTGCAGTACTTTTATTAGCTTCACATTATTTTAAAGTAATACTGAAACCCTAATTTACAGGGGGTTTATCTTGTAATCAAAATGACCTTTCACCAAAATAATGGGGTAAATTTTACATTTTTTTATAAGTTGCTTTAAAGTTATAAAACCTTAATTGTAGAATCTTCATTAGTATATTTTTATTCACCTTTTTAACATTAGAAAAAATCTGTTTAAAGATTTCAAATTATTTATGAATTACATGAGGCCTATATAAATGTTTTATATTATTAAGTATAAAAGTTCTGTACATTTTAACAAAGGTATTATGATGACCTTTCAGTGTTATTTAGATAATCTAAATGTAAAAATTTAAAGTGGTGAACAAGGATAATGCCAAAGATGAAGCCCACAGTGCATCTATAAATTCCAGCTTGTCAAGCACAGGAAGCAAAAACTGTTCGAAGTCTGTAATTGAACACAGCACACTGTATCAAATACTGAGTGATCTAAAGCTTGTTCAAGCTGTCAACAGTGCATATCCAGACATTTCTGAAAAAGAAGAACAAGGTAAAAGAGGACAAGAAAACGACAAAATCAATAAAATGGTAAATGTTATCCATGTTTTTTCTGTTTCTCCATTCTTTAGAAATTTCATAATTGTTAAGTAAACTCTGATGACTGGTAGAGCTTACCTTTATCTATGGCCAAAGAAACTATAATATTTTTTAAATGTTACCCTAGGTAGAGATCTTGGTAAATATTTAAATAAATGAAATGCAGGGGGGGGGGGAATTAAAGTGATTAAGATTTTTTATTTTTATTTTTACATACTAATACATAAAAGAAAGTAGGGTTGCCTGGTTGTCGATAAAGTATTTGGAAATTTTTAGACTTAACTAATATCATCAACCTCAAATTATGGTAGAACTTGTGTAAATAAAAAAAATATCATACAGTTTTGTTCACATACTATTATTAATTACCCCTAACAGATTTTTGAAGTGAAATTTTAACAGATAGGTAAATGACAAGGAAGTTAAAAAAAACTTTATTGGTTAGCAATTACACTGCAAGCAATACAATATACCATTTTTTCCCCTGTGTTTATTGAATTTGAATAACACACATAACTAGTTATCCTTATCATTCTCTGAGCCAGCGGTAAGTTTGTGAACTTACAAAGCAAAAATATGGTATTCCATTCTCACCAGTAAACAAAGCTCAGATAGTTTTGTGATAAAATAAAGAAATGTAAAGACAAATATTAATCCTGTTAAATTTCATAATATCAGCAAACATTATCATCGGGGTACATATACCTTTTAATAAGTTATAATATTTTCAAATCTAAAAAAAATATTCTGGGCTATTATTTTATTTGTAATACATGAAAAGATTAAGTAGTTTTATACAATAACACATTAACAGGATTATTCTAATATTTTGAACTTTTCAAGTTGTTTGCACTGTTATTAATAAATTAAATAGTAGGTCTCTATCCAACTTCACAAAGAAATAGAACTTAGTAACACCTATGGAAAAATAGTTGAGAGAATTTAATGCTATCTGCCTGAGCATCATTTATTCCACATCAAAATTTTACTAAACTACTTATTTTTTAGGTTATACCATGTAATATAGCATAAAATCTTAGCTAATAATCCATATTTTAAAATTATACAAGTTTTAAGTTCTTAATTTTACAAGGCAAGATTTTTAAAAATTCTGAATTTCCCCTACTGTGAGAAAGGTGACATATTTTCTTTAGGCATCCCATCTTATCTATTTTATTCACCACCCTTCCAGTAAGTATGAAATTTGACAAATTACTCACTATAAAATCATCATTGGTTATAGAACCATAAAATAAAGGATCAAACTTCTTTTGCGACACCCACCTTTAGCATCCTCTCTTTCATGATTTGTTATTCATTCTCTCTTATGCTAAATTCTGTATTATCTATAACCAATAGATAGCCAAGGTTTTCATCTTTTAAATAATGTTTTATATTACCTTGTTTTCTGAACAGAAAATTGTCAGATTTTCTTTCCATATTAACTTCATTCCCATGGGAAAGATAATGATTAGTTAGGATAAATCTGTAATGACTCTTGTTAAATAATTAGAACACCAGAAGAATTGTGGTAGTTAGAGGAAATTGTCTGCTTGTTGCAGGTTATTATTTTATGTTCTCTTGTGCATTATCTGTTTTGTATTATAATTAATCTCAGACAACTCTCTGAGTTATTATGTTATGTAAGTTAAATATTACTATTTTCAAATAGCTGGAAATTTTAATTTTAATTTAGAAGTTAATTGAATGTCGGTACATATCAAATTTACGATATTTGCCAACAAGATTGATACACACAGTCTTCTATCTTAATACAAATATATTTTAATATACAAACAATAATAACAGTTATTACAAATAATGATTTATATACTAAAGTTTTACAAACTCAAACAATATTCTGTTTTCTATCTGGTCTGGAAGTGAATATTTTATCGGTGTTCCAGGTCTACAACAAATGATTTAATTTTATGTTCATACACAGGTACACTTTGCTTGACAGCTAGCTAGTTTGAAGCACATGTAAGTTTTCAGTGATGACTATATCTGATGTCCTCATAGAAATATTAACATTCAAAGTTAATTCACTGAAGTTAAACAGTTTGTAGTATTCAAAATCTATAAACGTTCCTGGTCAAATACCTGTAGTTTTCCAATTAATAAGCATTTTAATCACATTTATAGATTCCAAGGTTTATAGTACATTAATTATAGCAGACCAACAATTTTATTAAACTGTCTCCCCCTGTGTTGGAATTTATAAACTTTAAGATGAGGTTCTTGAAATTTTGATTGGCAACAACACTGGCAATCACTAGTATTTTACATAGATTGTACATTGTTGATTCTTATGCTCAAGAATCTTCTTCAAATTTAGAGAACAGATGGGACTTTTGCAATAAACATTTAACAATGTGAGTTAAATGCATTTCTAAATATATATTAAACTGAAAAACTCATACATGATATATAATACTAGACTAAATCCTTTACATATCCAATTAAGTAAAAATTTTGTGCATTACTACCATTAGTACAGACACAGATAAGTAACTTATCTCTTGTGTTTTTATATTCATTCTTTATTTATTATTATAAAAGAATCTAAAACATAAAAATAGGGATATCTCTAGGTAAAATAAGTAATAATAAGATAAAAATATTTTATGAGGCATGCATATGAGCAGTTTAATTTAGCTTGTGAATAAGGTAATTTAGTAGCATAGCATGAGCTGCATGTTTCCCCACTGATTTACAAGTTATAAGGGTTCAGATAGTAGTTAGACACAATTAAAACAATAAAATTTAATTATAAATAGAGAAATACCATTATGAGCTTAAAGCTACTTAGAATAAATGAATGTAGTTTCATGTTACAATATGAAGTCATTCTAGAAAGAAAGAGAAAGGAATTTAGGTTTATTTAGATTTTTATTTTGTGATTATGAGGTTGGTCAAATTGACCTACCTTGTATAGAGTTAGGGAAGAGAAAATATAAAGTTTTACTGAAAACAAACACTTTACAGGTTTTAGAGATTACATAAATGAGATGAAAAAAGTAACTAATCGTAATGTGAAAATTAGTTTGTACGTGGACTATTCAAAACAAATACTCAATATATTCGTGGACAATATTTTATTTTATTAAAAATATACTTCATTAAAAATATTAGTTTTTTTTTTTATGAAAGACTTATAATATTTAATGAAAAGCTGCCAAATTTCATGAATATATACACTTTAAATTAAAAGCTGAGAGTATAAAATCTGTAATTATTCTGGATTAAGTAAAAAGAGGTCATGATCTCAGTCAAATTGTCAGAGTCTGTATTAATAGATAAATGTACTTACTAAGATATTCTAGTCCAAATTTGTTGCCAAAGTAAATAAAAATTATGATTTTTAGACTTTTTCAAGTTTTTACATAATTGACTGTAATTCAAAACAGCAGTAACTAAATTCAAAAATGCTTTATACATCTGTGCCATTACCTCCTGAGCATACCTGTTTTTGTTTTTCCAGTCTGTCATGTAATCATCATAATGGTATAACTCTCCATCAGTAGGAGACTGACATGACTTCCGTGCTCAGTAATCCTCATGAGAACTAGCATATGATTATAGGCTCAACCTTTTCCTCAGCACTGCCTGTTTTCAGACATGGTTTTCCGGTATTTTTTTCTGTTGTTTGATATCTTCATCAGCTGGCTTCTCTCTCTTTAGTGCTGTATTGCTATTATCCCTGCACTTTTGTTCTTTAGACTACTTTCCACAAAATGTATGAAGTGAAAGATCCATATAAATGTATATAAAAACAAGTTCCAAAAATTAGCATTCATTTTAAG
The DNA here is from genome assembly GCF_004210375.1 of Tachypleus tridentatus. Taxonomy (NCBI): domain Eukaryota; kingdom Metazoa; phylum Arthropoda; class Merostomata; order Xiphosura; family Limulidae; genus Tachypleus; species Tachypleus tridentatus. The sequence goes on from NC_134833.1 coordinate 143,231,218, forward strand.
GTGCTTTATTTAGTTGACTCAATGGTAACAAGAGCCATTTTATCAGTTCATGGAACTGATGTTCAAATACAATTCATCTCACTTGTTAGGGCACAAATTTAATGTGACAGGTTTTACTCTGTGGCAAAGTACTTTTGATGTCATGAATAACTTATTTTCCACAACTTTATCAAGTTTTAATGAACCATGGTGCTCCAAAAAGTTAACCAATTAACTAATTTCCTGCCATTGAGAAGGTTTTTTTTCTTCAATACTGCTTTGGCAGCATATCTCTATAACTGATATGGTAGTTTCTACACCTTCCTCCCACTCCAAAAAAAAGAAAGGAAACTAGGTGAAGTCCTGCCATTACATCTGGTTCATACTTGCTGTCTTTAGTCTTAATAACTCATTGTAGTGTATCTCAGTATGGGTCCAAATTCAGAGGGTTGTACATTATGATAATGGTCCATGAAGACTCTCCAGTAATCTCATTGCATACTTCTCCCCCCCCAAGAACTCCTAGTGGAGCACTAGATAACATTTACTTCCCCTGTCCCAAGCCACCGGGGATGTCAATATGGTAAGGTTCCTTTGCAAAGGGTGCCTTCTTACACCTCATGTGAGATGTATAACCAGGATGTTCTCTTGAAATGCAAGATAGGATACTCCAGCAATATCTTCCAAACAGTTCCTGGTAGATATTTCCAACTGCTTGAGGCTCTTATTTGGCTGTCTCCATTTGTCTGTGCAGTATCTATCTCATATAAGTATTTTACCAAGATGTAATGGCCTAACACCCTAGCCACACTACATGTTCTCACATTTACCCAATATTTTTATACTTTAACTATCTCTATATATATAAATGGATAAATAACAAGAAATTGGGAAAGTATTTCCTGCTTGAGAATACAATCTCCCACTGGGTGCTGTTTCACCAGATAATTCTTGTCTCATAAAGGTCACACATCGTGTGCTTTCCCTTTCTGTCCCTTGTTTCAGAAAGGAGCTTGTCTTTGTAATTGGTCTGCACCATCCCATTTACCATAGTTGTTATGGGATTCTGTGTCTTAATGGTGCAGATAAGTAACTGGCATTTCTAAAGTTAACATTTTCTTTATCTGAAAATGTATTTCAGGGAGATACTTCCTCATTGCACCACCTTTCCAATGCTCTTTTTTTGCCTTGACACCAATGAGCTTATATTATCATGTACTAGTGCTCACAGGGTACATTGTTGCCCTTTTATTGGTGGAGTGCCACAGTATTATGACAATTATATCATAGGCTGGCACAATACACATAGAGACATATGGTTGTGGGAATTTGTTTAAGATTTCTGGTATGCACAGGAAGTTCCACTGCAGTTCAGAGAGATAATAGCTCTTACTGGTGCAGACAAGTATAGATTTGAAATATATTTTCAGGTGAGGGAAATGTTAGCTTCACTTGATGTTCATCTGGAATTCATTTTAATAAGCTTTTGTTGAAGGTTAATAATTGTTCTTAAAGTTCAAATATTGATGGCATACTGAAAACTAATTTAATGTGAATAAATGATTTGAATGTGGACATTTAGTCTGTGAAAACATTACTGGTCATGATACGGAAAAGGTGAGCAAATTTTGTTCATATTTTGTATTGACAGTTAAATTTTATTCTTTAAAGGAACGAATATCCATTTCCAATGAAGAGAAGTCCAAAGTGAAGGAAACTTTGCATTATTATTATCATTTGTGCATTGGTGAGATAGCTGATGTCCTTCCTCAACCGAGAAGTGAATCTGATATCCCACGTTTAATTATTATTCCACACAGTAAGTGACTTAACATATGTTTTGAGAAAAATTTAAGTCTTGTAATATTCCTTTTAAAAAAATTAAAAATTAGCACAGTCTATATAATTTTGAGTTTATTATTCAGAATAAACTCTCATAATAACAGCCTAATTCTCAAAATGAAACTTTGTAGATAAGAGATAATTATTAAATTAAATTGTCTCCTTCAAGTAGAATATACGCTGTCCCATAATTTAGTGTGTGGATGTTACTGTACCTATTGATATAAGCCTCATGTAAGGTATATTCCAAATATGTTCAGAATCTCTAAGATAGTAAAAACAGAATGCTTAAAACTCTGTCTTTCTCTCATTTCTTCTTGTTTTATTTTACATTCAGTATAACCACTTTTGTGTAATGATTCATTAATAGTTAACTAATTTTGACTGTGCATTACTTCCAGAATGACTTGAAGAATAAAATATTCCTGGTTTGTTTTTTTTAATATATTATAACTATTTTATTAAAAGGCTTATTACTGCACAAAATAGATCCTACACACAAAAGCTTTCCCAGCTTATGCACATAACCCCTAACTTCTGACTATAAAAATTGGTTAATGCTTACACTTTCCCAAATACACATTCTTCCAAATATAAGTTTAGTACTATCTAGGTGCAATTAGGAAGTTTCACTATGTAAGTACAGTGGTACCTCGGTTCCCAACCTTAATCCGTTCCAGAAGGCTGTTCGAAAACTGATTTGTTTGAAAACCAAATCAATTTTTCCCATAAGAAATACTGTAAATTAAATTAATCCATTACAGACCTCCAAAAATAACACATTATGAAGCATTTTAAGTAAAAATATTGCTTATTTATACCTGTATAATAATACTTGCATGCATAAAGTCAACCACAAAAACTATAAACACAATAAAAAAACAATAAATGAAAATTTAACTGCACTTTACCTGAGCTGAGGAGAGCTGGTGGAGTAAGTGAAAGGTGGTGAGGAATGTGGAGAGTAGGAGGGTTATTATTGTTTGGAAGGGGAGTCACTTTCCATTAAAATGTCAGGTAACTCTCCTTCTGGGGTTCTTTCTCTTTTCTGTCTCTTTACACTGCTACAACCTGCTTGAGACTCACTGGACCTATTTCTCACTAAAAACTTGTCTAATGAGGTTTGTCTCTGTCTGGCACCCTCCCCATGTCTTGCCACACTATGTATGGCACTTCTCTGCCTAAATTTTTCAAACCACCCCCCACTAGCCTTAAAAGCATCACTTGTATCAGCACTCATTCCAGAGGTGTTTTTCAGGAAGTCAACATGCAACTGCTTTGCTTTCTCACAAGTCATGGTCTCAGAAATGCTATCACCAGCTAACTGTTTTTCATTTACCTAAATCAATCAACAACAGTTTTTCTACCTCTTCCATTGTTTGTGATCTTTGTTTCGTAAGCACTGTCACTCCTTTAGCAACATCAACTCCTTTGATGACCTCTTTATTTTTCAGTATGGTGCAGACTGTAGACTTTGCCATACCAAACTGTGTAGCAAGGTCAGACACGAGAACACCACTCTCATACTTTGCTATGAGATCTTTTTTCACCTTTATTGTGGCTCTAACAACTTTTCTTTTTGGTTTGCTGCTTTTATTATCCTTCTTTGACCCAATGGTGGCTTATTTAATCAGAATATTTAGAAAAACAACAAAAACAGAAAATCAAAAACGAGAACATTCACAGCAGATTTTAGCAGGGGTGTGGACTGAGTGACAGGTGCGGGTAAAATGTTTTGGGCAAGCTTGGCGTGGGACGAAAATAGTTGAAGGGTCATTCGGGTCATCAGTCAGGTTATTTCGGGGGTTCGGGCCACGACAGCTTGGTTCAGAAACCGAGTTTATGTTCGACAACCGAAACATTTTTTTCTCAAAGAATATGTTCAGAAACCAAATTGTTTGAGAAGGGAGTCATTCAAGAACCGAGGTACCACTGTATTACTGAATCAATCAACTCTTTATGTTTTTGGAAACAGTTCCTTACATACACTTACTTCAATATAGGACATCTGAATAATTTGTTGGCAGCTTTTAATGTCCCCCAGGGAGGGTTCTTTCAGTCATTTTATACTTTGAAAAGACTATCACTTTCTTTCAAAATAAGATTTCAAAAAGGTAGGTTATGTCTTTAGTCTGCTTGAAGTTTCAATTTTTTTTAAAACTTGAATATGTATTAGGTACTAAGCTTAGTAAATTATTGGTCACATCAATCTCATGATCAAGAAACCATTCTAACTTATTATAATTGTCTAGTAATTGTAAAATGTAATCTTTATATTTTGTCAGACATTGCCATCCAATATATCAAGACAAGGAATATTATATTATTTGTTGATTTTTCAACCAACCAACTGACTGTCAGAACTGTGCATGTGATCAGGTATAATCCAAGTCATACTGACTGGGAAGCTGTCAACAGTAGTTTAGGTAATGCTTGGAGCTGTTCACCTCTGTATCCAATATATCTTCATCTGACTTATTGTGAACAGCCACATAACTACTACTAGTCCTTTCATCCTTATCTTCTGAATCTAAGAGAGAGAAAACAGTGCTCTCATGCTCCCTGACTGATTAGTCCCTTTCTATGATTCCTGGTCAAGTCACTACACAAAAAAAAACTAACCAGTAACTTATAATGCTGCTGGTCAACCTGCTTCTACATACGTTAACACCTTTCACACAGCTCTTGACTGCTTATACTTGTCCTTTAATAGACCAACTTGTCAGACTGCAAGAAAAGGTCCTCTCCAGTGGAAATAAGTGTCTATCAAGCCAGTGAAACATATGCTTATATACCCTTTCTTCCATTATTTTATTGTAGTACCTTTTATTTGTGATAGCATTTCCCAGCTGTCCACACGTATACTCACATGTAAACACTGTGCAGCACCTACTTTAGAATTAGGACTGTAACTCTAATTCACAAGGAACAGAACTTCTTGAAAAACATATCTTGTTGAATTCTCCTAAGTTGCTTCATACATTCTCACAACAGATGATAAGGATTTATCCTGGTCAGTTTTATCAAGATCAAAAACTTGGTAAGCATATGCTTGACAGTCTATATTACCAATTTAGCTAAATCTATCGAACTCGGTGTGTGTCTTCACCACACCTAACTCTTTAAACACCTCAGAAATCAGATGGCTGTTGAAGTTAGCTCTATGATCTGTGTCATTTTTTTCAGGTGCCCCAAACCATGTTATTGAGTGCTGATCTCATGTGTCATTGAATCTCACCTTGCAAAATAATTGATACCTGTGAATACACAGTGGTAGCCATATTCCATCTCTGGGAGTGAACCACAAGTTGTCAAGGCTGGTTTTCTAAAGGACAACCAATAATCTCTGTTGAAGTTTATTGTGTTTTAACTGGCTTCTGCAGGTTGTAACCAAACGCTGTTGACTGTAGTGATGAACAACTTGAGTGCAGCCAGAACTGCTAGCATATGTTAACAGTAGTGGAATGACTTACTGACTTGATGTCATCATGACTGAATAGTTTCAACTCCAAGACAAGTGTCCAGGATTAGGACATTCAATGAACAGACAGCATTCCCAGAGGACAAAACAATCCATCATCATTTCCATGTTGTGGGGTGAGACAATGCTATAGTAATAAATTATACTATTGCAATGCTGTCAACTAGCATGCAACCATCCCTTCCAGATTTTTGAAGTTCATCAGCTATTTCAATAATACTTGATACTCTCTGGTAGTAAACCATCTAATATAAAAGAAGTGTCTGTAGTATTTCATGTAGTCCACAAAGTGTCTGTAGTATTTCATGTAGTCCACAAAGTGTCTGTAGTATTTCATGTAGTCCACAAAGTGTCTGTAGTATTTCATGTAGTCCACAAAGTGTCTGTAGTATTTCATGTAGTCCACAAAGTGTCTGTAGTATTTCATGTAGTCCACAAAGTGTCTGTAGTATTTCATGTAGTCCACAAAGTGTCTGTAGTATTTCATGTAGTCCACAAAGTGTCTGTAGTATTTCATGTAGTCCACAAAGTGTCTGTAGTATTTCATGTAGTCCACAAAGTGTCTGTAGTATTTCATGTAGTCCACAAAGTGTCTGTAGTATCCACAAAGTGTCATATTTCATGTAGTCCACAAAGTGTCTGTAGTATTTCATGTAGTCCACAAAGTGTCTGTAGTATTTCATGTCCACAAAGTGTCTGTAGTATTTCATGTAGTCCACAAAGTGTCTGTAGTATTTCATGTAGTCCACAAAGTGTCTGTAGTATTTCATGTAGTCCACAAAGTGTCTGTAGTATTTCATGTAGTCCACAAAGTGTCTGTAGTATTTCATGTAGTCCACAAAGTGTCTGTAGTATTTCATGTAGTCCACAAAGTGTCTGTAGTATTTCATGTAGTCCACAAAGTGTCTGTAGTATTTCATGTAGTGTCTGTCTGTAGTATTTCATGTAGTCCACAAAGTGTCTGTAGTATTTCATGTAGTCCACAAAGTGTCTGTAGTATTTCATGTCTGTCTGTAGTATTTCATGTAGTCCACAAAGTGTCTGTAGTATTTCATGTAGTCCACAAAGTGTAGTCCACAAAGTGTCTGTAGTATTTCATGTAGTCCACAAAGTGTCTGTAGTATTTCATGTAGTCCACAAAGTGTCTGTAGTATTTCATGTAGTCCACAAAGTGTTCATGTAGTCCACAAAGTGTCTGTAGTCATGTAGTCCACAAAGTGTCTGTAGTATTTCATGTAGTCCACAAAGTGTCTGTAGTATTTCATTCATGTCTGTAGTATTTCATGTAGTCCACAAAGTGTCTGTAGTATTTCATGTAGTCCACAACTCTGCACAACTCTTTCTTCATCAGTTGGTCTCTTCATTCATGAATCATGAGAATACAACTACAATAGATTACTACACTTTCTACTCCATTTTTCAACTGGGAGAATACTGCTCTGATTCCACAATTGCTATCATCGGTATTCAACAAGAATTTACAATCTTATTGTGGATATGCTGGTACTGGAGCTTCCATTAAAAGCATGCTTCAAGCAATGGAATGCTTGCTCATACTCTTCATTACATCTGAAGGGAATTTCTACTTTAATGAGAATAGACACTGATGAGGAAATCATGGTGTACTTGGCTGCAAACTCCCAGTATTATGGGGCAAGACCAATAACTTCTTGCTTTTTCATGGGTTGAGACCAATGTCTCACTGATACAATTTTAGTAGGATCTGCTGAAACTCCATTCCTATCCACAGAATGTGACTGAGAAATTCAACATCCAAGCACATGATTTCACAGTTTCAAGTCTACCTTTCTTATTAACTGGAATACCACTTTCAGGTTCTCAGTTACAGACTTGAATGTGTGACTACACCTTAACTATCTCTAACAGAGACCAGGCATTTTTACCATTGCAGTTTCATTAGCCTTTCAAAAGTGTTGTGCATATCATAGGTCAAATAATGTAATTCAAAATTCATGCAAACCATCTCTCTTGGTAAGATCATATTTAGGTCTGCTCTTGTCATCCATTTCTACTTCCCATATCTAAAATGCTAAACCAGTGAGAACCTTTCAACATATCCTTTAAATATTTTTCATGAATATTCATTGGTAGTTGCTGATGTCAAGCTTTTTATTTTTTATATAACCTGATTTTTGTGGTTCAACCAGGCTCAGATTGGTGTTAAATCTAGAGTGTGTAACATCTAGGGTAGTTTCAAATTTACTAAAACTGTGATAGAACAATAGCTTTGTAATAGGGCTTCCACACTGTGAATGTAATGTCAGTAACCATTTTCACTGGGGAAAATATGCAGTGTTATATACCCTTTCTTTTGCCAGTATTTGCCATTTTCAGTTGTTATGTATTACAGTTTTAAATAGCCTAAAACTGAATTAAGTGATAATTTAAATTTGAAAGTTAAATAAATTTGGATATGCATCCAATTTATGATGCCTGCCAGCAAGATTGAAATACACAGTTTTCTTTTTTGATACTAATTTATTCTAATATACAAGCAATAACACATTTGACAATGGACCCAGCATGGCCAGGTGGTTAAGGAAATTTTAGCCTGCAAAACAACAACAATGATAAACTAGTACTTACATATATACATACACTGTTGATTCTTGCACTCAAGAATCTTCTAAAACTTCAGTGAATAGGTGGGAATTTTGCACTACAGATTTAACAGTATAAGTTATGTACATATATAAATTTAACTTAAACAAACATTGATTTTAAAATAATATTTGATGGTAAATTCATCACACTGGTTAAAAATTTATTGCCTTTATTTGTACTATTTCCTGTTTTAAAGCACAGAAAATGATGTAGAATAATATGAAAATGTTAGAAGATTATCCTGTGTCTCATAGTCATTACAACTGCATTATGTCATAAGGTGTTTCAAGACCAATGAGGACAAAGAGATTCTAAAAAGAGAGCACAATGAAAATGTCTTTTGCTTCTTTATATGAAAAATCTGTTGTTATCATCAACCTTGAGAATTGTGATTCAGATATTGTGAAAACTCATTCATTGTTCCTGTTGTTAAAACAATTGTGGAAGTCACCTTCTGTATTCTTTCTACTACGTCTCTTATTCTAACGCTCCAATTTATTGTTTGTGCTGAAATATCTAAGTTTCTGGCCAAGTTTACACAAAAAGTAGCAATCAACCTTCCTCAGAAATGGTCAACTTTGACAACCAATTTAAAAGTTGTATCAAAATCAGTTGTTAAGTTTGTTTTATAATCTTTTAACCAAAATTGGCAAAAATATTACAACACTCATAAGATAAAACAGCTGTAATGGTTGATCTTATGATGTAAAAATTGTCACAATATTTCAGGGATTTGGGTCTAGTTAATTTACAAATTGAAGGTTAAAAACAAACAAAAAGTTGATGCTTCTGAATGTGTATCATAGAGTTCCAGGTAATTTCCCTAGTTTGCTTCACGTATAGTATCAACTCTGCACATTTAAAAACATTATAGGCTTGTATTTATATTGTTGAAAGTAGATTGAATGATATTACAAAATACTGAATACTTATTTTAATATATTTAGACAGTCTCTTCAGCATTCCTTTTTCATTGCTGCTAAGTCCAGAGGAAAAGTACCTTGTGGAAGATTATATCATATCTTATTGTCCTAGTTTAAGAATTCTGCGACTTCTTCAATCTAGGCTCAACATACTTCAGAATAAGCAAGGAAGTGCAGAACTGAAGGTTAGCTTTTATTACTTCAACTTTTATAGCTCAGCTAGTATTTGAAATATTTCATTTGATGTTATTATTTTGTGAGAAATCAGTTGAAAAACATGAACACTACAACATTGCACTTCTTTGCTTTCTTCAGCTATGGATAATGGATTGACATGGCATGAAATCATGGTTTGAATTTATTCTCAAGACAGCTGGAATGGATATTAAAACTTTATTCAAAATCAAGTACAGAACAACGTTTTGATTTTTTTAGGTTATCTTCAGGTTAACCTGAAACATTGTTCTGTACTTTATTTTCATTAAAGTTTTAATGCCCATATCAGCTATCTTGAGAATACATTTTTACTTCAAGTGGGTTTCTCATCATTACGAACTTGTGGTTTGATTAATGGATTGGCATGACATGAACTCATTATTTATGATAGGAATGTACAGTTAATTTTTGTTTGTGTTGCTGAAATTTTAATAATGAAAAGAACGTTACTCAGAGCAGCTATTCTTGGTAGAAACATAAGTTAGTAAGATGTATTTCTTTAGCATCTGTTTTCAACTCATAATTCTTATTTAGGTGTCCATTAAACATGATAATATACAGGTCACATACCCATATGAATACTAAAATTAATCAGTTGTGTGCAGCGATATAGTTAGTATACATTATTTCATGTTGAGTTGTTTTTAAAGGTAACAGCTTTTGGAAATCCCAAGATGGCTCCCAAACATGAACTGAAAGAACTGGAATATGGTGATGCTGAGCTAAAGATGGTTCAGCAGGTATTTGGAACAAGCTACTGCACAATAGTAAATCAAAATGCTGCAACCAAAGAGGAATTTATTAACACTTTGCAAGCATGCAACATACTCCATGTTGTATCTCATGCAACAGTGGAAGACCCTTACAAGGTTTGAAGATCATGTTTTATCCAGAATCTTCTTAATTACATTCAGAATTCTTTCATTTGAATGTTTGCCTTATACATAGGAAAGTGTACAGCTAGGGCTAAACTTCTAAAGACATACCTAACATTTTGTAGCAGATTGAAAATAAGCTGTTGAAACATAACGAGCATCTACAATGAAAATTCAGAACTAATATCTAATAACTTAAAGCAGTTTTTACTGTAAAAATAAAAAACTTTATATTTTTGTATGATTTAATAAATTTTATTTTTGCATAAAATTGTAGTGAAAACCAAATGGTACATCTCAAGTGGAACTCATTCGTCTCAGTTCAGAGTTGTTTAAACATAATAATTTTTCATAGTGTAAGGTATAAAAAAGTGTTTGGATCACTTTTGTCATGTTAGTGTAAGGTATAGAAAAGTGTTTGGATCACTGTTGTCTTGTTAGTGTAAAGTATAGAAAAGTGTTTGTATCACTTTTGTCTTGTTAGTGTAAGGTATAGAAAATGGTTGGATCACTGTTGTTGTGTTAGTGTAAGGTATAGAAAAGTGTTTGGATCACTGTGGTCTTGTTAGTGTAAGGTATAGAAAAGTGTTTGTATCACTTTTGTCATGTTAGTGTAAGGTATAGAAAAGTGTTTGGATCACTGTTGTCTTGTTAATGTAAGGTATGGAAAAGTGTTTGAATCACTGTTGTCGTGTTAGTGTGAGGTATAGAAAAGTGTTTGGATTACTGTGGTCTTGTTAGTGTAAGGTATAGAAAAGTGTTTGTATCACTTTTGTCATGTTAGTGTAAGGTATAGAAAAGTGTTTGGATCACTGTTGTCTTGTTAATGTAAGGTATGGAAAAGTGTTTGGATCACTGTTGTCGTGTTAGTGTGAGGTATAGAAAAGTGTTTGGATCACTGTTGTCTTGTTAGTGTAAGGTATAGAAAAGTGTTTGGATCACTGTTTTCATGTGGAAATTTCTTAATGTAATTTTTTCTTCCATTCTGTTAAGTACTTAAAACTGATGCTATATCTAACAGTAATGATGTATCTTTCTGTAACAAAAAAAATGTTGTGCTAGGCTGTTATTTTTTATTTATGGTGGATAAATTAACACAGTAAATAATAAAATTATATACCATAACCTGTATCTATAATTGGCTTTTTTTCATAGGAAGGATTTGGAGATATTCGTGGTGATTATTCGGTACAGGGCTGTCTTGTCATGGCCCCATCTGACATTACTCCACATGGGCTTGTGTATTCAAGAGAGTTACAAAACCTTGACTGTATTTGTCAGCTCATTGTTCTAAGTTGCTGCATGACAGCACTTGGAAAACCATCAGGTAAGTGAATAAGGAACTTTTGACAAATAGCCAAGTTTTATATAATTCATAACACTGTATTAATTTTATACAATTATATAAACTTAACACGTATATCAGGACAGCCAGTAACTTTCAGTAAATATATACTTATTGCTATTGCTTAATATTTAAATAAATTATTATTATAATTTGATAATTTGTATATTATTTTATATTGTGTCAGCTAAATGCAAGACCATTATTCCTTAGTAGAGTAAATAAATATTCTGAAATATTATGCATTTCTGATACAGCATATGTATGTGAATTAATAGTTGAGCTAAATGATTCATATAATTAAGGCATATCAATAGTCAAATGCTAAAGAACTTTTTATGAAACTGAAAAATATTAAAGTGAATAATAAACCTTGAGTCAGTACACATTTACAATATCACTGTTATGTTTCATAACCCAGTCACCTATATATTAATTTATTTAAATGTATAACTATTAATTTTGTGCATGTCACTGATTTATTAACTGAAGGTGATGGTGTTTTGGGTCTTTACCGAACTTGTTAGCAGGGGGAGCTACCAGTGTTCTAGGAACTCTGTGGAAAATACGAGATGACACAACACCTCTTTTGATGGAAAAGTTCTACAAGTATTTTGTGGTAAATTAATGTATATGTATATATGAAAATAAAATTATCAAAATACTTGCATACAAATACTAATTAGCAATTAAACAAATTTTCTGATAAGCACTTGGCTAAGTTTGAACATCTACTATAGCTAGTAATTAATATAAGGCAGAGTAAATGTACAAGTAATATTAAGTTTTAAGTTTGAATAACATATAAACTTTGAAATATATTTCTGGAAAAAAAAAATATATATATATATCAAACTGAATATGTTGTAACCATTTAAAGTTACTGAGTGTATTTGTGATACCTCCACAAAATTTGACACTCTTAGTAAATGTTATGAGTCTCTTTTGTACAAAAAGGTTAGGTTTTTCATTAAGTATTTTTTCTGAAAATTTGTCTATGAATTTATCCTAGTCAGTTTGACTCAGACTTTGACTAGTCTGATAACATTATTGACATTTTTAAAAGACGGGATGTGATAGGGCACACCTATGGGTTTGACTTCATGGCTTATATCTCAGTAAGAAGATTCGAAGTTACAAATATACTTGTGTCTTAGCGATATGTACACTATAAGTGTTATTTGAATTAAAGTTTAGATTCAAATAAGGGTATAAGTAATGTCTAAAATTAGCAATTCAAAGTGAGGAAGTGCCACATAATACATACAAATGAAATTTGAGATTGTATTTAAATATTTCCTTTTGGAATTAAAAAAAACAAACTTAGATAATATGAAAATTTGGATTATGAACTATATTTTCATGCCAAGTTTACTAACATATGTTGGTAAGAAAATAGTTTCATTAAATTGTGAATGTAGCCTTACTATGTTCAGGGGGTTAAACTTAAAAGTTAGCCATACAAAGTTTACCAGTTAGGTTAGAATCGTTTTTATATCACCAATTCTTTCATATACTATCTTTTCCAAAAGTTACTTTCTCTTTTAAATATTACCGTAATCAGGAAATTAATGAACACAGTGTTTTGAAACTCTCTTGGTAGACCAGTTTGACCATAGAAAAGACAAGATAACATTTTAGTGACTTGTGCATAATGCTTAAATACGATTTTGAAGTTGATGTGAATTAGTACTACGTAGTGTGGTCATGATGTCATTGTGATAAGATTTATAGAAATTTCTTTGAAATAACAATTCTTTAAGAACCAGTTCGTATAACAGTGACTAATAGTCATTCAAAGGCACTTTCAAACGCACTTCTCTGGACGTTTCAGATTATCCAATGCTCTACAGCAGTGGTAGCAGAGTCTGACACATCAAAACAGTTGTCATTTCTATTTATAGTAAAACTGCACCTTGGTCAGTTTTTTTCTTCATTTGAGCAGTGCATTAGGGTCACAAATGTTGTACTATGACCATTCATCAAAGAATACTACCACAGATCACTTCATCACTTGCTCAGCTGTCATGTGAGGTCATAGTCATTGATTTTATAGGGTGTTATATTGTTTGACCTGCATCATGACTTTAAGTTTTATGTTTCTGCTCTCACAGTAACTACAATTCAACAAACATTATACAACCAATGTGGTATGTGAAAATTTGTTCTAGTTATGTAGTGAAAATATATATGTTTCAAAAATTTTACCACATGCATTGTTAAACACCACACAAGTATGTATGTTATCTTCTTCATGATCACACTGATCCATGCTCCAAGTTTCATGACTTTATTTTCATCTTTTTGCTCAGTGCAGTCATCCAAACAGTGGAAATGACTTTGAAACACCTGGTATTACGGGAATATATATCATTAGAATATTCTGCAGGTCTTATTTTTTAATTGTGTTTGATTCTAATCTGTCGTGTCATATTCCATAATTTATGCTTATAATCTACTATGTCCAGTAGAAAAATCTCTATAGGCAAGCACGCACAGCTCGTATCATTATGATTTGATGTATGAAATTCTGAATATATCATTGTTTTGTTTAATAGATCATTGTAAGATACACAGTGAAAGTACTTAAACTTTCTTATGAATAATAAGCTTATTTTGAAAATTTCAGTCATAAAATTAATGTTTACAAATATACAGTTATTCTATACATCGTTAATAAATCTTAGTATTTTTTTAATTTTACAGGAAGAACAAGATGCACCCAAAGCTATGAGACTGGCAATGATCAGTTTGATGAAAGAAGGATTCTACTGCAAAGACTGGGGTGCCTTTGTATTTGTTGGTGTTTCAGCATCTAAAGCACCAACCAGTTAAATCAACATGAATTTTATTATTGTGTTATAAGCTACTACCAAAGTGTTTAACTGTGAACTAACAAGTATTGTTCACCAAAAATACAAATATTTGCTAAACTTCAAATTAGTATTATAGAAACTGTTTCTTGGTAAATTGAAATGAAATTGAGTTCTAACAGTGCTTACCATGATGTCCATTGTTCCTTAAGATTGTAATTATTTTTTCAACATTATCATTTTCACCAGTAGCCCACAAGTGCTATGTTTACATTTTGGTTAGGTTTCTGATCATTGTTGATGTAAACTGAAGTGCTTTACTTTATAAATTTATGTGAGACTTAAGAGCGTGTATGTAAGATGCACTTGTTTAAAAACTATAAGTTACTTCACAGTGTCAGAAAAATAGTTCCTATAATACAAAAGACACCATCAACAGTAATTTTGTAATATGTTGCCATTGTTTTTGTTTCAACATTATGATAACTCCTGTACATTTAAAGTTTGAAATTATAAGGCCTTTGAAATCATTGTTTCAAATACTGATAAAAGAACTTATGATTGAAAGTAAAGAAGAACACACTATATCTGCTATATTAGTCTTTCTATGAGGCCTTTCACCAAATACAAAGATGTATCAGACCAGCTGTTACACGACAGACATATTAGCAACTGAAATGATATTTTGATTATCAAATTGCATGAACAACAGTTGTTATGGTGTTTGATTACGTTGGTGAAGTATAATTTTTATCAATTTCAACTTTGTCTTACAAATTAGACTTACAGTTAAGGAGTCCAATTTTATTAATTTTTGCAATATTAAATACATAGTTAAACACTGGTTTGGTTATGACACACAAGAACTGCTCTTTAGCAATAGAAATATGTTGTCAAAACCAACAGTTAAAGATTTATGTTGAAGCTAGTCACAGTAGCTTAATTAATAATAATAATCTAGTCTTTGTTACTGTGCCATAAAATTTTATATGGATTTTACTGCTCTCTACCAGTTTAAATTTATCATACAGTTGCATACTGGTTGAGAATTTTATACATTTAGTGGGTATTAAATTATATTTAATTTAAGGTATTTAATATTTCTCCACTTCTATCTAATTACTTAATACTCATATTGTTTATAATCCAACATAGATTCAGACTATATTAACCTTGCAATATGATTTTAATGTTGTTTTCAGCAAGTGTCACAATTTTTTTTATAGTTGTGCTTACAATGTGGCATAAAAAGCCTGATTTAAAATACAATCATCATAGTTGATGTTATATAATTGTACCTCAGGTTTTCAGTCTGATATATGTTATTTTTTCAGCATCACAGGTCATTTAAACTGCTGGTTACAAATATTTATTTTTAATTAAATTACTTGTAGTTTAAAAAAATGTTTTTACTTTTAACTTACCAGCTTTTATACTGTTTACTGCTAATGGAATCATCATGTTGCATCATAATGAATAATTTTATGGTTTTTGCCTCTTATAATGCTTAGTATTAAGAAAAGACCAAAATCAATTAAATTTTCATCTTATTGGAACCTCATTTTGATGCACAAACACATAGCAACAATGCACAGGATTAAATCACGACATACATCAAAGTGAACATTAACAACTTGTACCAGAACATATATCCAGTGATAACACTATATATTTATGAAACAATTCATGTTACATGATTTAACATATTGCATCAAAAACAAATAAATAAATAAAAAGTCAGACTTTACCAATTTTGTATTTGATAAAAAAGATACACTAGATGGTGCTAAGGAAGAAAGAAAATGTTGAAAATTTAAGCTCACAGATTTGTAAAATTACTTAATGTTAATAAAATCATTTGTAGTAATTTGATTTAAGTAACAAAAGAATAACTAGGTTTAGTTTGACTGGTAAAAATAAAGCAGTCAAAGTTTTAACATGTTTAGTGGTGTAATTTTTCTACAATGTTAATTTACGCTTAGTGTGTGTAATGGCATTTTAGGCTTAAACTTTATTCTGGATTGTGAAACAGATTAAAGACTTTGTTTATTAAATAAATATAACCTGAAGACTAGTTTATTGTCTCTTTGTGTTTTAAAGGTTAACTTGTTTACTTGAACTATGATCCATTAGTTTAAATTCAGCCTGTGCTATAGTTATAGGTAGGTTATAAATCAGGCTAAATGCATTGTATTAATATTATTAACATTATGTATATATCAAAGTAAAGACTGGTTATTGTCAATCCTAATAAAGTTCTCTTTCTAGGTTCTACATAATTAATGATCAAATTTGTTACTTTAGTGTGAAGGCAAAATAGTGATAAAACTAATGTAACTGGTTCTTAAAAGTTAGATTTAACAGTAACAGTGTTAACAATAGGCTACTGACAGTGACAGATGATACTGACTTAATAATTGAGTATTTATTTTCAGGCTATGTGTATAAATACAATCTATACATCTGTTGAAATTAAGTGTTCACAGGTTGTTAGGTATAATGAGTGCAATGAATAGCTGTTATTTTGGAATTTGGGTATGGCATCTACTTTTGAAGAAGCTAGTAGTTAAGATGTGTAATTTGTAGGTTGGAGAAGCTGAAGGCTAACCTAGTTTGTTAAGTCAACAGATAAAGAGAAATGTAGACTGGAAAATTGCAGCAGGATTTCAGGAGGAGCTTAAGCTTTTACATTTAGTGAATAACAATGACTTTCAAGAAGTTAGGAAGAATATTGTTAAGGCTCAAAGTAGTGGATTTAATTGTAATAAACCTATTCTATTTAGCAACATATTTCAGTCCTTGTTTTCTGGATGAGGAACTGTTGGAGGGAAGAAGAACAGAAGGGTCAGAGAAAGATGTGATTGTTATAGGTGATTAACATGGTTAAACATAGATGATTTTGATGACAGAAATTTCTTTTAAATACAGAATAATAGGTTATTTAATAGGGATAGAATATTAAAGAAGGGGTGGTTTTATATATAAAATGTGAGTTACATCCTGTTGAAGTTGAGGATATTAAAGATAACAGCAAGGAGATTGAATCCATTTGAGTTTCTGTTGGTAGATATAAATGGTAAAAGTCTTTTAGTGGGAATATATTACAGGCTGCCAAATGATACTGATGAAATTAGTGAGAAATTTAACAAAAAGAGTAAGGTTTCAGCTCTTAATGAAGTTGTAGTTACGGGTGATTTTAATTCCTGACATACAGACTGGGAAATACTAGAGTCAAACCATGAGGGAGATAGATTTTTGAAAAGTGTTCAAGGAACCATCTTCACCAATTAGTCAAGGAACTTACTGTAACCAATCCTATTTTAGATTTATTGTTTACTTCAAATACAGAAATGAGTGAGAGGGTGACCATTGCACTGCTAGGTTCAATATTTTGTTGTGGAGATAAGGAACAATGATATTTTGGTTAGAAATTTCAAAAAAGCAAATTTCCAAGGAATACAACAAGAATTATCTGTTGTGAATTGAGCAGCTGAGTTATTTGGAGACGTTGATCAGACATGAAAGTTCTTAAAGATATATTTTTTAATATTCATGGTAAACATATTCCTTATAGAAAAAAAATGGTAGCTGCAAGTCAGATATCAGGTTGTCTCACAAATGGATAAAATTAATGAAAAACATCACAAATTTAAGATTATGAGAAATTTTAAAGGTTATATAATATATAAGGAAAAAAGCTAATCAATCAGAAAATTAGGACATAAAAAAAAAAGTATGAGAAAAGGTTTGCTAAAAATGTAAAAACTTACATTAAGGACTTCTTTATATCCAGTAAAAGTAAACAAAGTGTTTACTGGGATTAGAACCCTTGAGGAATGATAAAGGAAGGCTCATATCTGATGATTGTGAGAGGGCTGGGTTTTTAAAGTTTGGTTTTTCTTCAATTTTTGCTAACAGAGATTTAAACAGTATTTCACATCTTATACAGTTGATAGATGAAAACAAGGTGACTGCATTAATTCTAAGCTTGTTAAAAACAAGATTTGGAAGTTTAAAGAAAGATGAGGCTTCTAGGTTAGATAATATTTCTCCAAGGGTTTTGAAAGAGGTTAAATATTGGATATGTAAGCCACTTGTTACTAATTTCTGTAAGTCTTGAATAATGGGCAGATACTAAAGGATTGGAAGTCAGCTGATGTAATTCCTCTTTTAAAGGGAGGTGGTAAAAAATGTCCCAGTAGTTATAGACCCTATTAGTCATACATCAGTTGTGGGAAACGTTGTGGAAAATCTGTTGAAAGATGCATTGCAAAGTCATATAACAAAGTTTAAAATTTTATTGGATAGTCAACATTGGTTCAGTAAGGGAAAATCTTGCTTTACAAATATTTTGACATTTCTTGAATAGGTTACTGTTTATATAGATGAGGGTAAGAGTGGGGAATTGATGTATCTCGATATTTTTAAAGCATTTTACAAGTATCACATAAAAGGCTTGTAAAAAACAGTATCTGGATGTGGGGATAAGTTAGCAAATTGGATAAAAGAAAGCAGAGAGTTGTTACAAATAGAGTTCAGTCAAACAGCTACAAATGGTGTACCTCAGGGCTCAGTCTTAGGACTTTTGCTTTTTTTCCCTTACATCAGTGACAGAGATGAAAGAACAGTTAATAAATTACTTCAATTAACTGATAATATTAAGGTCTTGGGTGTTGTTGGCTGTGAAGACAATGCTGCTGATTTACAAAATGATTTATATCATTCAGTGAGTTAAGCAAATAAATTGCAAATGGATTTTAATTATAATAAATGTAAGGTAATGCAATTATAATTTGAATTGTAAGTATAATTTGGATGAGAATAAACTTTACACTGTTATGAAAGAAAGGGATCTTAGTGTAATGGTTAATCAATATCTTAAAACATCCAAGCAGTGAACTCTGCTAGTGGTAGGGCAAATAGGATTTTGAGGCTGTATCTACAGGAATCCTGAATGTAAGTCTAAAGAGGTTATAATTTCGTTGTATAAATCACTGATTAGGCCATATTTGGAATATTGTGTTCAGTATTGGGCTGTTTACTTTAAGAAAGACACTGAATTGTTGAAAAGGATTCTAGAAATATGTGCTTGAGATGTTGGGGTCATCATATCAAGAGGTTGGAATCTTTTAAATTGTTTTCTCTTGAAAAAAAATAGTGGAAGTATTATTGAAATGTTTAAGATTGTAAAGGAAATTATTCACAGGCCGGTAAAGATTGTTGTACTTCTCTTCGATCAAATTATCTGTGTAGTTGATTCATGTATGTTATACAACTTACATAATGCTGTCGATGTATGAAACACTGCACAGATAATATTTATTACTATAATGAAATATTAACATAAAATGCCATCCTATCTGAAGATTGTTTCAGAACTTACGAAAGGTAACACTATCACAGACTATACCTCAACTGCATCTTTAATACTGTACCGCTATCTACGAAGGAATTAAAAAATTATTTCGGCTCCACAAATTAACTAATCGAAGGTAGAATTGATCTGAAATAATACTTTTCAATCAGAACATTTTCAATCGAGATTAGTATTAGAGGCCGAATAATTTGAAATTTTTCTATCTCAGATGAAAGGGCAAGATCTTCAATCCATTACATACCGATAGGGCACAACACTGATCCCAAGCATTGGACACAAGATTGGTTAATTGGTGTATTAGTTCATAACTAAGGAAAGTTAAAAGTTTGTGCGAAAATTCTAAAAACTAACTAAACGTACTTCTTCTGCACTGTGATCAAGAAAATGAAATCGGAATTGTATTTCAAACTGAGTTAAAAACATTGCTGTTTTTAGTGGGTTTTTATCACGGCAGCTGTCGTAATTTCATTTTTATCAAGTTATATGTACATTCTACGTGAATAAAGCCTGTTATGGTTTGTCGTGTGAAATGAAATTCAGTTACAAAGCACTACACTTTACGATTATATAGACTTAGTAAAGGTGGTTTTATATCTCCATAGCGTATGTGGTTTCATTTAGAATGGAATATTTTTTAAACTTGTGAATATCAAATAACGTTGTTCTTTCTTGAAGGTGGTTAGGGTGCTCGACTCATAACCTGAGGGCAGCAGATTCGAATCCCCGTCGCACCAAACATGCTTGGAACAGCGAGGTTTAGTTTGCATACTTAAAATTAACGTGATTTCAAAGTCTAGTTTTTGAGATTACAGCGTATAACGTGTCTTTCAAGATCATTCCATATATGCGCAGTAATAGTAAACTTTTAGTAAATAAGCTAATTCATTCCCCCATTTTCTTTCAAGCATGGTCAAAAGGTGTTATTATCGGTGAAGCTTATTCAAAATTGTTTGTATGTTTTGAGTTTCGCGCAAAACTATATGAAGGCTATTTGCGCCAGCCGTCCCTAATTTAGCAATGTAAGACTAGAGGAGTGTGTGTGTTTTTGTGTTTTTCATATAGCAAAGCCACAAAGGGCTATCTGCTCAGCCCACCGAGGGGAATCGAACCCCTGATTTTAGCGTTGTAACTCCGAAGACTAGAGGAAAGGCAGCTAGTCATTACCACCCACTACCAATTATTGAGCTACTCTTTCACCAACAAATTGTAGGATTGACCGTACATATAACGCCCCCACGGCTGAAAGGGCAAGCATGTTTGGTGCGACGGGGATTTGAATCTGCTGCCCTCAGGTTATGAGTCGAGCACCCTAACCACCTTCAAGAAAGAACAACGTTATTTGATATTCACAAGTTTAAAAAATATGTTGCTACCACATATCGATTATCATAATTTCTAAATATATAAAAAATCAATATCTCTCTATATATATTTGTTTAATTTAATGATATATTTCGCTTAGGATTGTTTGTTTGTTTTTGAATTTCGCTCAAAGCTACTTGAGGGTTATCTGCGCTCGCCATCCCTAATTTAGCAGTGTAAGACAAGAGGGAAGGGAAGGCAGGTAGTCATCACCACTCACTACCAAATCTTGGGCTACTCTTTTAACAACGAATAGTGTGATTGACCATCACATTATAACGTCCAACGGCTGAAAGGGCGAGCATGTTTGGGGTGACATGGATTCGAACCCGCGACCCTCAATTTACCAGTAGAGCGCCTTAACCTCCTGGCCATGCTGGGCTTTGCTTAGGATAAACGTTTACTCACATTAACTACAATTTTATATAACTGTAAGGTGTCGTTATTAGCTTGAAACTAGTTAACAAGCTATCTACACTCTGTCGATTGCGGGGAAACGACCCCTAAATTTTAGTATTGAAAATCCATAAACTTACAGCTGACTTACATGGGATCAACTGTAAGGTAGTAACTTACATCTTAAAACTAGGATGGGTGTTTAGACAGCAGCAGTATTAGTTGCGCACAAATTGAAGTAAGAACATAAATCCTCGAATATCGTTTCTTGTTATAGTTTTTTTTTTTTTTTCAAATCCAGCTTTTGATTTTAAAAAAGGTTTGGTCCGTCATGAGAAAGTGGTTAGGGCGCTCGGCTTGTAATCTGACGGGCGTGGGTTCGAATTTCCGTCACACCAAACATGCTCGCCCTTTCAGCCGTGAGGCCGTTTACGTCACGATCAATACCACTATTCCTTGGTAAAAAAGTGTGTGTTTGTGTTTTTCTTATAGCAAAGCCACATCGGGCCATCTGCTCAGCCAACCGAGGGGAATCGAACCCCTGGTAAAAAAGTAGCCCAAGAATTGACAGCGCTTTCCTTCTAACATTACACCGCAAAATTAGGAACGGCGAACTTAGAAAGCCTTCGTGTAGCTTTGCGCGAAATTGAAAAGAAACAATTAAAAAATTGTAGTTACCACGTGTCATAAAAGTATCATATGAATGTATTATAATTTGTTCAAGACAATTACGTCTGTTTAAAACTAAAGTGCAAACGATTAAAACATATAATAACTTTGAGAAAGATGAAAAAGTTACTATTTCTGTAAAAAGAAAAGAAAAAATCATACTTTGTACTTTATATGTGAAGTAGTTTCAGTGGTAACAAATAGGTAGCCATATTCAAACAGGTTTATTATATAGCATGTCATCTATATACTAGGTGAAAAGCATAAGCGTAGCTGTTATTGATTTTCTGGTAATATTTGAAAAACATGACGTTGAATCACTTTATGTAGCTAACAGTTCATCAGTAAGGGAGTAGTTTATGTCATTTGGTTTCGATATTATATGATAAACGTGCAATAAGGCCCATCAATTAGATTCGTGCAGTTTACGGATCGTTCAAGAAGTTGTATCGAATTATGTTATTTTCTATTGATCATAGCGTTTTAAAATCCGCCTGTAGAAAATGTTTGAAAAATGATTTATGTTAGTCGTGCCATATTATGACCTTGAGTTTTCCAGTAATCGATTGTGTAGTTCTTTTCCAACGAAATCACGCTTGATACACGTCTGTGTGTTTTGTTACTAATCTGGGCATGCGGAACATTAACACTGAGAGGGATATAAAAGTAACGTCAGAAGAGTTTTGTTTGAACCAGAAGATACGAAGTGTATGATTTGTGAATTGAATTTTATAAGAAGCGGGAAGAAAAGCTGTAGAGGTTTAGGTAAAATATCCACACACACATACAATTGAAATAAAAAAAAGGTAGGATCGCATTATTGATAAAATGAACTCAATTTCTTGTTATTTTTAAATCTTTTCCCTCAATAAAATTAGAAGATTTGTTTTGGAAACTACGTCATATTTCAACAAGTTCAGAATAATATTGACCAAGAAAAAAGAGAAGGAACGTTATTTGAAAATTTTACATGAATGTTAGGCCATAACCGGCCCAAAATAAAAAAGAAACGTGCTAGTCAGGATCATAAACAACAGATGACTGGAGATCAATTAGGGAACTATGAACTTCGACCTTATCGGCTTCTTCTTTTGTTTCTACTTTCAATAGGGCTTCAGACCACCAGAAAGAGAAATTCTTTAAGTTGGTATATCAGCGTGATCTGAACAGGTCTGATTGTATGTTTTCTTCACATCTACTCCCTGCAGATGATCGCAATGTGTATCTGACATTGGCAACATTTGTGGGAAAACATGACCTTGGTCCTTCGCAACATCGCCGCTAGTGTTACGGCCGACATGTACTTCATCAATCGGAAAAGGATGTGTCTAAAGTGGAATATTTCAGTCAACTGCTAAAACCCTATAAAATCACGCCAACATATAAGCAAGTCTCCATTTTGGCATTGAGTTTGTAGTTTTATCTGTTCTTAGCGCTTGTGTCTACGAACTACGTGGTACCAGAAGTTCCTGTTTGTGGGTATTTGGTAGACTATTATTACGGGTCCATTATAGCATATTTGCTAGTCCTAAGTGGCTGGAACTTTAGTAATTACTTTACCTGGGGAGTTCTCACTCTGCTCATGACTATTTTATTGTCCATCTGCACATCTTTTAGACGTAACTTTCAATACTTCAAATAAACGGTTTTAGAACTTTCTGGATGTCCCCGCTAGTACAGCGGTAAGTGTACGGATTTGCAACGCTAAAATCAGGGGTTCGATTCCCTTCGGTGGTGCTCAGCAGATAGCCCAATGTGGCTTTGCTGTAAGAAAACACACAGAACATTCTGGCCGATAATAACTGACCAATGAATGCTTCAGATCTGCATTTGATGCGCGTCTTGCATTCGCACTAGCAGCATTTGTGACTAGATTTGATGAACTATTCACTCGCATGGTTTTCATTAGGTACGCCACGATCATAACCAGCTTCTGTATAGAGATCACAACCTTGTTAAGAAATGACGTTGAGGAAATATCCACTGCTGCTGGTGGAATCTTCTACGGCTTGCGGATCTTGTATATAGTTGTCTTCTTCATAATGTTCTATCCTCTCGCGTCAATGAAGAAGCTCGTGGTGTTCTTCATAGTCTGCAGAATACAATTTGTATTCATCCAACTACCAAGCACCCCTACAATATTCAAGCAGAACTTTTAGTTACTCAGCTTAACTCCTCTGCAGGTGGTTTAACGGCATGGAACGTTTTCATCGTGACTTGAGACTATGTTGACTGTTATCGGGGCTGTTATTAGTTATATAGTTCTGGTCATTCAGCTGATTGCACAAGGCCATGAAAAAGTTCGCTGAAATCGCATCTCAATTTTTAATATGGCGGACACAAGTCACAATTATTTAAAACTTATATTTATTACACAGAATGGCGTATCACACTAAAACTGTAACACTGCTGTGTTGAGTAGACGTTAAATTGCTTTGTACTTTAGATGATCTTACATTTCACCTAGTTCTACGATAATCGTTTCTCACGAAATTTTCAGTTTGAAATGATACAAGAGAGAAACACTTTAATTTTAAACCTTCAAATATAATAGTATAGAACAATTTTAACTTCAAGTCTTAAGACGCATAAGAACAGAACCTTTTAGTGTCAGAAGCAGTTAAACGACCCGAAATTAATAAGATATGATAATTAGTGGTGGGTTATCAAACTATTAGAATATATGATTGTTGTTTTAAGTTAAGCACAAAGCTACACATGGGGGTATGTGTGCTCTACCCACCACGGGTTTCGAAACCCGGTTTTTAGGATTGTAAGTCCGCAGACATACCGCTGAGCCACTGGGGGCTAGAATATAAGGTATCCGGAAATTAGTTAATGATTAGGAATAAATTCTCAAGCTTTATTAATATATGTATTATGTCATATTTGTTGGCTTAAAACTGCATATTTTACACTTTTAATTACCCATACATCATGTCTTGAGTTTAATATTAATCACTTGTTATCATAAATTAAACATATATAATATAGATATTACTATGGCGGACTCTAGTTTTCTAACGTCCAATTACCTTCTGTTACAGAAGAATAAACCCGAATGTTGAACCCCCTTATCATGTATTCATATTATATATCTCTTTCACAAGTTTCAAATAACTCTGTTTGATGTTTGCGATTACATTAGTTATAACAAATAGAAAGACAAAGTTTTAACTCTTTGTACATGAGGGTCAGTACAATTAAGGAAGCTTTCTTGGAGAATTAATGTTAGCTATGATTCCAAATTTAGCATGAGTACTATCACGAAAAGTCAAAAGTGATAAGCTTTTAGTAAATGCAAAAATATTGTGACATAACGAAACAATCAGACTTTTTTAAAACAAAGTATTTTTATTAAAATTTCTCACTAAATTTGTATGATAATCATCTAGCCATTCTTGAACATAAGGTGATTTCATATTTTATTTACACACCCTCTAAAACCCTTGAAATGAAATTCAAATTGTTATTTTTTACGGTTAAGGATAGAGTTACACAATGGGATATCTTTGCATCATCTATAATGGTAGCGAAACGCAATTTTTAGCGTGATAATTTCGCAAACATACCACTGAACCACTTGATTTTTTCTGAATGAAACGCAATAATGAATTATATTTTACGTTGTTTTCTATATTCTAACACTATATGGACTAAGTCAGTTTGACCGACCTTGTAACACACTCCCCAAAAAAAAAAGGTATTTTATTTCTATCTATAATAAAACAAAACATTAAACGTATACGAAAATCTAATGCAACAATGTACCGACTATTCCAAGCAACATATATAAGAATAAAACTACTAACTTATACCAAATCGTAAAAATGTCTGACCACCACTTCAAATAGCGGCTTATAGACATTTATGGCTGTAACTAACTAAGAAGACCAAAAGGTCGTGTTCTTGTTTTCAGTTTTTATCTCTATTCACTCGCACACAAACATATAATTGGAAGTTGACCTCAGTAAGATATTGGTTCTGGTTACGGTGCTGGATAAATGTCCAAAGTCACACGGATTTCTCGCTTTTTTTGTGTGCAGGCAGTTTTACTGGTGTAAAAGGGTTGTTACATGTTTAAGATCTTTCAATACTCGTTTAAAAAGAATGACATAATACACGCAATATACTTGCACGAAAATTTACCCAAATACATCTGATCAAATTTTCATAATATATTATAAACGACGGGAGGATGCAATTTATAACTGTTTTTGTTATTACACCAAGTATAATAATAGTAAACCCGTTTCTGTACTCTTCTCGGTTGATTGATTACTCTTAACATTACAAACAACACTTCACCAAAGTCTTATGGAACATTTCAGATTTTCTCACAGATTAAAATTGTTTACTTATTTTCTTTTTATTACGGTAGTTAAGTATTCAGTTGAAAGTTTCAAACTTTTGTTGACAGTTACATGTAAATTGCTAAATTCTTCTACCTGTGAATAATGTAAATACTATTCCTATTTATGTCCTAATTTTCATTCGTACCTCCTAAAGAATCAGTTAATCTTCACATTACTTAGATGTCCTGTCATTACACTAATGCTCTCACAACTGAATATAAACTTTATTACTGGTTGTAGCAGATAAATAATAGAAATACAACAACATAACAAACACTCCTTCATTTGATTATTGGTATTCAAACCCAACTCTACGGAAAGAACTACCTGCGCCATCTGCTGCGTATCTCAAACTTCCATTCCCTCAAGCTTACCAGGAGCCGCCGGAGGGGTCTTCTGCGACAGAATGAAAAAGATTTATTTAATTAAATAATACTACGCGTCAATCTTCCAATAATTACAAAATATTTTGCACTGGGAAATATTCCGCAAATTAACAATAGCACATGACTGAATGTTAGAAATTTTCGGTTTTATGTACGTTATAAACAAAAATATCACAAACACATATCTTTATAAAAATACATATATCGATATGAGAGAGTATTTGCATGTTTGTCCAAACAAAGTTTATAAATTCTAGTTTAATCTAAAAATAAGTATCACATTTTCATGGCTTACAGTTACCTAAGTTCTTGAGATTTCTATTCAACCCAACTTTATGACTGGCGCAACTGTGCATTACTTGTGTTAATTTTTAATTTTATTTATATTTTTGCATATTTAAAATTGGATAAATTATTATGGATCGAATATATGTGTTATCTCATACGTTGATTAGTTCGTTCAATATGAACTAGTATTTATTATTGTGTAGTTTCGTTCGTTTCGTATCTTAGACTAGTTTGCGTGAGAATATTTGTTTCCGAACAAACAAAATGCCGAGCAAAAAGAAGAAGTATAACGCCAGGTTTCCTCCCGTAAGTATTTCTTGTTTCACTATCTTTTTTTGGCTGAAATTGATATGAAAGTACTTTGTCGATGTCAAAATAAACTATATACATATATTAGGCTTAAGAAGTCAACATTATCTAAGTTGTAAATTTAGAGAGCCAAATGTTTATTTTTTTATTTACCATCAACGTTAATTAACCTTATCCTAAGAATATACGCTTTCAGTAACCTTCTATATACTAATGGATTGAATGTTGGATAACTTAATTACTAGTTAAATACTGTTGATAATCTGTAAGAGGGAACAACACATCTGTTCCACTACTATTACTAGGGCTGCTTGAAATGTCTCAAAATTATTCATCACTGACGAAGAATTTTTAGACGTTCCTTAACCGTATTAGTGACACTAATGAGTAATGTATTGGTCGGGTTATGAGTGTGGTTGCAAGTTCCAGCATTGTAAAGCCTCAAAGTAACAGGACATAAATTACAGAACCTTGGTTCTTGAATCTGGTATCATAGCTATTTTATTGTGCTTAACTAAAAACATTGACAGTCTTTCTTAATGGATTATATAATCATTTTAAAGTTACTTTTTATTCCATCAATACTACATCTTTGTGTTTGTACAATGTAAGGTATTTCACTTTCTTGCATATTTTTAGGCAAGAATAAAGAAAATCATGCAGACGGATGAGGAAGTCGGGAAGGTTGCAGCAGCAGCACCAGTTATTATTTGTATCCTTAAAAACTTCATTTTTTGTTGTCAGACCAGAAACTAATTACATGCTGCTTTCTTCTGAAATATTTTTGGTACCATGCTTTTCTACGAGTCAAGATTTGTTGTGATATATTGCAGTAATGGGTTCAATATGATCAACAGCTTACCATGGTGAAGCTCGTTTCATTCCTGGTTTCTCGCAGGTCCAGTGGATTTGTACACATTCCATAAAAATTACAATAAAATCCTTTTACAAAATGCAAACTATAGTTTCAGCATCTGAGGAAGCAAAAATTACTACTCAATATGGAAGTAGTTTTTGGCTTTTTAAATGCTTCATGGCATAATTACTTGCATAGAATAATTATTTACAAATTAAGTAAGTTATCAGTTGAATAAAAGAGTTAATCTACTAATTGGCACTAGTAAGACGCATCAATAACTAAAAAACTCCATGATATTAGTTTTTTAAATACTTGATGTAAATAAAATAATGTATATGCAAATATGCACAGGTGTTTGCACTAGTGTGTATTGATAAGAACTGGTTGAAGAGAAGTGCAGTGATTGATTTTGGTATTTCACTGTATTTGAGCATGATTCTAGAAAAGTGTTCAACCTCTACCAATTTGTTGGAGGTTATTTTTGCAGAGGGGATCTTCACTTTTTCAGATGAGATTATCATAAATTTTAATGGCATAACTTATACACAACAAATGGAGGCTATTTGGACCTTTTCAAACCCTTTTTTGAGCATAATAAAAATTTAAAGCTACCCTTTATTTTTCAGGAAATCATTGTTGTAAAGTGTTGCCCTCCACTGTTGCTGATGGCAACTAATTCTATTAGTCAGTTACCCTGTTAAAAGAAAAAAATCTTAATTGGTGCTGAGTTTGTCTTAAACTTGTTCTCTCATCATCTTATCTTCTGCACAGACAAATCAGGTCTTTGTCCTGTTAATTTCCAAGATAGTCTTGAAGATACTTATAAGATCACCTATTACCTTTCTATTACTCTGGGAGGATTAGACTACTGTATTCCTTTGAGATTCTGTTGTTAGACTTTGCCATTTTTAATTTAAGTTAGTGATTTGATTAACTTGATTAGCAATATTCATAAATTCAGTAAGAAAACTGAAATTGTTTGAAGAGACTATTTTATTAAGAAAAACATTCTCAATAAAAGTCTCTTCACACAATTTCATGTTTGTTTTACTGATTGGACCAGTGTCTGGAAGATGAGTTTTGAAGTGTATAAAGGTTAAACTGGACATTTTCCTGGTATGGCCTGGGGATGAAGGCAGGTGATTCAAGATATGCTGATAACATGTCAGTGTAGGTAAAATTCCTGTGATGATCTAATAGTAGACTTCTTCATGCCCCTGATGGATGGAGCTTTTATTATTGTATGCTGTGCATTTGGGATGTGAAAATTTGAAGTGGGTTTATTATTTGGGAGAAAAACAAAATTCTGGTGCTGTGGAAAAACTAGATTTAAGTGTGTTCGTTAATAAAAACCCAAAAACCATTTGCACTGTTAGGCTGTTATGAAAAGATCAAATATATTTCAAAGTTGTGTTTATAGGAATTTTAAACCTAAAATAAAATTATTGTGACTTTGCTCAAATTTCTGGAAAGTACTTTGTTAAGTTGTAGTCACACCACTATAAGAGCAGTGCCTACATACTTAAGAGCTGTGATGGGCATTTCAAATGTACTTTGTAAGAACAATGAGGAAATATTTGTAGCTTTAACTTGTTTCTTCATGGTGCAAAGCAATTAGGGGAACTTGATAAAGGTGTTAAACTTGTTAGAAACAGGAGCAGCTTTCAGTATTCTGCTCCTCCTGTGAATTTTCTGTTTGATTGGTAGAATGAAAACATTAGAAATACAGACTTGTATATCAGGATTGATAGAATTACTTTTAAATACAAACTAAATACCAATCAAAGCACATCCACCTGAATACTAGATAAGGTTCATAGTAGCTTGAACAAACTTACCTGAAGATAAAAGGCAGATGATTGTAAAAACTTCATCCTATAAACTTCAGTTGCTGAAATAAATTGCAAAATCACCAATATATGTTTCTATAATTGTTTCTGTGATAGACATTTGCTGCCTGTTTCACTGTCTATTCATATGAAAACTTGTTATTATTTTTTAAGCTAGAATGGTAAACGTGGGAAATGGCTTGATGTAATTTGTATGCCAGCTTGAATTGTTTTATTTAATTTTTTGTTGTTGGATACAAAAGGTATTACATACAAGTGATATTTAATAATACTAAAATTGCTCAGTATAATTCTCCGTCTAAGGGTGACCTTGTTAGGCTGATGACCTTCTATCACTTTGTGTTTTCCTATGTTTTAGTTTTCTTGAACTTCATGTTGTTAGCAAGGGCATTAGAACTGTTTGTGGAATCTCTTGTCAAACGAACCAGTGATATTACACGGTCCAGGAATGCTAAAACTCTCACCACTTCACATTTGTAAGTAGTTTTAAATAGCTTATTTTTGTAACTGAATATATTAGCATGAATTAAAATAATTAAAAATTCTTATGCATTTTTTACTGATATGAATAACTTACTACATCATTAAATATAATTTCGTAACAGATAGTTGTACCTGTAGCTAGGATCTTTAGCACTTTGACACTTTTAATACTATAAGTTGTGAAGTTTCATTGTAGTATTTTTTTTATATTTTGTTGTAATGACAAAAAAAATTGACACATGAAATTTCAACCTAAATGGTTTTTATTGTAAAAGCTGCCTTAGGCTCTGCATAATTTCTTTTCGTACTACATGCGTGAAAATATTATCATAACATACCATTTAGGAAAACAGGGCTGTTGGTCAATATAGGCTGTCCTATCCACTAAATTATCATTTAAATATTTATTAAGCCTTCAATTAAATGTACTGTATCCACCATATGTGAAAGTAAACCCTTCCAAAGGCTATAAGTACACCCTGTTAAAAAAACAAATAAAAACTAATGTAATTTAAAAAAAACACTTGTATCATATATAGACAAGTATGTATACATAAACTAGCTAGCTATAGTAATATAGAAAGTTGTAATATTACAAAAAGTATTTAAACAAAGAAATCAAAACTGAGTTATTC
Organism: Tachypleus tridentatus; assembly: GCF_004210375.1. Lineage (NCBI taxonomy): Eukaryota > Metazoa > Arthropoda > Merostomata > Xiphosura > Limulidae > Tachypleus > Tachypleus tridentatus. Next base: position 143,262,286 of record NC_134833.1, read on the forward strand.
TAATTATGGTTAGTATGAGTATTAAAACTTTAATCAAAGTAAAGTACAGAACATTTTGAGCTTCTTAGGTCATTTTCATATTAACAAAAACAAGATGTATCATTAGGTAGAAGAAAGAAATAGGAGATTTCAGACCAAAGAGTTCTGTGAAAGAATTATAACAAGTTTCATCATATTTTGTCTGTATGCTTGTCTAGAAAAGTCACTTACTTAGATGAAATATTTGTTGAAATAGCAGAATTTTGATTTACCTCATAAACATGTATGTAATGAGTTGGGCAGTTTATAAGTACTATACATTTTAGTTTTACACTGCCAATACTATGAAATAGTCGTTGTTAATGTTTGGACATTTGTAAGGTGACTTTAAATGAATGATTTGTAGTCATCATTTTATTTCATCACAGTCTCTACAATTAAGTACTACCTCAGTTAATAAAAAAACTGTCTTGGGTGAAGATTATTTTTTATTTCTCAAAATTTATATTTTTGTTCCCTCCTTCTAAAGTTTTCACCATTAAGTACACAGAAAGATGACATACAAATACATCTTTAACTCAACCAATGTTAAACACCTCAGTCACATCTTCACTGACTCTTCTTTTTCAAAAGAAAACAATCGCAGCCTTTCCATTGCAGGTACCATCCTAGCAGCTCTTTCTGAATCCTATTGAACAATTCAGTCTTCTCAAAATAAGGAGCCCGAGACTAAATGTAACATTACAAATACGTGGTAGTCTGGAAAAGTGGTGATTCAAGAGTATTAGATTACATCACTTGTTTGATTAATTACTAGATATAACATTGTTTGACATAATTTTTAAAACAACACAAAATAGAAGTATTCAAATATGTATTCCCAAAAATATCAATTATGTATCTTGATGTTCTCCAATTTAAAAGTTGTAAGGAAGAAAAGTCTCGCAGAAAATTTTTCACAGAGTTTTGTGTGGATTGTAATTGAGTTGAGTTATTGTTTAGGCTTATGAATAACATGTTATGCTAGATAACTGTTAAACTTTTTTCCAGTTAATGGCACCAATTAAGTTTAAAACAACCTCTTTGACAGCATTATATACTATTGTTTGCTTTAATAACATTAAATATTAAGTAATCTGAGGAACTCTGAAATTTGAAGCGAGTTGATAATACTTGAAAGACGTATTTTAGCTGTTGTTTCATCATTTAAAAGTGTATTTCTCAAAGCATACTGAAGAATCAATTAAGTGCCTATTAATATGATTGAAAAAATTCTAAATGCAGCAAATTTTATTGTGTATTCACATATAGTAGCAGAATATAAGGTGTGTTACATTTTAATACTTTACCATGTTTCAGATGCAAACAGTATTACCTGAGTATTAATTTTGTTGTTGTAATTTTATTATCAACAGAAATATATTGATATATTTTTTTTTATGTCACTTGAGCTTGCATTTGTGATTCATCAAATAAAATCTCAGTTGTTGTATCTTTATTTCCAGACTAGAAATTGTTATGTATTCCTTAATTATTTCATGATACAAACCTTTTATCAGTCTTTGTTTCTTACAGGTTCTGGTATTTGTTCATGCATAGTCTCACAGTTGTGCATATGAGATTTGTGAACATAAGGTTGTTTGCCATCATGTAGTACTTTTTATTGACAGATACTTGGTCTTTATCATAAATGGTGAAATCTGTTGGCCTCTGTTAAGAGCTCTGATGTTTATTAAGTTTTGATTGCTAATCAAAATGTTAAGTAAGCTGGAAAAAATAAAAGTTCAAGTTTATAGTAATTAGCATAATAGATTAGGCTTCTTCTAGGTTTAACGAGAATTATCTGATAAACACTGTTAGTTTTAGTCCATAGTATTGGGATTTTCCAGACAAAATAAAGTACTGAGACATAAAATATGTATTTAGTTTACTGTTTATGTGACGTACTCACTAGTAACATTATAGGGTATAGCTTTTTTTTTTTTGCTTAAAATATTTGGATATAATGTCCCATTATAATGTGTGTTTGTTTTTTATGATATGCCTGAGTTTGATTTGTTATGCTTAATGTTTATCAAAAAGTTAATAAAACAAAATTATTTCTCTCTCACAGAAAAGCCTGCATTATAGCTGACCCACAACTTCACTTTTTAAAAGATTTGGTAGCATCTGTACCTGATGTTCAAATAGAAGAAGAGATGGCTACAAGTGGTGGTATTGAACCTCAGCCATCAGGTCCTTACCCAACTGGACATTCAGGGTACTTAAAATAGAAAGTGTTAAAATTATATTTTACTACTCGATGTAAAATTTTATGTAAGATCTGATTTAATTATATATAATTATGCAAAATGATGTGCATAGCCCTTTAATAATTGTTTTAATTGCATCCAGAATTTTTAAACCCTCAAGTTCCACAGGGTGCAGTCTATTGAATATCTAGAGTGTTCACATTGTTATAGTAATACAGAGCCATATTTTTGGTATTAATCCATAAACAATCACCTTTTTCCAAGTTTTAAAAGCCTCTTGTTACATGATGTATATTAAAATATTGTAGATAATTTATACAAGTCCATTATAATGTTTGAAAAGGTTCCAAATAATTTACCTTTTTTTTTTTTTTACAAGTTATTATACTCGAAACCTGTCTTAACTGTTAACATTTGTATCTTTTATGTTGTTAATATCTTTTTCAAATGAAGCGTGAGTATAAGTAAATATTCCTTGTCATAAGACAGTGGTTCTGTTTTCTTAACACCTTGTCATAAGACAGTGGTACTGTTTTCTTAACACTGCATTCTTGATTTAGTCCCTTAGATGTTCAAGAATTAGAAAAGCATATAATAACAGTATTTCAATCACTCTGCATATATTACATCCATTGCCAGCATAAGAAATACCTTCACACCATAATTATTGTAACAAATGAGTTATGTAAACAGTCTTTTGATTGTTATTGTATTTCTTGTATCGCAACTGGCTTCAAGAGTTCTGGAGAGCAAAACTTGTCATTAGCAATGAACATAGTGTGGTTGATTTACTATTGCTATTTACTCTGCTAATTCTTGATTTGTTTTTGTTTAAAAAATATGATAGGCCTAATGATAATGTCTTCTGAAAAGAATAATTAATTTGTATTTTCTCAGTTGGTTTATAAAATGTAAATAGTTGATTGTCATTGAATGAACACCTGAACAGTGTGGTGTATAGGATGTATTTCAGTGAATGTATTATACTTACTGATCATTCAATTCTAATTTTTTAGAGGCCGACCAAGAAATAGGCCTACTGGAGATGACAGTGCTGGACCAAGTCAATCAACAGCAGAGGACTCTGAGACAGCTAGTGATGAGGAGCTAAAAAATGATGATGAAGTAGGATTATTTTCTATAAATGTTGACTTAAATATAAAACTATTTTGTAAATAAAAGAGAAAATGTAAGAATTATGTGGTTATTAATACCTCGCTACTAACAGAAGTGTATGTGTGGGGGAGAGAAGCCCATCTCGAGGAGTGATTTCAGATGTTTAGACTAGTTGATTTGAAATTTAAGGTTCTCACCTTTTGATTATATTATTTAGAATGGTTATCTTTGGCATAGTTAATTTGTAGAGTATGGAATACCTTAGTAGAATCTTTTTGTCTCATTTTAAAGTGTAGTATAACATAATATTCCTGTCCTTATCTTTGGTAGATTTTAAGACTGTCATTCTCATCTGAGTAGCAACTGAGATATTATGGCAAAAAATAAAAAGTTGACCAGTTTTGTATTAAACATCACATTATTGTGAATAGTGATTTACTTATTCACATGTAAACTTGTGGTCATCTTTCAGATGTCAGTGTACTTAAATACACTACATTTTCCAAGATAATGTTGCTTTTTCCTGCAACTGTTTTTTACTTTATTGTATAAGTTCTGTTAGAAATACCATACAGTTTTAGTACCATTACCTGAACTATTGGATACCTGAACTATTGGAGTGACTGTCTACTGTAGAATGAACATTGACTATAATTCTAAATTTACTACACATTTGTGCATGAAATGTAACAAGTATTTAGTAAGATGTACAAGTCATCATATACTGAAAATGGATGTGCTGCCAAAGGATCTTTCTTGAAAGGCCTGGCATGGCCAAGTGGGTTAAGGCACTCGACTCGTAATGTGAGGGTCACTGGTTTGAATCCTCATCGCACCAAACATGCTCACCCTTTCAGCTGTGGGGGCATTATGGAATGAATCCCACTATTCGTTGGTAAAAGAGTAGTCCAAGAGTTGGTGTTGGGTGGTTATGACTGGCTGCCTTCCCTCTAGTCTCACACTGCAAAATTAGGGATGGCTAGCGCAGATAGCCCTCGTGTAGCTTTGCATGAAATTCAAAAACAAACAAACAATCTTTCTTGAAAGTACCTTTGGAGTATATAAAGAAAAATATCTGTGTAGGGAGAATACTGAAACACTTGTTAAAGATTCAAAAACACAACACTTGAAATACATCAACCTTGGCGTTTTCTGTGGAAGCAAACAGTAAGATTTGAATATTGCATTTGCTTGACCTGTAGAACCACTGAAATGCATATCCATAGTTTTTTTCAGTTTCCTTGTGTATTATATCTGGTGTTTAGTCTTCTCTACCATTTAAGTGTTACTAAATTGGCTAAGTATGGTAAAATGACATATTATAGAATATTTTGAATGTCATCCTGTAAAAGGCTGTGGCATGCATATTGTGACTTCTACTCATGCACATGGGCTTAAAAAGATCTTAACGTTAAATATTACAGTACCATTTAGAATAACTGATATCACTTGCTAAGAAAACCACCTCCTATTTGTAGCAAGTTAATAACTAAATGAGTATTTTTATATGTTCACCATTTGTACTAATCAAATGAATGGTGTTGGATACAGTATATTAATAAAATACTTTTTTATTATGACTGTTGTCAAAACTTCTCTCCTCTTCTAAGGATTCTGAAGATGGAAGTAGTGAAAACACTTTTGATAACCAGAGGATGGTACCCATCCCCAGGAAGTCTGTAATAACCCAGTCCGAAAGTTATGGAATTAACAACCTGTGAGTTATTATCTTGTTTTATTTCATCACTAAAAAACTGTAATGACTTTATAGAGTAAAGTTTGATTAGTTCTCAAAAACTAGCACAGTAACCTACAATTCTTCTAAACCATGTGCTGTCTGATCCATTGATGCAAGTTCAAACAGCATCCATTGAGATTAACTCTTAAATAGCAAGAATGGTGTAGGTAGCATCATAAGTTGATGGTTGTTGTGTAAGGGTTAATTTGCAACACTTGACAATGTAATACGTGTGATAAATGGTTACTTATAAACATATACTTTGTGTGTCTAGAAAGCCATAAGACATAATCTGGTGAAGAAAGCAAAGAATTCTAGTTGCAGATTTTGGCCATCTAGAAAAATAGTTCTGTTGTCGTGTAAGATAGGTAAACTCTGTGTATTTTAAGATATTTTTTATCTTTGAAATGATGGAAGAGTTTTTTCTTTTGATAAGCAAATGAAAAAGGAATTTACATAACACAATCATGAAACTTTTAAACATGTTGTGGTTACACAAAATTATATCGTGCGTTGTTATATGTCTTTATCTTTAATATACTTCTATGTTTTGACAAGATGTATTTTTCATGTACATAAAATAGAGATTAGGACTTTTGTATTTTGTTTAAGTATAGTGTAACATATTTAGGTGTTTTTAATAAGTAGTCTGTTCATCATGACATTAATAATGTTGCTTCACATCTAACTTGTAAAAAACCTGAGAAGAAAGGAGTTTTATATGTTGAATTTAAGATACATTATATATATGAAAATGAAAGACCTTAAATGTAATTCTGGATAAAAATTAAACACTATTTTTCAAGAATAAGCTCTTTGCTGACATGTAACTTAAGGTTTGTTTGGTTTCTCTTTTAGAAATACTGCCCCACAACTGAGTGCTCCTGCTTTAGTACCAACGTGTATGTTCAACACAAGCACAGATGATTACGATTCCTGAAAAAGAAACCTGTAACAAATGTATAATACATCTGTATGTGAATGTTAAAAATGAAATATGTCGAACAACATGACCTGTTTGTTGAAAGAAAAAAAAAAACTACATCATTTTGACACCAGGTGTCACAGGATTGAGAAGTTTGTTCTGTTACTGTCGGTGATTCAAACTGTTAGGAAACCAATAGTCTAGGATGTCAAAATGTTTGGATTTTAATTTTTATGAAAAGATCATTTGTTGAAGAGACAAAGCACTTTTTAGTAATTTTCAAAAATGTTTTTTTTTCTTTTGTTACTGATGAATTATCCGTTTCTTTTTCCAAATACATTTTAAGTAAAATAGAAGGACTTGCTTAAATTTGTGATTTATGGATTTTTAAAGTCCTTTCTAAGATTAAAATTATTAAATACTTCTCAGGTTTCAAAAGAAAGTTTTTTTTTTTTTTATTTTGTTTTGGTTTCCTATTTATGTTTAAAAAACAAAACGTCTTACTATGTAATTTTATCTCCTTGTATACTCATTTGTTACCTTGGTAACATAAATAGGTTTTAATTACTTGTGTGTTTAAAACATTACTAAGTGGTAAAACATTTTTAAGAGTATCTTTCAGGCATTCGTAAGCTTTTGGTTACCACAATAACAAATAATGTAAAAACTATTAAAAACATTACTTTAAAGTTCTCAGCAACACAAGAACTAGTTTTAAAAATAATTATTTTACACTTTTGTTTTACCTCAGTTAAATTTTCTGAACACTGCCTAGAGTATAAAATGACCATTTGTTTAGAAGATGTGTTAGCTTAATTTTTCTGTATAGTATTGATTTCTTTCCCTTTTAATGTAAATTCAGTGAATAAAATCTTTTTATTTTTTAAACATTATTTTAAACAGAAAGAAAGACTGTGTTGGTTATTGAATGGATAGTTTTCTTTAGAGAAAATTAAAAACATAGGGATGAATCAAATAATACCCTTCACAAGTCTTTTGTACTAAGACAGCAGTTTCAATATCAGACCAGGTGTACGTAGTAATAGAAAGTAATGTGTTTTTTTAATGTTTTCTGTTCTTTTATATATATATATTTTGTGGGGTTTTTTATGAAGTGAAAAGGTACAGACTAGTTTGAGTTGTAATTCTGAACAGATTGTGTAACATTAATATTCACAAATTTGTTTTTAACACAGTGCTTACTGATTTTTGTCAAACACAGAATTTACCTTTCTGGCAGTAGGAAGGGTCCGAGGCTCAGGTCCAGAAAGCCATTAATTTTAGTAAGACTGTTGGTAGGCATTTGGGCTAGCAGGGCTTGATCATTCAGAGTTTCTTCTTGCATGTATCTCTTTAGAAACTGAGCACAAACTAGTTAATATTGTTTAAAATTTTCTAGAATTTTTGCTACAGTTTTTCTTTTAGTTGGAGCTATGTAAAATCATTTAAGGCTTTGACTTTGTAGGCTACTTCCCAGCAATGCCATGTTGTTTATTGTAAAGATCTGAAAGTAATAAGCTCATACATAAGACACATTGCATGATGATATATTGGCTACTTTTACACAGAGGAGTGTGTTTTAGTGTAAGTTTCAAGTCATTTTGAGGAAACAGTTAGTGTTAAAAAGAAGGTGAGTTATGTGAAATAGGAGAACAATTAAGATATGTAGTGAACATTTTTTAATATTTGTGTTCATTGATTGTTATCTCGACATTTAAACTTGAAACATAATTCTTGCCAATATGTTATTACTATCATGAATTATTTCATAATGTCTGTAATTAAAGTATTATTACTGTTTACAGTTAAACCTTGATAATATATTGCATTATATTTTAGTTAAATACATGAAATATAAAGTAATTAATATAGTGACTGAAAGAATTATGAAACCTATAGTAGTTTGGAAGTACTCAAGTAATGCATGGAAACATTAATTAGGTTTGTGCTACAAACGTAATGTGGTGATTTACAAAAATAATTGAAAATTTTAAAGATGAAATCATGATGTCCTTGTGTATATAAAAAAATAACAAGGTTTTCAGTTTAGTAGTAGTATATCTACTGGATTAATAAAAACAGGTGTGTGTGTGTGTGTCAAATATCTGAGATTACTTGTTGAAACATTTTGAACCTCCTTAATAGAAAAATGCTAGTACAGGATACTTCATCAGCTTAAGTTTTTGGCTGTATCATACAGAGTTGGCTAAAATGTTGTGTAATATTGAATGTGACAAAGTATGACACTCAGCTATTATTATAAGTTTTATTGTCATGTTTCTTTAGACCTAATAACACGATTACTGTAACCATGTAAGTTATAAGCGTTTTTAGTTAAATTAATTTCATTTTCACATGTGTATGTCCTTTCTGCACAATTTAAAATCAAAAGTGGAAGATTGTCTTAAGTGTTTGTACAATCAATTGGAGAAAAACTAATAGGTAAGCTCTTAAGTTATATATATATGTGATATAAGTCTCTACCATATATTATATAATTCCTCTACACACCACTGGATGAGTCGGCAGTATTCAGGGTTTGATTTTCTGTGTTGGACAGAGTGCAGATAACCTAGTGTAGTTTTGCATTAAAGCAAACAAGCAGTGTAATTTTATAAGGTTTCTTGCTTTCTTTCACTGTGTCAAGTGTCTTTGTAACTTGAAGCCAGGATACCTAAACTTTGATTTATAAATACGTTAATGACTGTTGAGTTGTATATGTGCTTTCAAACATTGTTATATCCTTTATCAAAATAATGTTTCACAGTAGATGAATATGCTTTTGCTACAGATTAAAAAGTACATTTTATGGATTACAGTGTTCCCCAAGTACGCTTTAATACTTTCTCTGGTCATTATCAAAAACAAAATTAAGGTATGAATAATTATCATGACCAATAATAATTACGGAAGCTTATACAACTGATTTAATGTTAAGAAATAGGGCCACTATAATGCAACTGATTTTATGTTAAAAAATAGGACCACTATAATGCACGTTTAATATTTGAACTACTCTTATTTCTGATACCCGTAGTGCTCATTGTGTAGCTTTGTGTTTAGTTCCAAACACTTTTAGTTTAATCATCATTGCTTTTATAAATAATAATAAAACTTTTAATTTATTTAACAAATCTACGAACGGTAATCAATAGGCTTACTTATGTGGTGTAATGAAAATTAATGTCAAATGTGGGGTCCGATTTTGGGGAACCCTCATCCAAGTGTTTTATCGAAGTACTCTGGTTCGTAAAGAAGTTAGGTAAAAACATTTACTTTCGTGCAAATCGAGACGGTTAGCTGGGCACTACATAGAAGTTGGTGAATCCAGCAGGAGTTTTTAAGAAATCCCCAAGTTCTCCTAGGGGTGAGGTGAACATTTTTATCTTTATTACACCTCAAGACTGAGACAATTCATTTAGTACAACTTATAAGTAGGTGTAACCAATAGTGTCTGAAGAGTTACGTGACACACGTCCTGTATATAAATATCATATATATACAGATAGAACCTAAAATCGAAGTGGGGAGTATAGTTGTTCTTACCTGCTATGTGAGATTATATTTACAACAGAGGGCGCCAGCGTGTCACAGTGTAGAGTAGAGTGTAGTTTTCAGAATAATACGGTGGTTCCCAGACTGTTTCAAGTCTAAGACAGTCTTGAGAAAACGTTTGAACCCCAACCTATAATTTTAGCACTGTGATTGAAAAACTGCCGTAGTAAAAACAATAACATCTGCTCTCTATATACTGTATAATTTAATTAATTCAAATTTTATCGGATTATTGTTTATGTTTATTTAGAATTAATATTAATTCAGTATCTTTGTTTTCGTCCGAATATTGGCGGTTTTTAGAAAAAGTTTAGCGGGTTTCACTTTGTGAGACACTGGCCTCGTGTACAGTATGAGGGTGATAGCATCAGGTTTTGGTGTTTATATGAAAAACAAGCTAACGGTGGAGTTTATTCTGGTACGTCGTAAAAATCATTTAATTTTAATTAAAAGTTCACTCATAACAATTGACGAAAGCTCTTTTGTATCAAAACCTTGAACCGACTTGTTTTTCTCACATAAGTTAACTATATTAAAATGTACCCCCACCACCAAAATACAACATCAAAAATAATGTCCCAATCTTAATTTCATCTACATATCCTTCTATAAATAATGACGCCTTTGGATTTGGGGGAGGTCCACAGGCTTTGAGATCTATAACGTATAGGAAGAATACGTGTTTGTTGTTGACAGCCCCTCATCCTGAAACTATTTTAAAAAGAAAACGATTAGTAGTCTATCACAGGAATGTCAAGGCTGTCTTTCTCTATAGCCTAAAATACGTTTTTTTTTATTTACTGTGAATATACATGGTACGAAGTTACTGGGTTTCCTTTTATCAAACAAAAAGAGTGACTTTACAGTGAAATACACCCTTACTTTTTTATCCATATTTTTCAAATATGTGTACTAGCTACAATATCTATTCGTTAGATCGGTGAAATAAAACTCCTTCGTATCAAATAGGCCTGGCATGGCCGAGCGCGTGAGGCGTGCGACTCGTAATCCGAGGGTCGCGCTAAACATGCTCGCCCTCCCAGCCGTGGGGGCGTTATAATGTGACGGTCAATCCCACTATTCGTTGGTAAAAGAGTAGCCCAAGAGTTGGCAGTGGATGGTGATGACTAGCTGCCTTCCCTCTAGTCTTACACTGCTAAATTAGGGATGGCTAGCACAGATAGCCCTCGAGTAGCTTTGTGCGAAATTCCAAAAACAAAACATCGTATCAAATAATAGGATTTTGTTTAAATCTTAACATAATAAACATTAAAAGTGTAATAAAAATACATAAAGGTACCAATACTGAAAATAAAGACATGCTGTTTTCAAGAATTCTAAAAGTAGTGGTTCAACAGTTCATTCTAATGTTGAGAGATATACAACGTCGGTAATTTTTTTCTGAAATTTGCGTGGGGAGGGTCCAACCTCCTATGATCTTTCTCTTATCATCCTATAACTGTGTTAAGTCCGGTGCTGATTGATCAAGAAATGTGGAAATTTATAAGGAACAGATACACGCCCACATGTATTTATACTAACGCTTGTTTATTAATTTTATACAGATGTAGGTATTGTAGTATTGTCTAATACAGAGGTCAGCTGCTACTTGAACTCATACAAGAGAGAAAGTTACATCTGTCAGCCTGTTTCTATGAGGTATTTGGATCTGTGTTTACTCCCGCTAATTTTGAGTTACCTGGTGCGAGTAAGTTAAATTTATATTGAACTCACCGTTATTAAGAGTTTTGAACGTTATTTGATACGTAGGCCTACGACAACTTACAACAATATACAAGTGTTCAAGTTTGTATAAAGTTAAAGGAGAAAATAAAGTGGACTGAATTTAAATATTTTCGCTCGATAGTTTGAAAGAACAACGCTAACACATTTAGTATCAGGAATAAGATAATGTGTTAGTAAAAACAGAAATATAAATATAATTGAAATAAAAAATTCAAACTGTTGAAGTTAGAAACCACGAGGTCTAGGAGTGAGGTTCAAGCACTTTTTGAGATTATTAAGACAAGATCATGAAGAAAAAGACATAATTTTAAAAAGGGCCAAGAAAATATTGATCGAAAATTAAAAGGCGGCTTATAAGAACGCGAGAGGAGTTAATAGAAAGTGGCGTACCATTTAAATAAAAATAAACTTAATTGAAGGCAATATAGAAAACTATTAAAAATGTAGAGAAAGATTATAACAATAAAACTGAAGAAGTATGTAAGACATGTAATGACAAAATTGAAGCACAATAATACTTTACTGTTAAAATTACTGAAGATTTCTTTTGGTGAGACAGCAGTCCGTTTACTGACTTACAACGCTAAAATCCGGAGTTCGATTCCTGGCAGTGGACAGAGCAGATAACCAAGTATGGCTTTGCTGTAAAATACACAACCAAAAGTGATCAATGAGTTAGTTAGTTTGTTTGTTTGTTTTTTGAATTTCGCACAAAGCTACTCGAGGGCTCAATGAGTTAGAAAAGAATATCAATGGCACATTAAAATAGTTGGAAAATGAATTATAAAATGCATAGAATAAACCAAGTATACCTCTTTCTGCACTTATTCAAGAGTTTCAGCCTAAAATAAACTGATTGATTTTAATTCTATGTTAAAATAACTCTCCATCTTCTTGTGAAAAAAAACTGCATACTATCTCGTACTTGTATTCTAAGCCTTGTTTCAGATATTTTGCTAGGCCTCTGAATTGTTGTCATCAATCAAACACAGCTTCCTCTGGTTAACAAACAAATTACAACATTAAAAATACAGGTCACAACACGTACGGTAAAAGCTGTAGCTTGTAATAAAATATACTTAAAGAGTAAGAAAACTCAAAATGAAAATATATATTGTTGAATAATGTTTTTTAATATTTTATTCTAGATGTTTCGATTCCTAAAGATCTCGTATTCATTACCAGGTGTTTAGTATGCTTGACTCGCACTATGAGGGTCGCAGGTTCGAATCTTCATCCCTCCCTTTCAACCGGGTGGTGGCTTTCATTATGTTATGGTCAATCCCACTATTGTTTGGTAAAATTGTAACCCAAGTATAGGCAATTGGTGGTAATGATTAGATGCCTTCCATCTAGAGGATCGATTTAGGGACAGCTAGTGCAGATAGATCTCGTGTACCTTTGTATGAAATTCGAAACAAACAAACGATTCCATATTAAATAAAGATCACTAATTATTTGAAACTAGTTACATTATTAATAAGTTCAATGCACATATCTTATTGAGAAAAATAGACAATCCAACTTCCTTTTCGTTAAGCATTAAAGACAAAACAGTTACTGTGTACCATGATTCAAAATTAAAGTAACAAAACCTCGTTACCCTTACTGAAGGATTATACAATGTTGGCATTGTCAAGTGCCTACAATTATTTCTAGCTATATTTTTAAAACTTAACTCTTAATATCATTTTCAAAAGTGCGAAAGGTGCCATATTCAATTGTATCTTTTTACTAATTAAAATAAAAAGACAGGAAAAGTTTTTGTACGTTTGAATTTCGTGCAAAGCTACTCGAGGGCTATCTGTGCTAGCCATCCCTAATTTAGTACTGTAAGACTAAAGAGATGGAAACTAGTCATTACCATCCACTGCCAAACTTGGACTACTCTTTTACCAACGAATAGTGGGATTGACCATCACATTATAACGCCCCCCATGGTTGAAAGGGCGAGCATGTTTGGTGTCACTGGGATTCGAACCGGGAACCCTAAGATTAAGACTCAAGTGCTGGGCCAAGTTTTTGCAACTAGTCAGTGAAAGACAAAAAGAAAAAAAAACCATTAAAATAAGGTTTAAAAACGCATATATTATTAATTTACTAACTGCATTATAGTTTTAACAATTTACACATTTTCTGTCCTACTGGCCTGGCATGGCCTAGCGCGTAAGGCGTGCGACTCGTAATCCGAGGGTCGCGGGTTCGCGCCCGCGTCGCGCTAAACATGCTCGCCCTTCCAGCCGTGGGGGTGTATAATGTTACGGTCAATCCCACTATTCGTTGGTAAAAGAGTAGCCCAAGAGTTGGCGGTGGGTGGTGATGACTAGCTGCCTTCCCTCTAGTCTTACACTGCTAAATTAGGGACGGCTAGCACAGATAGCCCTCGTGTAGCTTTGTGCGAAATTCCCAAACAAACTGTCCTACTAATAAATTACTACAAAGTGATCTTCATTGTATATTGTTCAAATTATTAATCTTTTTAAAATGTGTACATTTTTTAACACACAAGAGAATTGTAAAATATATTTTGTCATATGTTTTAATGTCATGTTCGTTTGTCTTAATAACCACATGACACATGATAAAAACATTTCACTTTTTTATCTCATTGTAATCTCACCTTGAGATAGAGCATTGGCACAGTGCCTAATACCAGTTCTCGAAGGAAAGTGATAAAGTGTGTGCTGGGCGGTTTGACAGAGATCAACCTGCGAGCAGAGTCAGATATTTTGTTCTTGTTTTTTTGAGTATCTGAAAAATTTCATTATGAAAAACACTTAATTTGAAGTGAAAACTGAATAAATTATCTTTTATATATTTTAAGTTTTCAAATTGTTGGGACGTATTTCCAGTTTCAGGTTCCTAGTACTCTCTGACGGTACAATTGATTAGTTAGTTAATTAGTGAGTTTGTCGCCATGTTATCAGTGTGTAAAAGAATTGCAGAGTGTAATAGTTATCTAGGTTTTAGTTATATGATAGATATGAGATTATTTTTCACAAGAAAGTGACTGTTATGTTTAATTTGTGACCTGGAACTATCAATGGATGTAACCTATAAAACTGTGTATTAGAAATAAAGAAATAAATCACTTTCATTATAATTAAGTGAACTGAACTCTGAATTATTTGTACTGAATAATAAAAAAGAACTTGTCCAGTAGAAAGAAGGTATTACAACAATGGTGTCAGAAATGGGATTATTTTGGTAAAAATGAAATAGATTCTAAAATAAAGTGAAGAAATGTGCACAAAGCTCAATTATATATTTGCTGTAAATTATAAAACAGTTTAAATAGGAATTAAATGAGATTGGTAACACAGAATACAAAGTCAAGAGAAAAAAAGACAAAACTAAGAAGAAAAAATCAAAAGGAAATCAATAAAAAATGTATAAAAATTAAAAGAACAACAAAAGAGATAGAAAACAATTACAAAAAAATAAAAGATCAAAAAGTAAGAGACAGAAATAGATTTAAGGTGTAAAGAAGAGTTAAGAACGGAAATAAATTCAACTGAAAACAAAATGTAAAAAAGGTGTTGGATTTGTATAGAAAGATTATTGTAGAAGGGTTAAAATAGTACAGAAAGACTATATTGATAAAAATTATGGCGTACAGCACAAGACATTGGTGAAATACAAAATAAAATAAAATAAAAAACCAACAAAGCAAAAACCTTGTATTAGACAAAAATAATATAATGACAGTAGACAAAAAAGGTTTTGTTTGTTTGGAACTAAGCACAAAGTCACAAAATGGCTCTCTGTGCTCTGCCCACCACTGGTATCATAGCCCAATTTCTAGCATTGTGAGTCCTCAAAAAATGCTACTGTGCCACTGAGGGGAGGGTAAAAAGAAAGGGACAAGGAAGAAAGGAGTATCAATGAAAGTATAAAAAATATAAGAAATGAATTTGCAAATGTGAGTGTCAACCTGAATGGTAGGCAAGTCTCAACCTGATGATTTGAACTCCAAAAACTATTAAATTTGAAATATGAAAAAAGAGAGCCCTCATTGTTCTACATCTGTTACCAATATTGTTGTGATGACAGGACTTTTTTGGACAACTTCAGCTACTTATCCAGTTTCGGAATTTATCTGACCAGTTCAATAACATCACTCAGTCAAGAAACAAACAGATTATGACAGGAGAATACTATGGGAGACATATCAGGTTTAGTTCAAAATTATTTCTAAAGCACGTTGATGTAGTAATATAATAAACAACAATCCATCATTTTACTTTCAACTCAAAAGGACCATCTTTAACAACATTAAGCAGCCTTTCAGCTGAGAGTCATAACAACTACCGAGCATTTGTGGCTATTTTATCAAACAGGTCTGGAGTGACAAACCATAAAGAAGTTTCTAAAGTAAAATTTAAGAGCAGAGTAAAAAGAATGGACAAAATCTTAGATTTACTTAAAGTATATATATACAGAAAAGCCTTCCTAACTATCATACCTGGATTTTATTGTTGAAATGATGGATCCATTTGCACGTGCTACAGTAATGACAATCTGTGAATTAGGCAAAATATATTTATTTTTAAATAATGCTCTACACTTCGACTTGCAATATGAAGTTAAATGCATTAAAATAACAGATAAACAGCCAATGACACTTTCTAAAGGTTACATGAGCATCAGATCAGATAATATCAAAACATTACTTCTTCTGATGGTAATCTTGAAAAAATAAAAGGATTAATTAGACAACTGTTAAATGGAAGTATATCACTCAGTAGAAGGTGATTCAGTTGAAGTTTAAAAGGTCTCACTGTCAAGAATTGCAGATTAAAACAATTTTAATTGAAGAGTGTTTACTTAGAACGAAGGAAGTAAAAACTAAACAATTAGTGTTTCAACTGTAAGAAACTACTCCTGAAGGATGACAGATAAAAATAGTTACAAATGTATGTGGAACTTAAAATTTACATTTGAGATTTCAATCAATTCATCATTTGTAAGGTAACAATATCTTGAAGATAAAAATACTCTGGCTTTCCCAACAGAACTAAAGAATGTGCTGTTTATTTAAAAAACACTGAGGAAGAGTACACACAAAATGAAGTAGTGGAAAAACATATTGTATAAAAATATTAGATTGAGAAAGTTCATTCAGTTAGTTGATAAGTTAGTGAACCTTTTGCCAGTTATTAGTCGATTACTAAGTGTGTTAGTTAGTGTTGAGTTACATTGTAATCAATAGAAAATACTACAAGTAAGTTAAGTTTTAGTTGTAAGTTTGGTCTGTCAACTAACATAGCTTATAAACTTGTAATGTTGTATACGTATGGTTATCTGGGAAAAAGAAGTTAACTTGCTATAAATGTATGCAGGTGGTTAAGGCAATCCGAGGGTCGCGGGTTCAAATCCTCGTCACGCCAAACGTGCTCGCTCTTTCAGCTGTGGGGGCGTTGTAATGTAACGGTTAATCCCACTATTTGTTGGTAAATGGGTAGCCCAAGAGTTGGCAGTGTGTGTGGTGATGAATAGCTGCCCTCTTAGTCTTACACTGCTAAATTAGGGACGGCTACCGCAGATAGCCCTCGCGTAGTTTTGCGTGAAATTGAAAAAACAAAACAACAAATGTATATTCTTCTCGAGAAATTATTATATGTCGCTATACGTACAACTGTTGTTTCCGTAAACAGACATATTTGGTTCATTTTTTCTTTAGTTAGGTATCACAAAAACGAATTATTAGACTCCTAGTTCCTTTAACTTTTATTAATTTTTAGCAAACATTTTTTGAAAACAACATACATATACCCAAGTCTCACATCTAGATTGTGAGACTTGCACATTTTGACTTTGTATAACACGTTGACTCATGTCTTATAAAATCCTACAAAAAATATAATATCCCATTAATGTCAATGATGTCACCATATTATACTAGAAATTAATAATTTTTGCGAAGAACAGTATCAATTACAATGCAGGAGAAATTATGCAGGTTGGAGCAGGTGACACCTGATATCCAATTCTTTCATAAAGAAGTAAGGAAGAACACCATTGTTTTGTGGTTGATTGGTTTGGTGTTTCATAGCGCAAAGCAATGAGGCTATCTGCACCTTGTTTCGTTATTTAACATTATCCTTTTATTATTATTTTCTGAGGTTTGCATGCATTTTAGCACTTGTTTTGTGTGTGTGCTTTGTACGTAACAGTAATGTTTATAATTAATGTTATTATAATATTTAGCATTATAGATTTAACAACTTTGAGTCTCACCAACCACCACTACTAGGTAAGCTACAAATAAGTTGGCTTATCTATAGACAGTAGCTCTTACGTAGGGCCTACATGAGAAAGCATTTCGGTTTTCGGGCCAATATCCATCATATCACGTGCTGCTACAATACTGCTGGCTTGTTGCTGCCCGGGCTGCTGCGAAAATACGCACCCTACTGCCCATTTTCTTTTTTTATAACGAGAGACCTTGAAAAGCATAAACATTTTCTCACTTATAAGTTTCAATGATTTTTCGTTATGTAAACAGGCGACACTAGTGAAGTAGATCGAAAAACTGTTAACGTAATATCAGCCAGAATAATAATCCACTTGATACTATACGATATATGATACATCAGGCATATTTCAATTAATAATTTGTTCTGTGTAAGAATTACGAAGAATTGTGTTAGTTATTCATTTAAGACGTGTAACTAGTTTCAAAGAAGTTATGCATTAACTTATGACTTAATTAGCTTCCGGTAAGTTAGGTATTAGTTTATAACTGTATTAGCTTCTTGTAAGATATGTTAATTTTTGACTTAACTATCTTCCTAAAGCTGTGTATTAGATATCACTTTACGACTTCAACTACCTTCTTGTAAGATTGTTTAGTTTTCTTTCACCCCTTGAAAAATGGGGAGTTGGCTGTGAGAAATTATAAATGTAGTGGTTAAAAAAAACCGAAAAACTAATACACAAATGGTACTTACAGATAGATACCTTCACTAACTTTCAATACCTTATTTTGCTCTGCATGTGATAAGTTTTTTACGCTGTTTGTTCTTGATATTTCGAAATGAAGTATTTTAGTTTTGTGTAAAACTAAACTGCAGCAAATAAATACATTTATTTGCACATTCCCTGAAATTTACACTTTATTATATGTACGTAATGGATTGTATTCAACGTTCAGTATTAGATTGATTGCAAGTGAATTATTCTATTCAGCAGGGTGCAAAAAAACACGTAGATGTCACTTTAGCGAGCAGCTTCGTAAAAGTTTTTTGGTTGGAATTAAGCAGAAAGCTACACAATGGGCTATCTGTGTTCTGTCCACCACCGGTATCAAAAACAGGTTTCTAGGAGTGTTGAGTCCGCAGACATGCTGCTGTGCTAGCTTTATGGAAAGTGAAACTAATTTAATTTTTTGCTTACAGTTAATGATTCGAGTTTACAAGTAAAATCGATACAACGACTTTTAGAAATATGTCATACTTGAAGCACCGTAGAATTCAGGTCTCTAAATTTAGAACTTCTCCAAAATGTCAAGATATTTTTACAAGTTCATTTTAACAGGCTCCTCACGAGCCAGTGGGCGAAATTAAAAAAAAAAACAACCTAACCGGTTTTTCTTAATTTGAACTAAAATGTTTTGGACATTTTTATTGGAAAAAAAAAAAGGCATTTCCCGCACTGTTTTAGCATTGGGACTGCGAAAACTGATATGAAGCAGTAAGGTGAGTGACATCTGTCGGTGTATCACAAGTTTAACAGCCAGGAACAAGAATCATGGAAGTCTTTAAATAACATACAGTGGTATTCAGAAGCTGTTTAGAACCACCTGGGTAGACATTATGCAGCAAGTTGAATACAATATTATGCTTGTAGGCACTTTCAAAATATTCCTGTCTGCTCATCCCACTCCTGACTATCGTGATGCTTCGACCTTCCCTAGGGAATCGCAGGCAAAAATCTTTTATATCTTTAGATGAAAACTAAACATAAAACGTGATAACAGAAATATAAAATGTTGACAATTGTATAATTAATGATGCTGAGAATGTGGCTTTTTTGATATGTACTGAATTTACTCCCAGCGAGTAGACCTTAGTACTAGCTAGTATTAATTGTTTAGTTATATTTCTATAATCTCTCAGTATTGTTAAAATTGAGATTCAATATCTATATATCCAAAAATGTTACAAAAATACACAGGCTTTTATAGGGTGTCCTAACTTTTTCACATGACTGTATACACATTGCTAAGGACTGAATCCAACTTTGATGCTCTGTCAAATTGTTTTCACATCAGATTTCACGAGTGGATATTGATAACTGAAAATAGAGAAAGATAGTAGAGAGAAGTCCCTTTTTACTACAGGAAATGGATTGTGGTAATGTGTTATGTAATACACCTAGTACATTGCAGTGACCAATGGAGTATGCTCTGTCTGAACTACTCTGGAACATTGCAGTTATCTTCTATGATGACTTAACTGCACACGGGAAAACATATAGCAATGCTTATAAAGGGATAAAGAAGGTTGTAGATTGGTTAAGGACAGAGAACATTGAGCTAATCCTAAAGAAGTGTGGATTATCTCGTAACTAGGTGAATTTCACGGGAGAAGTGGTCAGCAGAGAAATAATTCTCCAGATTCATTAAAGACTGACTCTAGCTAGAGTTGGCCAACACCAAAGAACCTGTATGAAGTGAAATGATTTCTAGTTCTGTGCACTTATTATTGTCATTTTGTAAACTTCTTTCTCTGGTGTAGATCATCCTTACATAAACTATTCGAGAAAACATATATAAAATTTGTAGGATTGCTAACTGTGAACAAGCATTCAACAAATTTAAGAAGAAATTGATCAAATTGGCCTATCAAACTCTGGTAGATCCACTTATTTTAGATATGGATATCAGTGATATTGCAGTGGGAACAGTTTTGTCACAACTACAACTCAGAAAAAAACATGTTGCCTACTATTACAAAGCAATGAATGCCACAGAAATAAAGTATTGTATAATTTGAAAAGAATTATAAATTGTTGTTTAAACTATGAATCACTTCCATAATTATCTATACGTAAGAACAGATACATCGTAGTTGACAAGGGAAGTTTCATCAAATGACTGTCACCACTGTGCTTATTATGTACATGGACTATGGTCCTGTATTCAAGGCTCAGCTCCGTGCCAGCTGGCAGTCCACTTGGAGTGAGCAACGTGACAACAAGCTTTTTCAAATAAAACCCTATATTGGGCTTCGGCCGTCTAGTTTCCGTAAGGTTCGGAAGTTGTTCTAACTAGACTATGCATTGGTCACAGTTTTTTAACTCATCGTTTCTTTTATCTGGACCTGATGCACCAGTGTGTAGTTTGTGTAACATTCAAATCACTATCAGCCACATTTTACTTTCTTGCCATCGTTACAACTCTCAACGACGGCACTATTATAAACATGTTCTGTCCCAGGGTTTGTCTGTAACATTGGACAGTGTTATTGGTGATGGTGACACTCTCCACCTTAATAAAGTTTTTAGTTTTTTAATGGCCATTAATCTTTTTAACCTCATTTAAGTGTTTGATATTTATTCATCACACCTTTTTAATTGTGGTTCCCTTTTCAGAGTCTCAATCTCTCTAGTTCAATTTGACATTGGAAAATGGCCAGAACATTAAATAACTCGACACCAGGACTGGAAAGGCCAACTTCAGGTGATTAATGCTGCTGTTTGAACAACCCGTTAGTCGTCCTGGCGAGTTGTTATTACTATTTTGCTGCATGTCTTTTAACACTTTTATTACTTTACCTTTTGGTACTGGCCATAATGACACATAACCCTGAACCAGGACTGGAAAGACCAACTTCAGGTGACTGACGGTGGTTCTTGAACTTACCTGTTAGTCTTCCTGGCGGGTTATGATCATTACCATTCTGCTACAGGAAGTCCTTTACAACTTTGTAGACTGGATGTCAACATTGGTTTTATGCCATTTTATGTTTTAATTGCTGTTTTGTTTAAACCTTTGTTTCCTTTTACGAATTTTACTACATTTATTTTACTTTTACCTTTCTACAGGACATTTGGCTAATTTTTATTGCGATTTTGCTATATGTCTTTTAACACTTTTCTTATTTTACCTTTTAATAATGGCTGTTATGACAACATAACCCGGAACCAGGACTGGAAAGGCCAACTTCAGGTGACTGACGGTGGTTCTTGAACTTACCTGTTAGTCTTCCTGGCGGGTTATGTTCATTACCATTATGCTAGAGAAAGTCCTTTACAACTTCTCTTACTCTTTTCTCTCTTAACATTGTAGACTAGGTGTCAACATTGGTTTTATGTTTTTTTCTGTTTTTCAATGATGTTTTGTTTCACCTTCATTTCCTTTTATGTATCTTACTACATTTAATTTATTTTTACCTTTTTACTGGGCGTTTGGCGCAGAGAGCCTAGCTGCTTTGTGCCATAAAACACTAAATCAATCAATCAAATGACTAAAATTATATGCTATTCCTAACCAGGAAGCAGAAACTCTTGCAAATAAACTTGTCAATAAAGAGATTTTAAGATTTGTTATGCCTCTGGGACTTCACTTGGATCATGGTACAAAACTTTGAATCAGACTTGCCAGTCTAAATAGCTATATTTGAACGAACATCAGAAAATGTAAAGCAGTTCTTCAAGATACCAGCAATACACCATAATTATTGATGGTTCAGGAGTAAGTCCCATCAGACCTTCTTTACTCTCGTCCAGGCAACAGTTGCTCGGTAAAGTCTTATACAAGATATGCAGAGAAATTAAAGAACATCGTAAATGTAACATGACTTTACATGGGAACAATTTAATCAGTAAGTGATAAAATGAAATGTTACTATGATATTAATATTGAAAACACTGTATTTAATTGTGGTGACATGGTATATCTGTACAGTCCTCAGCACAAGAAAGGATGAAATTAAATGTTTAAGCAGGTGCTTGAAAGGGTCATATGGTGTACTGAAAAGAATCATTCACGTCTTGCTAAATCCAGATGGATAATCAATACAAGCCAAAGGTCAACCTGTCTGATTGTTCTTAGAAATATGTCAGTGAGAGAACAGCCAATGGTAACTCAAGAGAACATGTCAATAAAGACTCAACCTGTAGAAAAACCTTGAGTTCATTTTAAGGTTTTTTTCAGAGGGCCATCAACATTGAAGCCACTAATGGATTCATCTGACCACATATCTAGAGAGAAATCCTTCGGTGACAAGAAACCATCTCATCCATATACCGTGCGCCTTAAGACCACCAAAAATATTGTTGAATGAACAGCTTAGTGTAGTTTCACTATCATTATTTTGTATTCGGAATGTTCAAGGGACTTCACAATCTGATACAAGAGGGATGTTCTGAGCTGTATTTTTAATGCAATTTGTTTCGAATTTTGTACAAAGCTACACGAGGATTATCTGTGCTAGCCATGCCTAATTTAGCAGTTAAAGACTAGAGAGAAGACAGCTAGTCATCATCATTCACTGGCAACCCGTGGGCTACTCTTTTACCAATAAATAATGGGACTGTCAAATTTTACTTGGAAGCTAGTAGTAATTAAATGCTTTAAATGTGATGTCCAATATCAAAGATATTTGAATGTTTATTATAAATACGACGTTCTGTGAAGTGCCATAAAATTACCACAAAAGAGTGATTTTTAAAATAAAAGTCACTTTTGTTTTATATTAGTGAACGTCATTTTTTGTTGGCCTACATCACACTTACGGTGACATACAAATGTTCACAATTTGTAAAAAGGTTAGATAACGAAATAATTTATTATTGTTACGTGAACTGGAAGTTGAATTTTTCCACCAGATAATTTAAACCCTTAGGAAAAATTACGCTGTTACACATGTCACATCGTTATAATTCCAGTTTCTTACAGGTTTCAAGAAATCAATAACATTTTTTATTTTTTTCTTATCCATAACGATTTTTTAATAATCCAGACGACGTCTTTATAGTTGTTAATGCTTTTTTATATTGATTGTACTTTTAGATATTAATAAGTTAACATTTTGTTAAAATGTTTATTAAATGACAATTATGGTTATTAAATATTCAACATTTTACACTAAAAATTCGAACACCATAGCTCAGACAATTAGAAAAAATAAATAAATATCTAATTTCAGCTTAAATTGTGTTCATTCTGGAGTAAACTTTTCTCAAACACATTGAAGAATGTAATATACCGAACTTCAATGAACAATAACAAAAGTACAACATGACTTTATGCAAACAATAACAATATAATTTATGGTTTATAAAGAACAAAGACATAATCTACGATATTCCTGACTAGCATTTATTTACTTCTCGTTTACTAGCTATCTTCATATCACATTTTCTGTTATCTATTTATGATCTTCTACGTTTCCTTCAATCCCGTTAACCTCTCACTCAATTCCCAAAGTTTCTCAGCTATTTTTTCATCTTGTGCATTTTGACTGTAAGTTTCTTCCTTGCAATCTCGGTAATATTTGCCAGATTCATCTTCCACTTCTTCTGAGATAGCACAGTGTAACACTGTTTGGCAGCCTTGTGACGGCATTTTAACAAACAGTAGTGCTAGAGGCAATAACAAAATCATCTTCAACCAAGAAGTTTTTACGTACCGTCCAAGATTTGTCCAAACCATTCCAGGACTCACAGCATACACATGTATTCTTCTGAAATTGTCTCCTTTTAGTTGTAAACGTCGATGCAATTCTTTGACAAACAACACATTTGCTAGCTTACTGTTACAGTAACTTAATCGTTTGTCATACTTTTGTTTGGAATGAAAATCGCCAAAATCTATTATTCCTCGTTTATATACGACAGAAGTTACAACAACTATACGACTAGGTGATGATTCTTCCATCTTATCCAACAGCAAATTTGTCAAAAGAAAATGACCTAAATGGTTCACACACATTTGCATTTCAAAACCATCCTCTGTTAATAAATATGGGCATTGAAACACACCAGCGTTGTTAATTAGCACATCAATACGATTTTCGGAATTAAGTATATCTTTAACAAATCTTCTAACTGATGCCATTGATGATAAGTCTAACTCTTTGATTATAAGTTCTCCGCTAGCGGTCACTTTTCGGATATCTTGGACTGCTTCTCGTGCTTTTGCTTCATTTCTGCAGGCGAGAATCACTCTTGCTTCTCTCGCTGCTAGCTCTTTTGCCGTAGCTTTACCAATACCAGAATTACAACCCGTAATAATAACAGTTTTTCCTTTCATTAAACGTTTGCTTTTACATTTCTTCCATGAAAAGTGCACTTTGTACTGACGAATGGCAAAAATACTCACAAACAAGAAAACACAAACACCCGTAAACACCACAGTAGCAGCCATTTTCACTAATATTGCTAAGTAGGCATCACTTGTCGTTTCAGGCTCCACTATTCGCTTGGTCGTTTATATTCTTGTCGAGATTGCTGTTTATCGACCAATCAAGACTTTTCTCTCAAATAAACCAACGCGAACGATACGACATCTGGTGTGTGAAAAGGCTAAAGTTAGAGTTGTGGTCCTTCCCACGCAGTTCCTTCGTGAAGTTAGTGGCGTAAAGAGTGAAACGAAACATGGTTTCCAATGTTATTTGTGGCTTGATAGGTGAGAATTTTCGTCTTTTGTTTTGTATTTTTATAAAATCAGAATGCATCTGAGAAATACAGAAAAAGAAATGAGTATTTTTTTTTCCAAATTCGAAGAGACTTTAATAATTGCCATTATATAATTATAATCAGGATACTAAATTTTTATGTTTTAAGTTTAACTTAAATTTAACAAAAAAAGTGAAACTGGTTCCAGCAAAGCTAGAAGACGTAAAACTAGTAATTTGAATAACAGTATAACTTAAAAAAACATGCTTCCTCCCCAGTGGCACAGCAGCATTTCTGCGGACTCACCACTAGAAACCGAGTTTCAATACCCGTGGTTTGCAGAGCACAGATAGCCCATTGCTGAATTCTAAACAAACAATCAAACAAATTAAAAGACATAGAATATAAACTTAATCAGCAAACTACAATAGTTGACTAATACTAACAAATAAAGAAAAAAACATTGTTCCAACTTATAATTTTCTTTCACACTACTATTAGTTTGAAGTATTTCTTGATGACGAAATACAGTCTGAAGTAGTGTTACATATAATATACTGAAAGTTAAAACAATATAATAATTAATTGAAAAAACATAGTAAGTTAAAGTAAACTGGATGTAAGCCACTGTAATGTAAGTTAAGGATATTCTTCTTGTGGAGGATACTACGTTTGTTACAAGACTTTTCTTTATTATAACCAACATTCACAATATTGTAAATCTAGGTTTGCATGTGTGACACATGTCAACATTAACAGCAAAATCATATAACCTTTTGTATAACTGTATGCATTTCTAAACATAATGTGACTTTACTTAAATTTAAAAACTTCCACAAGTTCCAGAAGACACTTATGGAAGATATGGCCTATATTGTCAACATTTATGGAATTGGATGTATAATTTCAATACAGTTTGTGTTTGTTATCAGTGGGTATGATGTGTATTACATATTTTGTTAATAAGTGAAATTTTTGTGTACATTTTAACTATTTTATACTTATTGCTATAAACAAAATGCTATTGTGTTGTGTACAAATACAACATATTGGCTATATTAGATAATTTTTGTGATAACACAATACCAGTGTTTTTAGTCATAAACAGTGTTGACAGTTCATAACAAAACAAATAAAAGTGGAATTGAAAAATGGGAGTAATAAGCCAGTCAACTGAGATTTCAGCCTGTAGATATGCTGTTGATCTGTCTTATAGAAATTAATATTGCCTTATGACGTTTTTGTTTTTTAATAATATAACTGTGATATACATGTAATACACCTAAGCAACTTTTGTCTTTAGGCCGTGTAATTACCAGAACATCACCGAGAATTCCAGTTCAATCCTTGGCTGGAGTAATCTCCAGTAGAAATATATCAGAGAAAGCAAGATATACTATGTCTTATGAAACACTTGATATTACATCCCCCCATGAACGAATCCTCCATGTTCAGTTGAATCGACCTGACAAGTTGAATGCAATGAATAAGGTATTCTGGAGGTATGGGAGGATCATATACTTGTATTAGTTGTTATAGAGAAATTGTTTTGTAAGCAAATACAGGACAAAGGTAATTATACATTGTTTTATAGCAGTGGTTGCCAACTTCAGGTCTGCAGATATGATTTTGCCAGTCTGCAAAAATATCCAGTTGAGGAAAAGAAAGGAAAAAGTTAATAGTAATAGGTACTTAATAATATGTACAATTATTTTTTAATAAATATTTGCTTTATTAAAATTCTAATTCTTTCAAAGTTATTTTACAACCTTTTGTTTATCTATCTGTATTCTGTGTACTTTGTGTCTATAGGTCACATACTTCTAATAGTTCATAATTGTTTTATAGAGACTAGTGTCTTTGGAGTGTAAAATGGTGGGAGTTGCTGCTTTGAAGTACTTGTTTTCATTAATAATTTTTGAATAGTATATTTACAGTTTTAAGCTGGTCTTTTCACAACCAAAACACATCACAATACAAGTGCATCTGGTAAAATATTTGCATGTCTAAGGATGTAATTATATGTCTTGAAAAAATTGGTCACAATTATTGTTACATCTTTAATGAATTCAATGCTAGTAATTAAATACTGGCTATCAAGGATAAAGAGTTCTCTTTTTAGTGTGAAAGATAAGCAGTAAGTATCCTATAAAGCCATTGTAGTGTTTGTTGTATGGGGATGTAGGTTTAATACCTTTTTAATTTGTGTTTTATGTACTCAACTTTTTGTAAAAGAGCTGTCCTCTGTTAATTCTGGGCAAATGATAAGACTATAATACTGGACAAGTTTAACCAGACTGAGGAGTAGTCAAGTGGGAGGTCTCAGACATTTTATATAGTTTAAGATCAAATGTAGTCATATGAGTTATTAGTATTATTAAATAAGATTCTGTAACTTTTTAAGTGACTTATTGCTACATGGAATCACTCAAAATATTTCTTGTATATAAAAGTCTGATTTTTGATTTGTGGAAATAGATAGTGCTCTCAGAGGGTTGTCTAGTGTATATAATCTATAGGGTGGTCCTTTGAAGGCAATTGAAATTTTACCTTGTAACTTGCACATGTCTGCATGTTTGAAATATTCTAGAATGCTTCAGAATATTATAATTGGCTGTGTATGGGTTTAGATTTTTCCAGAATGTTTTAGCATATTATTATTATGGAATAATCTTGCACATTGTACATGGAATATCATGTACACAACATGACAGTAGTTTCTAGAAAAAGTGGATTGTCTGCTAGTCTTTTTGCTTGGAGCAGGAGTAAACCAACTCTTAGATGTTTCAAAGATGATTTTTATCACTGGAGAGACTCCAGCTTCTGTTGTGAAATATTTTCCGGAAGGGTAGAAAGCCACCAGTCATGTGAAAGGCAGTTTGCTTTGACACAGTAGCAAACAAAACTGGTCACATAAATGGAGCATTGGTATTGTTAGAACAAAGGTTAAATATTTGACATACCAGCATTATATCTTGGAACTTGTCTTGGCATGTGTTTACAAAAAACTGTATAGGGACCTTTCTCTAGTCCAGATATTGCAATTTTCAGTCAATTTCAACAAGAGTGGGAATAAGTGGACCAGTCCACTTATGCAACTACAGCTTACCCTGATGATCTATCAGAAGCCATAAAGGAAGTTAGGGACAGTGTCATTAAGTTTGCTGTAATAAAGCTTTGGGCCATCCAACCTAAATACAGTTATCAAGAGTTTCTTGAACCAACATCATAACCTTTCTTGATGACATTCCTTCTCACAGAGTGTGATTTATAGTACCTAATGTACTGCATCATGCACAATTGAGGGCCAAGACATTATATGCCTTTGAGAACTTGATATCTATGGGATAATTTAAGCTCAGTGTCTGTGCAAAAAAGAACCTTGTGACATCTTTGTTGTTTGAGTCTGTCTCAGACACACTTCACTCCTGATGTCATTTCTGCTCCTTGCAGTGATTTTAACATTTTATGTTCTCATGTTAAACATAAGAAGACAAATTCTTCTCTTTCAAAATTTGTAGGACATCTATATCATCTCACTGAGGAACTCATTGATTTGTCGTTCTTCGATTGAGCTTTATATACAGGGAAACTGAGTAATTGTAAAGGCACTAAATGAGAAGGAAGGCATAGATAAACTTCCAAAGTGCATCAAACTGAACATGAGGAAGTTTAAGGACTCATCAGTTGAAGATTTTGTCACAAGGAACACAACAGGCTTCTTCAGGAGCCTCAATATTACACTTGTATTTCTGTATTATGATTATGATCCAGGATCATGAAAGCTCAGAGAGAACTATGGGGAGGTATTATAGACAGTTCAGTGCTTGAGCAAGTTGCATGACAATGCTGAAAAGGGCATGGCCCTTTCTGAGGAATATAATGCTATCTTCATAAAGAAAGAAGAATAAATACAATTCCTTCTTCGAGGTGTGCAAGGCCATAGAAGGTACTTTTGTAACAGGAAACGGTAAGAACGACTAATTATATAAGAACGTATGATTATACTATTGTATGTGTAATAAAACAATCACATACTTTAGATAAATTATTTATAATATGTAATAAATAATTTTTATATCACATAATAAACACAGTACCAGGCCACTGTAATCTTGAACTTCAAATTCATTTAGCAACCTCCAAATATGGTCCAAAATGGATGATGTCTGTTATTTAATGTCACTTGTGTACAACAGAACAAGATTGGGGATTGATAGCTTTAGGATTTTTAACCTGAAATTTTAACATAATGTAATGTTTTGGAAAAACATGGGACATATTAGTCCATCTTGGCTGTTCCATCCTCTAAACTAACTAAAAAATAATTACAAAAATCATAAAACCAGCCCTTATTCATGTATGTATGTATCAAGCTTTTTTTTAAACTTGCTTATATTTACTGTCTCTTCAACATCCAAAGGCAAGACATCGTGTTAGAAAGATGGAACTGTCTTAGCTGAAGATGACTTCCACCCTACAAAAATTTATATTTGTGTTCCCTAGTCCTACTACTCTCATTTTCATCAAACTCATCTACTTTTAACTATGTTTCAGTTATTTGCATTATATGAAAATTCTCCATTGCTGCAAGTGCTCTAAAGTTATCTATTTTCTTTCCTATACTTCCAGCATTACAGTGGTGATGATTAAGCCTATTCTTATAACTACTTCTATACTCATTTCTTTTGTCAAAACGTTTCTTTGCATCTTATTCTTTTCACATTAAGTTTTTCCTGGCCCTCAGCACTGTGTAGTCCTAGTTTACATGCAAATAGGGACCAACCAAATTATTTGTAATGAGTCATTAAAAAAGTAATGTTAAAGTTCTCAGTTGAAATCAGCTTGGTCCTAAAATTTTGCAGTGATTCTAAAAGTTAATCTGCTTACATTTCAGGGAAATTCTGGACTGTTTTAGAGAAATCTCTGATGACACAGACATCAGGGTTGTGATCTTGTCAGGAGCAGGAAGAATGTTTTCAGCAGGTATGTTGTCATTTGTCTGCAGAGCAAGCAGCTTGGTTATAATGTACCTTCATTTCAGGCATGGTTTTACACACATGAATTAAAATACATCTTATAAAATAAAAGTGAAAAAAAGTTAAAGTTGGAATAGTTATGTTAGGCACAGTTTATATATATAGTAAATAATATTTCATTTTATTTTATTAAACTTTAATACTTTTAATTACAGTTTCTTATATTTGCAGTTTATTCTATTTTATAATTACGTTAATGTGTTATTCATTATTATTATTATTATTTTTAATTTCATAAACATTATTATTTTGCTGTACTGCCATGCTATCCTTTACTACTGCATCTCAGATGCTAAACTTTTCTAAAATTACAACATTGGAGCTGTTTCATGGACTGTTCATTGGTTGACTGGCTCCTAAACTGTTGGTCATACCAACTTCTAAGTAGTACCAAACACATTCTTTGGTCCTGAGATTAGCAGAAGCATAAAAGTATTTTGCTCTACCCCAATGGAAACCTAAAGATTTCCCCAAAATTCCTTCTTCTAAACTTCTGGACTCATATACTTTTGAAGGTGCCAGAAAAGTTGTCTTGGCTTTGAAGTTTGCATGAAGGTAAAGCATTTCACCCAACTTTTTAGGAAACCCACATATTTCACAAAAACATTTCTATGGGGATTTCCCAAAAACAGATCACAAATTTGGAATTACTGTACATTATAGCATGTAAATTAGTAGACTTACTAATTACCACTTGTAACTTGATTTAAAAAATTAATTTGCATTTTAGCAGCCCTGTAAATAACAATGTTTAGGTACAACAAGGGACCTGTTGGGCCATCTTGGCTGTTCAACCCTCTTCTGAACCAAACTAAAACTGTTAAATAAAATAAATTTAAAGTCAGTCCTTACCATTCATATATTAATCAGTTTTTGCTTTTAAACTTATTCAAATTTATTGCCTCCACAACATCTAAAGCAACCCTTTCCATAGGCCAACCACTGTATTTGAAAAATAAAATTGTCTTGGGTATAGATGGCTTCTGCCTTGCCTAAATCTATATTTTTGTCCCCTAGTTCTATAATTATTGCTGTCAAGTTGGTACCATTCTAGTATCTACTTAACATTCTAGGTACCATTCTATTAACCCTACTCTTAACCCTTTTTCAAAAATTTAATGTCTTTCCAAAGGTAAAGAGTCCAAGAGTGAACACAATATTTCAAATATAGCCTAACCAGTGACCTATACAATGAAATTATAATCTCTTTAGAATTATATTCAATATTTCTGTAGATACAATCTGCTTGGATGACTTAAGAGACTGACCACCATTACACCAAAATCCTTTTCTTTCATGAAACTGATAAAGTTATTCCCATTCATATTATACTTATAATTCAAATTATGATAACCTACATGCATTATCTTGCCTTTACTATAATTGAAACCCATCTTCCATTTATTCACCAAATTCACTAAGTGATTAAAATTTTTTTCTTAAATCATCAACATCCTATTCACAGCCAGCAACACCCGAGATCTTGTTATTATCAGAAAATTTAAGTGATTTATTGACCATAGGTCAATGGGTTATTTAATATTAATATATTATTTGATTAAATCCAAGACTGTTGACAGTGATAGATGAATCAAGTCTCTGTAATTATTATAAGTAAGTACTACATTGAGATAGTTGTATTCATTATTGGATTTATTTTTAATTGTGATTTCTATAGGTAGCTTACTTTGATCAGAAGTTAATTACAAAACCAATGAAAATGGAGAAAGGGAACATTAGACAGTATGGTTGAGATGATTTGGTCATTATTAGCTTTTTGATGCCATTCAGCATCAAGAAATTCTCTTCCAAAATTCCTTATGGAGTATAACATCAAAAAGCTAATTCAGATACAAACATGCAACTCAGGTTTAGCATTTATTAAATTAATAAGACTTATAGGAAAGTTACTGTGTTGACACTTTCCTTTGATATTGTAATCCATGAAATGTTAGTTGGTTCTTGTTTTCAGTTGTAAAGTCAAAGAATTGTTCATATAGATTTTATCTGAAACTCGAAACATTTGTTTCTACAGCATGCCATGAAATTTCATCCCATTATTTCTTTTGAGCATTTAATATACAACAGAGCCAAGATCATAACATTAAAGTTTAGCATTTAGTAAATTAATAAGACTGATAGGAAAGTTACTGAAAACAAGAACCAACTAACATTTTATGGATTATAATATCTAAGGAAAGTGCCAACTCAGTAACTTTCCTATCAGTCTTATTAACTTAATAAATGCTAAATGTGAATCGCATGTTTGTATCTGAAATTGTATAAGCCTGGTAACACTGAAACAAGTGAGGCATGATTTTTTCAGGCCATTTAACACTTCATTAATTTGGTAATATTAGCTCTGTAATCAGTTTGGCTTAATTTTGACAAGGTACTCTCTCTCTCCACTCACAAGATTAGCTTTTTTCATATTTTGCTTTTTTTCTCTATATGCAAACGTTTTCAGAAATGCATTCCACAAGCCTTCATCATCACTCTGTTGGAATACAAAATTCCAACACTTCTCTCATACAAACCATCATGCATCATCTTTCCACCAATAGGAGAGCACGACTGTTATGTAATGCACATCTTCCTCTATGAGTCACTATCGAACTATGTCAAGTTCAGATGTTCTTTCTTACATTGTTCAGTTAACTTGAAGTGGTTTATTTTTTAATTTTTGATATACTTTATTTACTACACGTTACAGTTATGTAGTTAATATTTTTATTAAAGCATTGCTTCCCCATGTTTGCAGCATTTTCCTGCTTATGAATTTCAAAGTTACTTTCATCACTTTGGGTACTTGTCTGTGGTTATATCGTTGCTTGTTCACTAGTAGGTAGAGAGGAATATGAGCTAACCTCTCTTATCTATTCTGCCCCACTTCCTCCTGAGCCTTTCAAGCTGGGCCAGACGGACAACAGTTTTGATTGTTTGTACCCAACATGGAGTTTTCCATGCCTTCCATTTACTATCTGATGATTCAGCTCCTCCATCATGAGTCTTTCCAGACTTTATCTCTCAGATATATGATGTTTTGCCTCTCATACCCATTTCCTATGACCCTAGACCTTTCCTCTTGCATGAAATATCTTTCTTAACCTATTTAGTTGCACCCCCCTCAGTCCCCTGATATTAGTGTTCACTCAGACTGATTTGCCTTTCAACTGTGTGCCTTGTCTTCCACAGACTTTGAATCAGTCTGGCCTTACTTATCATCAGACTGACTTTCCCTATCTCAACTAACAGATGTTGGGATCAGATCTGCGTGTTTAGGGGGTGAACCCAGATTATTTTGTCCAACATACTGAAGCCCAATTTTCTGGCCTGTGTCTTACCCTCATGACCCTATTAAGATACCTTTCCTCCATTCTGTCATTGGCTTTTCACAGGAACTCTGAGTTGTTTTTTTCTGAAATTCTCTCTATCCTTTTTTGTTGGTTCACCTGTCATTTTTGGTTCTTGTGCTTAAAAGGTTTTTTTTGTTGGGACCTCTTTGGGTGTTATATGGGTTTGGCATGGACCCTTCTTCAGGCTCCTTATTTGTGGGACCTGCTTTTGCAGAATTAGGTGTTTGGCTCTGTTCCAAAGTCTTTAGAGTTGCAGGTAGCCTTGGCCCATCAACATTCTACCCTTAATACCATGGTAGCTTATTTGTAGCAATTGGGGCTAAGTGTAGCATTATTTCATGTTCCTTGACCTCCCCTTTTCCAACTTCTTCCTGCCCTCCACACCCACAATGCTATGGTTCAACAATTTACTTGATGATGCACAATTTGCCAACAGCAGTACTAGTGACTTCATGATTGATTCAAGCTCAGTGCAGACTTGTCTCTTGGATTTCTTTCATGGATGGGAACCTTTTCTCCCTGTTGTTTGGGTTCATAAGGTGCTGTCAGAAGGATGTTAGCCTCCTTATCTCCCTTCCTCCATTATCCTTTTACCTTCCCATCTGTCCAAGATCTGTTTACATGCCAACATCTGCTGGAGGCAGTTTAGGACCTCTTCACACAACAGGCTATTGAATCAACTACACCAGCTTCATGTGGGTTTTACTACTGCCTGTTTGTAGTTTAAGAAAACCAGGGACTGGTATCTTGTCATTGATTTATCCCATCTCAATCAGTATATTCACACTCCTTGCCTTACCATGGAGATATAACTTTCTTTTTGATGAGCATTTTCTCCAGGTCTTTGGATGACCAAGGTGGATATTTCCAACACTCACCTACACATTCTGGTGGTGGAGTGTTCATGTCCATATCTTTGGTTTGTCCATCAGGGGTTTGTGTACCAGTTTAGCACCTTACCTTTCAGTGTAGCCTTAGCATTGTATGTGTTTTTTTGTGTGGTCTCCTCCTTTCTTTGACATATTCACAGCATAGGGTTGTGCTTCTATATTCATGTGGATGGCTGGTTTTATCTAGAATATTCAGAACAGGAATTAGCCTGTCACACTCATAAGCTCCTGTTCCAAGCTTCACAGATGGATTTGTTGGTGGATATTTTCTGTCCCTTACCTTATCCTTTTGGGTGTTTTCTTCAACACTGATCTTAATTGGGCCCAACCTTTTCCTCTCTGACTTCATTTTATAGAATGAACCATTAAAAACACCCAGTCTGTTCTCTCATTTATTTTCTCAAGATTCTGTTACTTTTTGGGGTGTGGTCCTCATTCCACCAGTTCCATTCATCCTTCTTTAGCCATCTATCAATGTGAGTATAACATTTATCACTTCTAAGCATTGAATCAGGGTTTCTGAGCTTCTCACCCAACTTTTGCTTGAATCTTCAACTTTCTCATGTGGCTCTTTGAGGGACATTCTTTGGTCTCCTTGATTTCAGAGTATTAGACTGATGTTGTCACTTACCTTCCATTTTTTCATTCCACATGTTATTTGCTTCCCTGTCTTCTCCATGTTGATCTATTCTTTCCAGCATCATTGGTTCTCAAGTTGCCCATTGCTCCCAGACTGGGACATTAATATCTTACCTTTCTTCATATCTCTCTCTGTGTGCTCCCTGTTTCATCTATTTCTGAAGGCATTGTTCCTCCTCCTGGCCTGCAGGTATCAAAACCTTATACCACTCCACCTACCTCATCTTTTATCCAGATTGTACTTTGCTTCCTAAAACATCTGTGGCTCAAGAAGGTAAGTTCTCCTTTTCCCTCATCTGCCCATCCTCCATATCTCCTCTCACCCTCTTTCTGATCTGGAGAAGCTCTTCTGTTTTGTTCATGCCTTTTGTTGTTACATTGCTCGTATTGTTTTTTTTTAGGTTCTTGATTCTGCTTTTTTTATTCTTTGACTACTTTCCTCTTCCTGTGATCTTTCCCAAGTAATCCTGACCAATTGGATTTGATGTTTGATCCAATTGGCCTGTTCCTCCTTGTCTCCTTCCCACTGTGATCTCTTTCATGTTTCTTCACATCAAATCTGTTACCTTACTTTCTCTCTTGCTTATTGTCTTCATTGGCTATTGGAGGAGGTTCTACGATTGGGTACATGGACAACTACTCCTGATCACCTCAGTGTTCCTGGCAAAGAGACACTTGACTTAGATGTGGTTTTGTGCTCCTTCTCAGATCATCTGATCTGATCTGTTGCTTTCATTTTGAGGGTGTTCTCTAGATCCTTCTAGGGGATACATCTGGTCCTTCCTTCATTTTAATGTAGGATTTAAGCTAATCTTTTGAGCAAGTGGAGAGTGCTTTGTCTGGAATTATAATTTTCCTAAATGAAAATGTATTTTCAATAGGTATATCCCTCCACTCATACTTCCCAACCATCCTCCCCACAATCTTCTAGTGTTCATGTCTTCTGCCAAACTATGAAGTGATAGTTTGGTAGTGGCTTATAGAGAGAATCACGTGTGTCATGTGATAATGGCACTGTCTTATTGGTGGAGAGGTGGTACATGATGATTTGCATAAGAGACATGTTGAAGCTTTGGATTCATCATTACTTGATGATGAAGGCTTGTGGCATGCATTATGGAAAAGTTCACATACAGAGAGCAGCACAAAACAAGAAAAGTTAATCTTATGAGCAGAGGGTAGTATCTCTCTGAAATACATTTTCATTTAGGAAAATTATAACTTGCAGATAAAAAATAATGATCTGTAAAATCTGCTAGTCAGTTGTTAATTATCTTAAGGTATGTGTTGTCAGAATATTTAATTTCTCAAGATATTTACTAGTTTAT
The DNA here is from genome assembly GCF_004210375.1 of Tachypleus tridentatus. NCBI lineage: Eukaryota > Metazoa > Arthropoda > Merostomata > Xiphosura > Limulidae > Tachypleus > Tachypleus tridentatus. The sequence goes on from NC_134833.1 coordinate 143,298,475, forward strand.
CCTTTGTTGTTGTTTTTTTTTTTTTTTGTAAGTCCACTACCAGCTGTTGCTGATTTTGGAATGTATGCTAAAATAATTCATTCCTACCTCTAAATCAAGTTTTGTATTTATAGATATAAAAGGATAGACAGTGATTTGCCTAGGAGTAAATCATAAGAGTACTAAGCTTAAGTTCTAACAGACATATATTTAATGAGTCAAAACAGTAATACAAAAGCATAGTAACAACCATTGATAAGAAATCCATAGGCAAATGTAGAAGTAACTCAAAAAAATAAAGGTGCTTCTTGTGAAAAGAAAAATGCTTCTGGGAAATATTTGTTATGAAGTATTGGTTAATGTCTTGTTTTCATTATTTTAGGACTGGACATTGGAGATATGACAGATTTAATAACATCACAGGTTACAAAAAAATTAGATGTAGCCAGGAGAGCCAAGTACTTACAGTCTCTAATTACTCTGTACCAGGAATCTTTTAATGCCCTAGAAAAGGTATTTAAATTATGTTTTGGTAATTTTTTCTACAGGTGTAAAGCCATGAATGGAGATTTATTTTATATGTTGTGTTTTTGTTTTGTTTTCTTAGTCATTAACACCATTGACTAGAGCTTTACTATTATTGTTGGAATCATCAGAATAAAATTCTTAACTTTTAAAAGCAAGTATTGCTTGAAAGTCAAAAGGAAATTATTCTAATTGTGAATATTATCTTTATTTATGTGCTCTAATCCTCAACTGGTATTTGATTTACAGTGTCAAAAGCCTGTGATTTCAGCCATTCATGGTGGATGTATTGGAAGTGGCATAGATCTTATTGCGGCATGTGATGTTCGATACTGTACTCAAGATGCTTGGTTCCAAGTGAAGGTTACCATAAAATTATATATTATCTTTCACACAAGTAAAATGATATGGTAAACTGTGAATAGTACAGAAAGATGGTGTGTACCACTCAAAAAATTAAAAAATGTTAAGAGACTTAGAAATGCTATAATACTAAAATGATAAGTTCTCTGAGACTAGCATTAAAGAAATCAGTATGACACTTATGAAATAACTAGCAAAACTCCAAAAAGTAAAATTTATTTAACATTTAAATTTTTTATTGTACCTATTTCAAGGGCTCGTGAGCCTGATTTGTTATATATAACCCTTTTCAAGGATTCACAGTGTCATCTTTGAAACCTTAAAAATCTTTGTCAGTATGGTGGTTTTTTTTTTAGACTTGTATTAGTAATTATATGTAGACATGGTGTTAAACCCACCAAATTGTTTTGTGAACTTTGCAAACTGAAGAAATGAAGTGATATTATAAATACTACGAATATAGCAATGTAACAAGAGGAAGCAAGCCAGATTTTTGAGTGGGAATTGGCTCTATCCTTTCACATCTGTCTGTTTTTTTGTCTTTCTACCAAATAAACATTAATGTGGTAATAAAATGTTTTTAAGTTTCATCTAGCTGCTTTGAAACAAAACATTAGTTATGCAATGAAATTTCCATATATTATGATCATGTGTACATTTTCATTAAAAATAAATGGTTTCTTTGCAAACTCATGAAAAACTTCATGAAATGTAATCAGTAGTGAAACTTTCATGAGTGTACTATATCTGATAGTCTTCACTAAAACCCCTTTGGCCAATTGAAAATTAAAATACAAATTTCTGAGAATATATGACTAGAAAAAGTTATATAAGAGAAGGTCACAAAATCTTCATTTGCATTTTATCTGCATTCTGAGTTTAGAAGCTAAATTATAATGTTTAGCTGCAGTTTATTTTGTACAGAAAGATGGATGGACACAAAAAAGGAAAAAAATTGACATTTCAACCTGCTATGCATACATATGGAAGATTTTTCATTCATTTTCTCAAAACAGATGAATTTACTTGCAGGTTTGAACAAAAGTAGAAATTTATTGGTTTTTAAAACTGGTGGCATTGAAATTCACATAAATAATAAAATATTTATTGTTAAATTAGGATCTTTCATCCTAGAATTAACATTAAAAATTTCAAGATTATTAACAAACCAATGCATTTCGAATATTAGTGTTGTACATAAATGATGAATTCCCTAAGTTTGTGTGATATTTGTGCGTTAAGAAGAAAAATGAAATTTCACATATTGGTAATTAATAATATCTTTTTTGTGTGTTTCAAATGCTTTCTCTAGTCTTTGTGATTATTATAGATCTTTAAGATTGTTATTAAAAAATGTATTACAATTTAGATGAGTTATTTTTTAATGATTTTTATAAGTTAGACTTTGCAAGGGGACTGACCTAATAGTTTAAATGTTAAATCTCTTTTCCTTTTCACAGTGGTAACTATTAACTTGAGATGTTTGTCAGGATTTTATGTGTTTATGGGCCAGATTCTTTACATTAGGTGTCTATAACTTGGTGATGAGTGTCAACAATAAGTCGACAGCACACCATCCACTTGTTTTAAAATAATATATTCAAAACAAGCCAACCATGTGTACAAAATTCATTTTACTATTGGTTATCAAAGTTATATCTAAAGCTTTAAATATTTTTTGTCAAAAGTCCACAAAGGCTGATTCAATTACTTTAGAACTCAGTTGAAAAGACTAATTATTTTTCTCTGCTGTTTTTTACTGCACAATCTACAATATACTCACTTATGTTATTCCATGGGTTAACACACTTGTATTTAAAGCTTTAAATGATTCTCTTTCTTCTCAAAAGTCTACACAGTTTAATTCAGTTACTTTACAACATCCTTTGACAAGACAAGTTATTCTCCTTATTTCTGTTAAACTGTGAAGCACACTTGAAAATATTGTCCATTATTGCTAAACTAACAATCGTGCAGATTAATTTTGCTTTTAATAATTTAAGTTGCACCCACTTTGATTACCTTAGACTCACCTATATATACATACATACATATTGCCCAATTGATGCCTAGAACTTTCTACAAACTAGGAGTTGTTAAGATGTAATAATACTCACTTAAAGCAACAACAAAAATACAGAAGATTCAACTAATGTGACATTAATTTATAACAACTGAACTACACGCACAGTGTATGGTGGTAATGAAAATTGTCAAATAATTGGTTCTAACATTCTTCTTATGAAAACTAAATAATTGTTACATATTAGATCACTAAATAAACTGAGTAATAACTCTTATTTATACTAAACAGTCTTGTATATCCAACAAAGTTACATGTTAACACTTTTCTTTATCAATAAACTGAAAATTATTGCAACATTTGTTGGGAAGAAGGGGTCAAGCAGTGGATTTGAAAGATGGCTGTAACTTTTGTGAGTGTATTATAGTGTAATACTTTCAAAACAGTTAGATATATAGAGGAGGCTAAGCAGTGAATTTAAAATAGACTGCAACCTTTGTGAGTATATTATAATGTAATAGTTTCAAAACAATTATAGATGTATGTTGCTTGTTCAAACAGAAGGCAATGCATAGTTTTCTTGCACTTTATTCATCCTGAGAAAAGTTGCAATATGTAGCAGCACACTTAATTCTTGACTGTGTAGAAAATATGAGACTGAAAAGAAATAACTTACTTGTCAACCTTACAACATTAATCTTAGAAATAACTTACTTGTCAACCTTACAACATTAATCTTAGAAATAACTTACTTGTCAACCTTACAACATTAATCTTAGAAATAACTTACTTGTCAACCTTACAACATTAATCTTAGGCTTCAGTTTGTGAATAGATACTTCTTTTATTTACAGGCTCTTTTTATCATTGGCCATTGATAAGATTTTAAATCGGTTAGAAACTTGCATTGTCGTCCTTACTAATTTGTTTAAAGTCCTATAAAGGGTTAGTGATGGACAGAGCCTTCAAATAAAAGGATGTGTGCTCATTCACAAGCTGAGACTTTGGGTTAATATTATGAGATTAGCAAGTAAGTTATTTCTAGCCCTATAAAATTTCATTTGATGAGAACTACCAAGTGATTGAAAGGAGACTTAGATTCTCAATATTAGTTTCAATCTAGTGCTATGGACTTAATATTTTAGTAACTTCTTCAGTTTGAACTTTGCGTGTTGAATCATACATGTTTGTGTGCAAATATATATTTCTCCAAGTATGTTGCACCTTTATAATCTTGTAGTTTTCTTTCTTATCTTCAGCAAGTTGACTTGGGATTTGCTCCAGACATGGGAACACTTCAAAGAGTTCCTAAAGCTATAGGAAACAACAGCATGTTGAGAGAAATGGTTTATACAGCAAGAAAGGTGGAAGGTTTTGAAGCTAAAGAAGTGGGTGCTTTGTCTTATTTTGAAAAATACTGATAAATGCGAATTTTAGTAAGAAATTTAGTTTTAAGATATGATGACATTGGTGCAAAATTGAAATAAAATATTTGGCAAACACTGCTAGAAAAACAAGGCTTATTAATTTTGTCATCTGACTTCAACAGTGTGATTTTGATACTCAGATACTTAGCATAAGAATAGCTCTGATTATCATTTGATTTCATTATAAAGAAGTGTTTGAAATCAAAGTCACTGGTATTTTTTGTTGATATGTTATTGTTTACCAAGTCTTAACTTTGGTTTAGTGCTAGGTTATGTGATGTAACCTCTTATTAAGGACTTGGTGTTTTTTTATTTCTTTTAATTTTGATTCGTGACTGCTGTGGTAATAGAATTAGTCTGAATATTTCTTTTTCTCAGCATTGCATCAGTGTTAACAGGACACACTTTTTGTGTAGATCACTTTAACAGTTAATCTTTCCTCTTGTTGGTGAGTGTAAATAAGTTGCAAACAAACTTACAAGTGAGAGATATTCATTATACTCTGATTTTTATTCGTGGAAATGTACATCTATATAAAATTAACATAACTTTTTATAATGATGTTATGGAGTTTAAGCACATTTTTATCAATCTATCTACAGATGGGACTGATCAGCCGGGTTTTTCCCAACAAGGAAGCTATGTTATCAGAGGTCGACAGGTTAGCTGAGTCCATTGCTTCTAAGAGTCCAGTAGCTGTTCAGGGCTGTAAGGTGGCTCTTAACTACTCACGAGACCACACCATCAGTGAGGGACTGAAGTTTATGGTGAGTCCCACAAGTAGTCACTAAAGTTCTTTCATTCGGTATTAGTTCTGATATCCACAGTATGAATAGTTGTTCACATGCTCACATGATGTATAGAATGGGAGAGCCACCAGCTGGAATCACTCTTTTTTCTTATAATGTGAATTATGTCATATTTTTTCACAGGTTGGATTTCAAATTTTTTCATTTGAAATATATAAGAATAAAAAATTTATGGGGATCCCAGAAGACAAAATAGAATCCCATTCTGATAAATATCTGCTGACAAATGACTCCCAAAGTTGTGTTGCTATTCCACATCTGAGATTAAGGATGACAAGGTGTTCAAATACTATACTCATGATGATGTGTCCTGAAGTAGGGTGTATGATCTCAAGAAATACATTCTTACAATTTTAAAGTCGTAAAAGCATATTTTAACAAGCTAGTTACTTTTCTTCAAGAAACATAACATTGGTGTCATGTGTGATTGTATAATAAGGAATGACCACAGTAATTTCAAAAATTCTTGACAAAACGTGTGTGGAATCAACACACACTAAATGATCCTACTACAGCTATTGAATAGCACAACAAAACTATTTTTAAAGCTAACTTTCTTCTTATTCAGATGCTCCTATGTAAATAAAAAATATGTTTTTAAATATGTATGTGCTCTTAGTACAAAATGAATATGCTGAATGGGTTTGCTGTCAAACAAAATAGTATTTTCTGTCAGCGCTGAAGATAACATGCAAAGGTACGTATATTAATAAGAATGTTTCTTAATATACACTTTTACATAACACTTCATCAGTACAAGGTGACAAGAACCATATGTTTGATTTGTTTATTTTTTAATTTTACACAAAGCTACATGAGAGCTATCTGAGCTAGCTGTCCCTAATTTAGCAGTGTAAGACTAGAGGGAAGGCAGCTAGTCATCACCACCCACCACCAACTCTTGGGCTACGTTTTTGTCAACTTGTGCGCCCCGGCTGAAAGGGGGAGAATGTTTGGAGTGATGGGGATTCAAATCCGTGACCCTCACATTACAAGTTGAGCACCTTAACAATCTGGCCGGCCATGTTGGGTCGACCCGTATATTTGAAAGATATTGTGTAGCTACTTGGTTACCTTTATGTGTACAATTATTCATGATGACTTTTTACTTATTGATGTGTTTGTGATTGCATTAGGTTTGGTCAGGAATTTGTGCAGATTCACCCTGTAAATAAATATTAATATTTATTGATTTACTAATTTACATTTTTGCAAAACAAGCAATGTACTTAGGAAAATCCACAAAAAACATATTGTGGCTTAATCTTCTGAGAAGCAAAGCTAAAAAAATTCCTATAAGCCATTTATATTTTTTTTCTTACCCTGTGTAACTAGTGTTTCTACAGAAACAGAGGAAGAATATTGCTTTCTGAACCAGTCTATACAGAAGTGTCAGTGCTGTTATTTTTAGTTTCATTATTTCATACTTGACAAAAATATAAAACTTTTTCCTTTTATTGTTATTCATTTTAAATGCTTTTGTTTTCAGTTTTGTTATAATACCTGAAACTTTTTTCCAGTTGTTGTCATCCATTTTGCTAACCTGTTATGGTTATACTAACATTGTTTTAATTATCTTTTGTTTCCATTCATTAGTAATTCTTTCATTTCTTTCACCTTCAGCTTTACTTAAGATTAATGTTTATTTGTTTCATGTACTAAATGCTTTTTAATTTGTTTCCTTATAGCAATGTTGGAATATGACAATGCTTCAAAGTGAGGATGTTATCAAGGGATCAGAAGCTGTTGCCACAAAAGCAGAGAAGCCACCACATTTCTCTAAACTATGATGGGGTATAATATCAGTAAAAAAAAACAACTCTGATATTTGTTTATTTTTTTGTAAGGAAAGAGCTCAGTATTTTATTTAGTTGCTTATTTAGAAAAACATCTTTCTGCATTTTTAAAATAATATATTTAAAGTACCACTGTTTAAATTTTACATTGATATTTCTGTATTCCCGGTGCACTCAAAGTTTATTTGTACACTGTTTAATTTTAGGTTTTAAGTAGTAAAAGTGATTTTTTAACATTTTTCTTGAAGCCTTATGTTTAAAGGTTCACACTATGAATTATTTGTTTTATAATAGGTGTAGACAGAACTTTTTTTGGAATTATTAGTAGTTACAAGACAATGCAGTGTACTTCAAAATAATGCTTAATGTAAAACATAAGGACAAATAAACTACTACTTACTATTGTAATTGTTTTATGTGTATTTTATCAGACGATTCTTTAAGGGTAATTATAGTTTGGTAGGTTTATGTACTTTAATATAATGCTTAATGTAAAACATAAGGACAAATAAACTACTTATTATTATTGTAATTGTTTGTGTATTTTATAAGATGATTCATTAAGGGTAATTATAGTTAATGAAGAAGAATCCCATGTGGATTGTTCTGCAAACATAAAAATAAGGGTTAATTTTGTTGTTATTGCTCCATTATCTTTAAAGGCTCAATAATCCTCTAAAATGTTTTTTATTAGTAAACAATGTCTGTAATAAGTATTAATTCATCTGGTTTAGAACATCAAAATAATGTGAAATTGTACCAGTGAATTAGGAGAAAGTTTTTGGACATAGAAGACAAATAACAATGTCCAGAGTAGTCTAATGACTTATGCTTATATAGTACAAACTGTTCTAAAAATGCTAAATATGGTTTGTAGCATATTTCAAGAAATGTATTATATTTATTTAACAAAGCCATTTTGATAATTTTGTTACATGTTATGATTTATCTTGGAAGAGCCTCCAATTTATTATGTTACATATTTACATTTTGAAATAGCCTGAAACTTACAAACAATATTGAGTCTTTACCTGACTTTGATATACTATATATATCAAGGGTTTATTATGAGTGAATTAATTTTGAATTGACGTTAATAAAATTTACTTAACAGGGATCTAGGTAGGTCTTCATTGATCACATGCCATTTACAAGTTGAGTTTTTCATCATTGAAAGTATGTAATGTTTTGGAAAAAGTACTAACATGTGATGTTAATCTGCTGAAGTCAAATGGTTTTTAATGTTCAAAAATCTACAAATGTTCTCGATCAATATCTGATGTTCCCAATTAATAACTGTTAATCACAGTTATAACTCCCAAGGTTAATAGTATACCAATTGCAACAAACTAACAGTATATATTCTTTCTTGGTACTTCGTGTTGGTTATGTTTCATAAGCATTTGAAAAATTTTTGAGTAATTTCTGCAAGCCCAACAATACTGGCAATATGCTAGTGCTTTCAGAAAACATGTATTGTTGATTGTTAAATTCAAAACCTTCTACAGATATAGTGAATATACAGGAACTTCACAATCCACATTTAACAGTGTAAGTTATGTGCACTTCTAAATGTATATTTAACTGAAGCAAACAGCAATATTAAAATAAGTGTATAATAGTAAATCCATCACAGTTTGTAAAGTGGTTTGTTATTTTAAGAGTTTGGGGTGCAAGAAAAGAAAAGTTTAATTTGAAACACCAACTTATTAAAATGATAAAATCATACTATAACTGATATATTTTGGAATCTAAATGAACTACACTTCCAGTATCATCTGAGTTATCACCATAATTGTAAAGGAAATTTTTTAGTAGCATCTTAACTTGCTGAAGAATAAGAATTTACAACATAGATAAACTGTAATGTTTCTTCCGTTTCTTTCAAATCCAAGTACTTTTGTTACATATTGAAAATAGTCAAGAAACTGAAGTTTTTATTGACCAGTATGTAAAACCGAGGTAAGTTTGCTCTTTGTATTATGTTTACTGAAAGACTGACAAACCTCATTATCATCTGTCATTTTTATATGAACATGGTTATATGTTGGAAGTAAAACATTTATGGTCTTCAATATAAATAAACTGCAACACAAAACTGCAAAAATACAGCTAGAGGGTTGATTATGTTATATATCAGCAAGTCAACATATAGTCAGAGTTGTAAGAAGCTGTATTAACTGAAAAGACATTTTATTAAGTGCTTATGGATTTCTGTACAATCAAACTGTCATTCTCGTGTACAAGATGACTTATGAAGTACTTTGATTTTGATCTGACATCCTTAAAGCAGTTTCTTTTGCAACAAACATTACACTGTAGAGCCATTATAACTTCACAATCATCAGATAGTGTATGACCAGACGTGGTGATATGAGATCTAACACTAGGGAAGCTCCAAATTTTAGTATAACTACTTGACATCTGCATTTTAAAATTTTCATTAGCTTGTAATCAGATAATTGCAACTCATTAGTATAAATGTTAAAAGTGAAGTAGAGATTAGCTTCCTTACAATTTTAGACTTTCTTTAGTTCAAGATGGATTTCATATATATATAAAATTTAAAACGACATTCTCAACATAAGTCGAGGCTGTGAACACGAGGATCTATGGTTCACACTCCGTTTCTTTAAAATCATACTCCACACTTTTGTGTCATGGACTGGTATAAGAGAGAGAGAGAGAGAGAGTCAAGTCTTACCATTCAACTAGAGTAGCCCAAAAGTTGGCAGTGATGCTGTTAAGTGGCTGCATTTCCTCTAGTCCGTTAGTTGAAAATAAGAGACGGCAGCACAGATATCCCTTGTGGATCCTAGCATGAATGTCTACAACAAAACACCCAGGTATGAAAATACTTTTTGATGGTACTAGGTACATGTGCGATCGCCCCGCAACGTAAGCAACCATTTTATGTGGGGCAATCTCATCATGGCACGAAGAGTCCATCCTTTTTGTATTTAAAGACGGCTGATATGGGTATTAAAACTTTTATTAAAATAAAGTTGGGAACTCTTTGTTAACCTGAAGATGACTTAAGTAGGTCGAAACGTTGTTGAAACTGAGAAGTCACTCTATTCACTATATGGATATTTGAAACGATATATCGACATTCATCACCACATAAATGTGCAACCTCGCAACAATATTATTAAATTCTGGGATCATTTCGTTGTTGGCATGGTGGGTTTTAAACGAATTGCACTGTATAACAATATATGCATTACGAGATAATTTTCATATGTCTTCATGGAGATAGCCGATTTGTTTTCTCGTTTATTTACTTATTGGTAGGTCTTGTATATTACAGAAACTTTTCCTTTTCAAAAAAGTACTGAGATTAATAATAGTTATATATTATACATATAACAAATTAATATTTTTACATGACATCCGTTAGATGGCAGTTTAGAGCTAGTAAAGTTTAAATCGTTTTTCTCGTTTATATACATATTGGTCGGCCGTGTATGTTATGGTAACTGTCTCTCAAATAGCATTTTGATTAGTGATAGTATATATAACAAATTACGATTTTTACACGACATTCATTAGATTGCACTATATAGCTAGTAATGTTTAACTGAAAGCATTTGTAGCTCCAAGTTGTTATTTAAACGTTGATTTTTAAAACGCTGGAAAAGATTGTATCATTGATTTATACTAGAGGTCGCATGTAAAGAACGTCTATTACAGAGCATACACTTCTCACTGACAACCCCTCGCAAACAATGCAACACAAAAAGACTTAGAAGAAACAAAGTTGGTTACCCTTAAACTTTTGGCTAACTGGTCAGAGCGCTCGACTCGTAACCCGAAGAGCGTGGGTTCATATCCCGACACAGCCAAGTATACTCGCCTTTTCAGGCGTGGAGGACGTTAGAATATTATGGTCAATCCCACTATTCGATGGTAAAAGAGTATCCCAAGAGTTGGTGGTAAATGGTGATGACTACCTGCCTCTCCTTTTGTCTTTCACTGCTTGCTTAGGAACTGCTAGGGCAGGTAGCTCTCGTGTAGTTTTGGGTGAAATTCAAAACAAATCAAACCTTAATCGTAAGTGTACCTACAGAATAATGTTATAAATGTTGAATTAAATCTGTGGGGTTTATATTCGAGTTTTTATATATATATCTTACTGTGCAGTCTATCTGTGACACTAAGATCAAGGTAAGAAAATACCAGAAAATAATCTGCAGTACAGTAAAAGTTAAGACAAATGATAATGTTAATAACAAAAGAGTTTACATCACGTGAAAACTTTCCATCCAGGTCTCTCTTTTTTTTTTATATATATATAGCGTTTTTCAGTTAGTCGAGGCCCGGCATTACTAGGTGGTTAAGGTGCTCGACTGGTAATCCGAGGGTCGCAGGTTCGAATCCCCATCTCACCAAACATGTTCGACCTTTCAGCCATGGGGCCGTTTAAAGGTTACCGTCAATCCCGCTTTTCATTGGTAAAAGAGTAGCCCAAGAGTTGGCAGTGGGTGATGATGACTAGCTGCCTTACGTTGCTAAATTAAGAACGGCTAACTTAGATAGCCGGCGTGTAGCTTTGCGCGAAATTCAAACAGTCACTCGAAAGCTATTTCCAACAAAAAGAAAAACTAAACGCAAAATAATAATGCAGTTACAGTCTTGTTTAACACTGAAGTTTAGACCCAGTCGTCTGTTTTACAACACATGTTAATATTAAGTTTAAAATACTGCAAAAGGAAAAAGATAAGTGATTATACAAGTATTGTATGTGGTGGAGTTAAGTGTCTGGTGCGAATCTACGTTGGCAGTAGATGAAATTAATGTCAGAATTCAGTACTGCGCTTTTTGTGGTGTGGTATTTTCATCCGATATTTACATACAGGCACATAAAACACAAAATTAACCCAACTGTGTAGCAGCCAAACCCAACAACGATTGGAGATGAAGAAACATCGTTGGTATATACAGTCTAAACAGTGTAAGAGTTATAAGTATATGCTTGATATCTTGAACATATAGAAATCTTCAGAGTCGTTTAAACAGAATAAAAGGCTGAAAGTGGGGGGGCATGGTCGGGTGGTTAAGGCACTCGACTCCTAATCCGAGGGTCGAGGGTTCGAATCCCCGTCACACCAAACATGCTCGCCCTTTCAGCCATGGGGATGTTATAATATGACGGTCAATCCCACTATTTGTTGGTAAAAGAGTAGCCCAAGAGTTGGCGGTGAGTGATGATGACTAGCTGCCTTCCCTCTAGCCTCACACTGCTAAATTAGGGACAGCTAGCACAGATGGCCCTCGTGCAGCTTTGCGCGAAATTCAAAACAAACCAAACCAAACATGAAAGTGGGAATTTAATATACTTCAAACTGATAGAGCACTCAAATGAATTTAAAAATTACATTATGAAATAAGTATAAAATTTCAAACACCAAAATGGTCACAAAAATATCTAATTTGCTTTCTACCATTTCATAACTGTTTTCTGCGATAAACTACTGCGTAGTCGGTGAGACGGTAAATGGTAAATTTTTTTTGTTTGTGTTTTTTTCTTATAGCAAAGCTATATCGGGCTATCTGCTGAGCCCACCGATGGGAATCGAACCCCTGATTTTAGCGTTGTAAATCCGGAGACATACCGCTGTACTAGCGGGGGACAAATGGGAAAATAACCAAAGATATTTGTTTTTAATTTCGTACAAAGCTACATGAGGACTACCTGCACTAGCCGTCCCTACTTTAGCAGTTCAAGGAAGGCATCACCCACCGCCAACTCTTGGGCTACTATTTTGCCAACGAATAGTGGGATTGATCATAACATTATACCGCTCACACGGGTGAAAGAGCGAGCATGTTTGATGTAACGAGGATTAGAAATCGCGACCCTCATATTACGAGTTGAGCGCCCTAACCACCTGGCCATGCAGAGCCTATTTGTGAATAGTAGGGTCATAAGTTAATTGGGCAGTTCCTAACATTTGATGTTAAGGATGATCAGTCTTTTAAGCCAACCAAGCAAGTGTTGTTATAAGTTAGAACAAACAGAATTTTATTATTGATGACGAGAAACCCACTTGAAATATGAATATATCTTAGAACGATTGGTATGGGTTAAAGTGTTCAGGTTAACCTGAAGATGACCTAGGAAGGTCGAAACGTTGTTCTATGCTTATCAATAAAACAGGATTTTAGGCCATACCTATACAAATGTTGAATAGAAATCTAAAGGTTTGGTCTCACTTAGGTATTATTTCTTGTCTTAGACTTTTTATCTATGTAGGGCACTGAATTGTGTTTGAAAGTTTTCAAAGGAGGGCTAGTACTAATACAATATCTAACAGGGAAAGAATATCACAAGAGGGCAGATTAGAATATCTAAATTAATTTCTATTCAAAATAAAAGAAAGAAAGTGCAAGCATGTTTAGTGTGACGGAAATTTGAACCCACGACCCTCAGGTTGCCGGGCCTACCCACATATGATGAATTCAAAAAAGTAATACTTAAAGGATTTTAAAACGAATCACAATACTATTAAATTAGCATAACTAAGCTATCATAAAAATCACTGTCACTAAATAAATCTTTTATGATTTTATGTAGGTTTCTTACCATAACTGTACAACAACTGAATTCGATGTAACAATACAATCCATTCGTCTCGCTAACTCTCTTTATTTTCGTAATTATTAGGCTATACGAAAACCAATTAGTTATTTATTAACTGGTGATCGTATAGTCTATTAATTAAGTAAAATCGTTTGTGATTTTCTACTGCCATCTTCCTGAAAAGTCTTGAGAAGAACTCTAGTAATGATGATTGGTAATCGATCCTGGATCTTACTTGACAGAATAGCTGATTGCTTTCAACTTGTACGGGTTTAGAACTAGAATCAACCACTATTTGAATGTTTTCTTTGTCATGGTGAAAGTGAGTTAGTACGGTTGACCGGTAAGAATTTTTAGTGTTGGTACGTTGTACCAGTAGGTAATGTTATCAAATCATTTGTGTTCAGACTATTCCCAACCAGATGTGACGCGTGCACATGACTAAGGGACCATTTTTAATTACATTCCAACCTGAAATGTATTTTTCGAATTAAACTTAAGTTGACTTTTTACCCCATATACTGCAGTAACTGTTAAAGTGTGCTAATTCAAATATTAAAGCTTCGGTTCGCATAAGTTAACAAGTTAATTCGTACGTATAAAACGTGTGGGGTTAGGGTTAGCCATTACTACCGTACAGGGAAAAATTGAAAATTACTTTCACTTCTGTTTCCTTGGACACCTGTCTTGAATGCACATGAAACAGTCCAAGGCCTGGCATGGCCAGGTGGGTTAAGGCGTTCTACTCGTAATCTGAAGATCGCGGATTCGAATCCCCATCGCACCAAACATGTTCGCCCTTTTTGCCGTGAGGACGTTATAATGGTACCGTCAATCCCATTGTTCGTTGATAAAAAAGTAGCCCAAGAGTTGGCGGTGGGTGGTGATGACTAGTTGCCTTCCCTCTAGTCTTACACTGCTAAATTAGAGACGGCTAGCGCAGATAGTACTCGTGTAGCTTTGCACGAACTTCAAAAACAAAACAAACAAACAAACAAACAGTCCAATCAAAATCTAATAGGAGAGACATCGGACTTGGACATGTGGACAATACATTAGACTGTTTATCAAGCAGACAAAAGACGCAGGGTGAAATTCCAGCCATTACCACGCTGAACACCCTGCTTCTCAGGATTTCCATGAAGATGAAAGCAGAAACGTATGACATAGCCTACTTTGTGGGGTTTGTGTAATATACCCCGAATGTAGGCCTCTATTCAGAATTTTTAGTTTTCCGGTACGACAGCCACCCGCTGTTAGTTACAACAAATATTTGTGAGCGTCTTTTAGTAAAATTCATAGACCAACTAAAACAACTGTCGTACAAACAATCAACATGTCTCCATTGTCATTTATTTAATAGATATTCAAAGTTAAAAACTGCTCTTACGAACTTGATAATGCAGAATATGCATATCTGTCTGTCTATATATATATATGCATCTACGAAGTAACTATAGATATGATAATCAAATACATTAATATATAAAGATTCACACAGTATGGCAGCAGAAAGGAAGGCCCCGCAGTATACCTGATCACTGAAATGAAATTTTTTACGTTAAAAATAAGTAGTTTTATAGCGATGATCTCTTGTTGTTTGTTAAATTAGCACAAAGTTGTACAACAGGTTATCTGTGCTCTGCCCACCACGGGTCTCGAACACTAACTTGTAGGATTGGAAGTTCGCAGTTATAACGCTGTGCCATTGGTTGGTGGAAGGGGAGGTATGACCTATTAAACAAGTCACTGAGTTAAATGTTAGTGTCTTAGCATAAAACTTGTGTATTTCTATAGGTTTTATTTATTGGTCCTTAAAGAGGTGAATACGAAACCGTTACGAGAAAGACGTGCTAATAGTATTTGAATATATGTGGAATGTTTAAATAAATACAAGACAATTAAATAATTAAATAAACTTTATCAGATACATGTTTAATGTGGAAAGAACTGAACACTGTTTTACGTTATATTTAAAGTACATTAACTGGTGGTTAGAACACTCGACTCGTAATCTGACGGTCGCAGGTTCGAATTCCCGTTACCGAATATTCTCGCCCTTTCAACCATAGGGACGTTATAATGTTACATTCAATCCCACTGCTTAATTAGAGACATTCAAAACAAAACAAATTAAAATTAGCCAAGTAATTAATGTAGTTAACTTATATTAATACCGCCTAATTATATAGGAGTATACAATGTCACAACACTTAAAAACCTCCGCTAGTGCAGCGGTAAGTTTACGGGTTTACAAAGCTAAAATCAGGGGTTCGATTCCCCTCGGCGGGCTCAGCAGATAGCCCGATGTGGCTTTGCTGTAAGAAAACACACACAAAACTTAAAGTTGTTTTATAATTTTTATAACTCACGTGTGAATAAAGACAAAGTAATATGTGAAACATACTACTGATTACAAAGCTTTGATTCATCATTTGTAGACCGTCGTTGTCAAAGGTGTCTTCCATCTTAATAAGTTTCGTTTGTAGCAAACATGTAGTTCTGTTAATGTTTAAAACTACATTATTTTAGATGAACGCTCAAATACGAATCAAAAGAAAATTATCTTTTGACTCAGAAATTTAAAACATGTGAGATAAGTGAGGGCCTGAATAACATTGTTTCTTACAGTTAAATATATTTCCGTTGTTGTTCTTTGCCCTCAGGATTTATGAAATCACCACAATCGACAACTTATCGCTGACTCATGCTTTCTACGAAAGCTGATTAAGTTCCGCCGCGAGAGGGCCAAGCACCCGAAACACCGTGTTCTTTTGAGCGGGGAAATTCGTAAGTGCCATTTGAGGTTTGTCGTAGCGGCGAGAGTGGTGGCTTGTGTTGTGTAACTGTTCCTACTCATGTGGCATGTGACTTGGTGAAAATCGGTACAACGTAGAACGGTATAAGCAACGAATCAACATGTCTATTACAGGTAGTAGTAATGGTAAGTTTACAACCATTGAAAAGTTTATTAGAGAAACGCGTCTTTCTCGGATTCGTTCTTTTAAAGGGAATCAAAATATTTTCTCTACATTAGTACTAGTAGTTAACTTACACTGCTGCTTCCTATTTTCAGTCAGTTATACTTATTGTGTTTTCAGTTTCAACGGGTTATCGAACAGTAAAGCCCCTGGCGTCAGTGTAGTGCACCATCGATCTGTAATGTGTGTATTTTTTCTTGGAGCATAGCCACATCGGGCTATCTGCTGAGTCCACCGCGGTCTGTAGTAATCGAACTATTTGAAATCATCGCATAACTAGATTTTAAGAATACAAAATGATGATTATGACGAAAAGAAGGCACTAGTACCTTTCCTTCTGCGAATGTGTGGTATCAAATCACGGGTTTTAGTTCAATTTTTTACCACCCAACATTAGCACCAAATTTTTATAAAGATTAAACAAAACACAACTTAAAAATAAAGTTATCTAAACAACATAATTCTTCCACCTCTAAAGAAATATAGACAAATGTTGGTATTTGTTAGATTTGTATCGGCAGACAAGTAGTATGCTATATATATATTTTGTTTATACCATATTTAGAGCAAGCACGCCACTGTCAATTGTGGTAGCGTTCTATGCATTTTTAAAGTTCAAATGTTTTTTAATTTTTCTTACAAAAATATAGATTTTATAACCGTATAGCATAAAAGTTATTAAATACATATGGCTTATCGTGTGCAACACCCTCGGTGGACTCAGCAGATAGCTTGATGTGGCTTTACTATAACAAAACACATGCACACTCGTGTGCAACATGATGCGTAACATTCATATTTCGCAGCGTCCTCAAAGAAGTGATTCGTTAAAAATCAGCTGTTGACTTACATTTTACCAAAATTTTTAATAGTAAAATTATATGTATATATATATATATATTAAAATTCTGGCTTTCAGCTATAAATATTAAAATTGCTAAAATTCTAATATGCTCATTGTTTATATAATGTTTTTGTTGCCAGTTCATTAAACTAAATATTCTTTCAGGACGCCGACCAGAAGATGGCGTTCCAGATATGACTGTGATAAGTGATATTGATGAAAATGGTATCAATACAAATTTAAAAGTGAGATACGACAAGGATGAAATATATGTATCCTTTATGTTTGTTTGCTAAAATAGTAAGGACGTACATCAGGCTTATACGAATAACATTATCCAACAAAAGCAGATTAAAAATCATAACCATCTAGCCTGGGACTGGTGGTGTGGAATACATACCACCTGACGCGCGAGATCTTTCTGGAATAAGTTTTCCTGTTATACTTTGTGTACTAGACAAGTAGTTTTTATGTTTTGTTTTTCAGGTGCTCTATTTCTAGGTAAACACTCTAGATAAATCTCTGAGGAGACAGGCAAGTTCTTGAAAATTCTGAACACCATAATTCATACATACACACACACGAACATTTAAAAGATACATCCTTCAAACCAAAACTATATATACTTAGATGTACCCACAAAAAAATATATATTCCAATTCATTCACACATTATTTAAGCTAATGCAAAGGTTGCTTTTATGTACAGTAGGAAACCAGTAAAGCTTAACTGCCTGTTCTATGAAAAATATATAATTTAATAAGTACCAAAAGTTTTCAGCTGTTATATATATATGTGTGTGTGTTTGTTGTCATCTTCGACAAAATTGAACTGCTTGTGGCATTTTATTGGTTCTGTTCACTGTTAAGTAAAAGCAAAAACCAAGAAGTTATATTCTTCTTTTTGTATATTTTTTGAAGGTCATGGAGAAGATAAGTGAATATTATGAGCATTTTGTTCCTCGGAAAACAAGTTTTAGAAAAATTCCACAACCTTGGGAGTTTATAAGACACTTTAGTGTTTATCACAAGAAACATAATTGCCAATAAATCAGAGCATTTATAAATGGGCTACTCTATAGGCGATCTGTTTTAAATTTGGTTTGTTTTATGGTACAATTCAACTCTAATGTTGATCCACCAATTTCAGTAGTACCACTTACCTAGTGAGTATCAAAATTTGAGTGTTATGTTATTTAAGCTGAAACTTAATGTACTAATGAATTTAGTTAAGTAAAATATACATTAAATTTAAAATTTTTGTTATTAATATTGTAAAACATTGTTCAGTACGGTCTTATTTGTCAATTTAGACAGCATGAACTAACGGTTTACCCAATCCACATCGTTTATAAACCACGTAGGAGTTGTTTGTATAAGTACACAGCCCAACTTCGTGACGTATTATTTTATAGTACGGTCTAGCAACGAAACAAACGTTGGCTAAGAGGATACTATCTCGAGCACGAATCTTGTACGGAACTTCCGTATGGTACCAACGTCTCATAGGTCGTTGAACAACAAAAATGCACATTGTTTCGTATTCCCCTACAAGCTGTTTATCACACAATTGTAAACATGAAGTCACTTAGTACAGTGTCAGTAAACTTTACATATATCTTTAAATAATGACCTACATTATAGTTTTCTGACGACTGTGACCAACTTTCTGTTTTTTTGTTAAATAGAATCTAGGGTGAGTCTTTCGAGTAATTCCTAGCACTTTCCGTTTCTAGACCACATTTCCGAGACTGCCAGGATAGGGTGGCATGTTTCCGCCCTGTCTCTTGAATGTATTTTATAGACTAGTGGCATAAATATACATATACGGATTACAATTATTTTATAAAGGGTTTACTAATACTTTCACAGAACTAGGGTTGTAAGGGTTAGCTGAGAAGAAACGGCCAATTGACACACACATGGTGTTATGTAACATCTTAAGTATATTTCTCAGTCGTTGAAAGAAAAGCTATCTTGAAAAAAATACCATATTTTATTTTCTTCACGAATTATTAGAAAGTTTTGGGAGTTTTCCTCTCTCTATCGTGAAAATTATTAATATAAACTGATGTGTTATGATGACATAAATTCTTGACCAGTGTTTAAGAAAGTAAACGACCGCCAGGTTAGAGTTGTTGAAGAGTGTTTTCCACTTATCAAATAATATATATTTGTTAGGTTAAACACGAACATTAAGAGAGACTAATTAGTTCGACAATCCAGTAAAAGCGTTGTACATGTTAAAAACACGATTGTTCCACATCAAAGAACAGTTGATGAATGCTAATTTTTGCATCAGTAGACAGGCAATATAGTGTAACTAGAACAATCTAAAACTAAAAGATAGCAAGTGCCAACAGTGTCAATATTCTGTGTATCATTTTGAACGTTTGAAACCGATCACATTCGGTTAGTTCTATGCATAAAACTTAACATTTTATGTGTAGTTTGTCGTTAATAAACACATCATAATTTGTTTACAAGGATCAACAGTAAAATATGCGATATCTGGTATAAATTTAGTGTTACAGTAAAATAGTAATCTATTTACTTATAGTTGGAATTTTTAATGTATATAAAACAGTAAAATACGTTTTATCATTTGAAATAAATGATTATTTGATGAGTTATTTTATTAAATGCCTATTTCTGCTACTTTGGGACACTAAGTTCTCGTAAATTAGTAATTATGTACTTTTTGATTCAAGGCTGTAGTCCTCAATTGTAAGCATTAAAAGATTTGTCAAAGTTTAACCCAGCACTAGGTGGCTCCCAACTCGAATGAATGAACACGTAAATATTACCAGAAATTCTTCAAAGTCAACCACATGTTTAACAGTAGCGTTGCAGTAAAAGACAATGGTAATTTTAGTAAAGTTAATAAAGCTGGAATAGAACAGTAGTTTAAAGTTTGTGAAAATCGTGGGTTTGCTGCTCTGAAATCATACATATTTAATTCTCTTGACCTTAAATTTGCTAATTAATGTTAACCCTAATAATAAATATATACCATATCTAGTGGAAGCTTCCAGATTATGGGGTATACAATGCATTGTTGGATTTCATCCAGTGTTTTAAAAATGTACCTATAGTAGAACAAACTCATAAACTCTACACTTTTTTTTTTACAAAGATATTTTAATATTGTTTTTTTGAGTTTTAGTTTTAATCTTGAAACACCACAATAATAATTGAAGTGATGCGATTTATTTTTGCGATACACATTCGAGACCGAATGTATAACACGATTGTCCAAACGATTATGAAACAATGCTCATTGTTAGAAGCAAATCAATATTTTCTTTAACAAACAGATAAAAGTAAAAATATACATTTATTTTAAACGAGGGATTGGTTGATTCTTACAATAAAGTGTCTAAAGATTTAGTGGGTATAATTCTTAAAATAAAACAGTATATATTTTCAAAGCTGAGCAGGTATTGTCTTTGTCAACTATTGTTTCAGTGGTTTCTTTTAACGAGCATGCTTGATACTGCCTTGTCAAGTCGATAAAATTATATGAATGACGTCATACGTTATTAGCAGGTGAATCAGACGTTTTGTCTCAACGTGTTTGGCTGTAGTGAACATACATACCTGGTATTATTAGGTTCTGTGAAAACTGGTAATATCGACCAGCTCAGAATGCATGCTGTTAAAAGCTCTACACTCAGATTAACCCGGAACTAGGTTTTACATCTTTCATGCATGTGACATTCTCCTATAACACATGAGATTTGTTTATAAAAATATAATACGCCATTTTTATATAGGCTATACTGCAAAGATAAATTGACGATATTGTCTAAGGCGATATAAATATATTTGATTCGTTAAGAGTAATTGGGATTGCGTCGTTACTGACGTGTTGGTCAACTTTCCCATCTGGCTATTTCTTTCTAACTAATATTTTTATTATGCATAAGATAATACACATATCTAATAAAAGGAAGTATAGTTGGTTTTGTCAGTTCCTTGTTTTGATATTAATAAACAACTTATTTACTTGAGACACCACTCGTAGTTGGATTGACAAGTAGGAATACTGAGTTTGAAATATTTACATTTGTGTCTTATCTTAGGCTTAGAAAGAATAGTTAACAATGCGTAACCTCTATATTACGGTATGCGTTTAGTGTTTTAAAATCAATTTATAAAAAAAAGATGTCGAAGGTTTTCTGTCCTTGAAGTGCAGGATGATATAACAAAGTTTTTAAACTACCGGAAAACGTCACGTCACGCATGAAAGCGACATGTATACATACTATGTATGTATGGGTCCATGCATGCAAGCCAGAGACTATTGATAATCGAAATCAGTTATTAGCCAAGCGTCCGCTTTTTCACTTGGAACGCTTGAATGTGAAATAAAAGTTACCATGAAAGTTTAAAGTTTTTATTGTAAGTTGAAGAGTTATTTTTATTGCTAAGAAATAAATAAAACAATATATGTTATTTCAGAAAACATAGTTGTTTTTTTTATTCAAACCAGGCCCGGCATGGCCACGTGGGTTAAGGCGTTCTACTCGTAATCTGAGGGTCGCGGGTTCGAATCTCTCATCGAACCAAACATGCTCGCCCTTTCATAAGTGGTGGCGTTATAACGTTACGGTAAATTCCACTATTCCTTGGTAAAAGAGTAGCCCAAGAGTTGGCGGTGGGTGATGATGACTAGCTGCTTTCCCTCTAGTCTTACACTGCTAAATTAAGGACGGCTAGCGCGGATAGCCCTTTTGTAGCTTTGCACGAAATTCAAAAACAATAATATTGAAACCAACGTGTTACCATTACGGCTTCACTGAGGCAAAAAAAGACAGTTGTTAACTGAATTTAGATTTATACAAATGATTTCAAAATAATTCGATTCTGAGGAAGGAGGTAAACGTCACAGGAGAATATCACATCGTTGTTGTCAAATTATATTTTACTTGACGTAAGGGATTGTGAAAGTACCTGCAAGAGAAACATTATATTTATCATTAGTATTAGGCTTATTAATTTATTAAACACTACATTCTTTATCTAGTTCTTTAAGGATTTTCAAGAAGTAGCAGTTTGTGTAACAATATAATTCCAACCACGCTCTATTCATAACATCCATTACCAACGACGTGTTTCTCTCAGTTTACAACTCTTCAGGCCGATTGTGATGTAACAACATACGTACCGTGTTTCTCCGATAATAAGACCTACCCATAAAATAAGACCTAGTGTGATTTTTGGGGATAGTTTTAATATAAGCCCTACCCTTAAAATAAGCCCTAGTTAAGAGTGGCAGGAAGAGGAAAGAAATAAAAAAAAATAATTTATTAATTAGTTTAATAGTTAGTTAATTAGTTTGTTTAAGTATTAATCAGTTAGTTTAATAGTTTAATAATAGTTTATTTTAAATGGTTAGTTTAATAGTTTAATAATAGTTTATTTTAAATGGTTAGTTTAATAGTTTTACTTTGTAACTTCATTTTTTTAATATATCAAAATAAGACATCCCCCGAAAATAAGCCCTAGTGTCATATTTTGGAGTGAAAATTAATATAAGCCCTGTCTTATTTTCGGAGAAACACGGTAGACACCTTTTACTAGTAGACCAAGAATAATTACAGTTATATTTGTCATAAGAAAGAAACTGAGGGGGGAAGCACACAAAGACAATATTATACTATTTAAAGCACAAATAAAATATATTGTTATGCTAATTAAATGTGAAAAAATTACAATTCCATTGTGATTTTAATGTGTAACTGTGGTTTATTTTCTGAGATAAAAAACTGACAGTTGATAATAACATTTGGTGTCATAAGACAAGCCATATCAATTATACCTTGTTTGTCAACAAAATTCTCACCTATAGCACTGTCTTCACGGTCTAATTAATGTGTAAACAGCGCTATGGTGTTCGTTAATTCCGTGCTTTCTAGTTCTGCCAGTTTTACCAAAGCATACAGAAGCACAAGACCTGCATATCAAATTTGAGACGACGTTTTTGTGGTTACGCTACAACCTGCACATTTGTTTGCAGGTTTACTGCATGTTTTGGGTTTAATAACTACGTTCTAAGTTATTTAGATTTACTGGTAATATGTAAAGTTATGTAAGTACGACTTCTTTTTCTACACGTTGTATTAAACATCTTTATTGCAATGAAGTCAAAGTCAGATTAAATAATATTTATCAGATCGGGCACTTGAATTTTCGAACCTCTTTATCAGCCAAACAATGTTCGAGAAATTCATAGAAATAAAAGCTTGCTCGAATAAAAAAACAACAAACAAACAGTTTTTAACATTTTAATAAACGTCTGAAAAGTTTATGTGAAAGTTTTGCGTTCTTTATTTATAATTTGGAAATGGGTTGGTATTCGTTTTTCTAAAACTGTGGTGTAAGATCTTTCGATTTATAGCATATAACTCACATTCATTACCATAACTTTATATTCAAATTTAGTATTTCTAGGTAAAGTTTGTAAAAAAATTGATCAGAAATTTAATAATAAGCAAATTGTTTATATAACATTGTATAGTAAAGTTGTCAGACTTTGTGATTGCTCTAGTTACATCCTAGTATGTTTTTAACATACTTAACTATTAGACATACACTGGAACAATCCTTGTTGCAGTAAATCCATATAAAGAACTGGATATTTATGACTTGGTAAGTTCTTGGTAATTCTTTTGTTCTTATTGTGATTTGTAATGGATAGGTGTCGTTTTGAAACTGTATTACACAAGGCTAAGGATTAATAATTACTCATTATTGAAGCTGAGAATAAAATATAAATGTGGCATTTTCAAACTTTCGCAAAATAGATTTTGTCTATTTCATTGTTGATAATTATTTTAAATACAATTTGAAAAAATAGATTTAATAAATGTAAGAGAAGTATAATTGTACACGCTGTGAATAACTTTGTAATTATTATTATTTTAAAGGACTGGGTTTTCAACTATAACGGTCAGAAAATTGGCCACCAGGAACCTCACGTGTTTGCTATATCGGAAGCAGCCTATTCCAATTTACAGAATAAAAACCTAAACCAATCTTGCGTGATTAGCGGAGAGAGTGGCGCAGGAAAGGTAATTAAAAACTTATTTTTATTCGTTGGAACTTTAAAGTTCCATTACAAACATATTAAAACAAATTCTTACAGTAATGTTAAAGGAAAAGTATGGCGATATGTATCTTCACCTAATACTTAGTAAACCTATTTGAACTTTGAACGTTTTTTTTAAATGAATTATGTTTAATTGTGTGTATGTTTATCTTATAGTAAAGCCACGCCCACCGCTAGTACAGTGGTATGTCTCCGGATTTACAACGCTAAAATCAGGGGTTCGATTCCCCTCGGTGGGCTCACCAGATAGCCCATGTGGCTTTGTTATAAGAGTAAAGCCACATCGGGCTATCTGCTGCGTCCACCGAGGGGAATTCAACCTTTGATTTTAGAATAGCAAATCCAAAGACTTACCGCAGTCCCAGCAGGGGACTATATTTAATTGACACGGAAGTTTTACAATTTAATATTTCTGCGTCGACTATGTGGTATAAAAATAAAACTTATTTTATTTGAATAACGGTTGTTTATATGCCGTATAACCTATAAAAGTGTCATTGAATCATGGAACGTGAAATGGCATGCAGTTAATATTAAAGTGAAATATTTAACATATCGCAGACACATAATTTTAGTGAAATAACTTTACGTTTTGGTGCTGTTTCACGATATTCTTAAGTGTTTTTATTATAACTTAAACAGTACCAGAAAAGTGGTCCCTAGGTTGGACAGCAGTAAGTCTTCGGATTTACAATGCTAAAATTGTGGGTTCGATTCACCTCGGTGGACATAGCAGATAGTCCGATGCGGGTTTTCTATAAAAACACACACAGACACACACCAGAAGTGAGTCAGGTGGTTATAAATTTCATTTCCTACTGTGTTACTTGTAAAGTACTTTATTTCAATATCAAAACTAAGTGGGGTAAGAACAAAAATGTACGAGGTAAATCATTAACTGGAATATGGCATGTTTCTAAAGTTTACAGACAACTAATTGTACATTATATATCATGTTTAGATTCCATTTTAGGCTTTTACTTCAGAGATTCTCCTTTAAATTTCACCTCTTGTGAAAAAGAAAATAAATATTTAACATGCAGATAATTCTAATTAAAAAAAACAAAACATCTTAGGTGTGAAAAAAAGGTGCGGCCAAAAATGATTGACGTGCGTCTTAAACCAATGAAATCAAAACTGGCAGCTACTCTTAATTATTTATTAGGTAGGTAGGCGTCGTATTCAATTTCAATCATTCTGGTGAGTAAACAATAATATGCGGCCTAGCTAACTAATGGATATATTCTTTGCTGTAAAATTCTTGTCAATGCTATAACTGTAGCTACAGTTTTTATTTCATTGATTTTTGTCAATACACACCAACAAACTACAGAAAGTAAGAACATGACACTCAATAGTAACTAACATTAGCTTTAGGATCACAACCCTTGTAGTTTACACTCTAAATTAGTTAATATCTTCTCTTATAGTAACTACGTTAATTTTTGTCTACACTCACATACACTTCAAGCATTATTATTTACAATAATTGCTGCAGTTAATATTACGTGACCCTAAACGCTCTTTAATGAAGAGAATGTAATACATTTATGCTGAAAAGATGATAATGAATAATAACTGTTCTCCTCTACGATACTTCTGAAAACCTGAGCTAAAAATTGCTAATCCAGCTTGCTTGGCCTAACCAATACTTGTGCACGTGCTTTTTCAGCCAATAGTTTTTACTGCTGTAATTCAGTCGTTTCTACTCCGAATGATAAAAACTAAAAAGGGTTCACTTTTACTCTTAGGTGAGACTATTTATAAATATTTGTAAATATTTCATACCGAGAGCTTAAACGACTTTTTATGTATGCATGTGCAAAAAGTTTACTCAAAATTAAGCGGTTTTTGTTGAATAACTATACACATGTGACATATATAAACCAAATTTGACAACTAATTCTAGGTTGTGAAGATTTGTTAGTGTACCGTGTTCGATAAAAACCCATAGATTTTAAGTATGTTTTTTATTTTATCAAATGAATTTTACCTATTTCCGGGGCTTGGCATGGTCAGGTGGGTTAAGACACTCGACTCGTAACCCGAGGGTCGCGGGTTCGAAACCCCGTCACATTAAACATGCTCGCCCTTTCAGCCATGGGGACGTTATAATGTTACAGTCAATCCCACTATTCGTTGGTAAAAGAGTAGCCCAAGAATTGGCGGTAGGTGGTGATGACTAGCCGTCTTCCCTCTAGTCTTACACTGCTAAATTAGGGTCGGCTTGCGCAGATAGCCCTCTGTAGCTTTGTGCGAAATAGAAAAACAAACCAAACCCTATTTCCGGTGCGAAGAATAAAAACACGAAGAAGTAGGAAAAAGAATTAATTAAAATTGAAGATGCAATATTTCGTGTACTGATAGATTGCCTTAAAGTTTTGAATGTGGGGTATGTGTCCAGTAGACCACATCCACTGAAAATATGTGATATTTTGGATTACCACAGTACGAGCTACAGAAAATGAAAAAAATTACTAAACTATCACCTCAGTTAATAAAGAACAGTGTATCCCGCAGGCTGTTTTGGCTGTATAACACACTACCACGTGTAGGTGAAATTCCACAGCCCTGAAGCACGAGCAAATAGAACGCGTAAAGGTTCGTGGCCCAATATGTGTCGTCGTGAAACAACGACAATATTCTCCAAGAAACGGTTTGGGTGTCTGTTGCAAGAATGCAAAACAAACACCTTTAGTTTTTCACACTGTACGCCGAAAACGCAGGATTCAATAACAGCTGAATGAGTTTAGTCATTTTTAATCGCATGCTTGAATCACATGGATGCAGTTTGACCTACAATCCTCAGACAGAATATTTTGTAAGCTTTCATTGTAGTTGCATTGTACGTGACATATCAAATATGGCGAGGTCAAAATATATCATAGGAATATTGGATGACGAACAAAACCTCTTAGTGACTCGTACAACGTGCAACTAACTTTTCGTTTACGCTGACAAACAAAAACGAGTTGTTAGTCATTTCCGTTTCGATTTTTTTTTAAGTTTTATGTTTCTGAAACAGTGTCATATCTAATTTCTTTCCGTCTCGCTATTGTAAATATACAGTAATTCAGTTTCAGGTTGGAAAATTTTGAAAATTAGTTTTCATTATTCGTCAAATTCAAGTTTTTTGACTCGAAAGAACACCAATATTACGAAACAAGTCAATAGTTCAACACTTCATGTACTGGATTGTAGCACTAAAGCAATTAGCGCATATGTCAGTGTACAACTTCGACCATTATGTTTTATTTATGAAGTTCACGTAATTACAGAATTTAAAACCGAGTATTATAATATTTCCCAGTGGTTTGTATGGATGTAAGTTGAACATTCAGGGGAGCTGCTCCAGGAGCCAACCTGATGATAACTAGCACCACTTTGCGTGGATCTGATTGTACGATATTAAGAATTGAAAAGTTTGGGAACACTTACAAATACTCACATGAAGCTGGGAACAAATTCGAGGAACAATTTTTAAAAACCATATGACTCAAATCTTAGAGGGTCGGAATACATCTTCACTTTAATATTGTACAAAACAATTACAGGAAACAGTTTTATTATACGTTAAAGCTAGCATGTTTTAATTATGTAACATTAGTAGGGTTGGACTGTGAGGCGTGGACAAAATATTTTTACTCCAGGGGCTATATAGGTTTATGTATATTACATTGAGCTGTTGAAAAGTAAGTTATTTGGAATCGCTAGTGAGTTAACCTTCAAGTGGTGGAAAACTTGGTTGACATGATTTTGAGTTTTAGTGTTATTTTCGAAAAATTGTTAAATTTCAGCGTCTAACACATTTTAGCATATCACTGCTTGGCTTAAGTGATAGCTTTGTTAGTTTTCAATTGTGTATCTACTTCATCTCACATATGGTCGCGTTTTATATTAAGACATTATTTTACAATGATATATTAAGCCTGATAAATCTGATTTATATGTATAAAATATCTTAATCTAAGATGCTATTAATAAACTAAGATCGACATTTTACAAATAAATGTAAGTTGTTAGCCATGTTTACAAATGACGTATCAACATGTATATTATGCTAATTGTACTGCAGCAACATAAAAATAATAAAAATAAACTTACTACTGCAACATCAGGACTAGTTGAGTAAGTGAAAAAAAAAGCTGTAAAACAAGGACATTCTGTGACTTTCATTTTACTGACTAGAAACAACTTTTTTTTTCTATATTGCCCCTTGTATTTATAATACACTCTTAAAATTTACTAGGAATTCAGGTGTGACTAGAATTCTTTAGGCCTATGTTATTAAATTTGAATTTTAACATCTACATTTCAATAATTAAAAAGATATAGCTTATTAAAGTACTTTAGGAATTGGGGTATATTATAATAAAATATAATTTTATATTAATTGTCTGTGGTTCTTAATAGATTTTCAACCCCAATTTTTCTATGAAATTACTCATAATTATTAGTTTTTGATTTTCGGAATAAATTGATGTAATGGGTAACCTTAACTTAAATTTTAAAATATATGGTTAAGTACTCATAAAATTAAATTTATAAGTTGATTAATATTAATTAACACTGAAATGTAATAAATATATTGTGGAACAAAAGATGATGGTGACAACTGGTTTCAGTATACTGACACTTCCAGTAAAGGGTTAACAAAAATCTTTCTTTCCAAATTAATCTGAAAGATATACATTTTCTGTTGTGTGATAGTACAAAGCAAATGTATCACTGCATTCAATTTTTATTACAGACAGAAACAACAAAGTTTATTCTTCAATATCTATGTACAGTAACAAGTACTGTTTCCACTTGGGTAGAACAACAGATTATAGAAGCCAACACAATTTTGGAAGCTTTTGGTATGTTTTATTGATAATTTGAGGAACTAATGCTTATATAAAAATATACTTTTCTTCTGAAGTGTAAAACAGTTTTTGAAGAAGATCGAGGTAACAAATGACTATTTAATTTTTTTTTCTTTTATTCTTGTGTAAAGGTTTATATTCAGTGAATATATTTCTATATATTTTAGTGTAAAATATAGAAATGACTGTAAAATTCTTGTTTTTTAGTTTAAATAATTGCTGGAGTAATTTTATAGAAAAATTTTAGTTTAGAAAAATATAGATTGTATAACAAATAGAACTATAGATCCAAATTTCAATTACTTATTAGATGTATTTCATGGGATCTTTTGGCAGTAATATTTGCCAAGAGCCCTTGAACTGTACATGGGCTTAAGTCATTTGCAAACTTGCAGTTAGCTCACTGGCTTAGTGATAATGATCTTACTTGTGAGAGTAGGTTTTGACCTATGGATTTAATACCAGAGCTCAAAAGAAATAAAGAAAAATATTTTCTTCACTGATTTTCTATCACTTTTGCCTTTTTTAAGTGTAAGACATTTAACTGTTATAGCTCTAGAACTACTGACTGGATATATATGATATCCCTCTGTTCTTGAAATATTTTTCTGAACTATTTACATGCCAAATTTCTCAAGGGTTTATGACTTTGCTTGTTACAAGGCCCTTAATAGCATAACAGTCACATGAAAATATCGACAAAACTGCCATCAGTATTGTAATAAATTCAACTAATTACTACTGGGTCTTTTTTTGTATTTTGATATAGCAAATGAATGATTTTATCCAATATATTTGGTCATTTCTTTATCATATATATCATGTTAAGCATAAACATAAAACTACTCAATATGTTATAATATGTGGACAACTTACCAGGAGTGAATGTTGTAGAAAAAAAGTCACTGGTTTGAGGATTAAACTGATTTTCATTCAAACTATTTAAAAAGTTCAGAATAATTTAAAGAAATTACAAGTATGATAAAATTAAGTTTTAAAATTCAGTTCTTATGAAAATACAGAGTAGCCTTAATTTTGGTAAAGAGGTCATTTAAGTATAGAACTGATGCATAAAACTGAAATGCAAAATAAAGTTTGAATTAGAGGAATGTTTTCAATACCACAAGAATATTTTGTAAATAAAATATATAACTCTTCAATTTTAAAGCCCAATAACCTTTTTTATGTATGAACAGAGTTAAACCTTAAGAAAGTTTTAATATGGTAATGATGAAAAAATTTAGTATTTTTCTTGCCAAGAATTATAGATTTAATTTGTAAGTAAATATATATATAAACAATATATAATATATATATAAATATATAAACAATTTTACTTTTATACTTTTTTTTAAAATTTCTGTGCTTGTTCTCTAACTGTTTTGGGTTAAACATCATTGGAATATTAAGCCTAATATTTCATTTTTTGTTGTTGTGGCAGGTAACGCTAAGACTGTTAGAAATGACAACTCTAGTCGATTTGGAAAGTTTATTCAAATTTGTTTTGATGCTCACTATCAAATTAAAGGTTGTATCATACAAGACTATTTGTTGGAACAGTCACGTATCACATTCCAGTCTGTGGGAGAACGAAATTATCATGTTTTCTACCAGGTAGTTGCAGCAGCACAGAAGAATGATGAATTTCGAGAACAGTTCATGATTACTTCAGCAGAATCATATAATTACTTAAATCAAAGTGGTTGTACTACCATCGGTAGTACTGATGATGCTACCATGTTCGATTCCTTGAGGTTGGCCATGTCAGTGCTTAATGTACCTTCCGAGATGAGTGATGGTATTTTTGGTGTTTTGAGTGCTATTCTGTGGTTGGGAAACCTTCAGTTTTCAGACTTGGACGGAGAAAAGTGTCAGTTAACACCTGGAGATGAAGACATTGTCATGAAAGTTTCAACACTTCTTGGGGTAGATCCAGAAGGATTTTCCCAGCTTTGTCTTCATCGTCAAATAATAGTAAGGGGAAATGTGACAGAGATTCCTTTCAAACTACATGAGGTAAATTCGGAATCATAATTTATAAAACTCGAGTTAAAAATTACTGAAATTCATCAGTTCATATCAAATACACAGTAATTCTATTCTGTTCCTTCTCCATCATTTGATAAACATTGTATATGTAATTTCAAATCAAAACACAATATATTCCATTGATTTCTTTATTAAATTGACTATAATTTATTTGGGATAGCTAGGTATTAAACTTTTGAATTATCTTTTGGCAGCTAATGTCTTAATATGTTTTAGTATTGTATATATAAATTGTCAAACTGTCTTCTGACTTTTAGGTATTTGTTTCATCACTGATTGCTTTTGGACTTTTACAGAAACTGTTCATTTAATTTTCATTATATCGTTAATATTAGTTCACATACATTTCCACATTTTTATTTTACCACAAAACAAACATGATTTTAAATGTGGGTTAAATTAATTTTGTTTGGTTTTATATTTTGTAACTTCAAGATAGTAAAGGGACAGATAACTCTAAAAATATTACAGGAATAGTTTTAGTAAATAAAATAAGCCTTGTGGTCAGACATTAGAATTACGCCTATTATATTCTTAATACTGCATTTTGTATATGATCCCTTAGGGATTGTCAAGAATTAGAAGAGTGTATAATGATAATATGGTGTACACAGTGTGGGTGGAATATTACTATAACCGTGATTTGCTAGCTTGGAAAACTCATTCACCCTGCAGCTATTGTTGTGGTAAAAACAGTTTATATGAAGTGTTCTGACTACTAATGTGTTTATGGTACCTCAGCTGGCCTGATGAGCTTTGGACTGAGCAAAAGCATTGGCTGAAATTAACATTCTTGTCATAAAACATTAAATTTAGGTACTGGTTGTTTAATCCACTTGATTAACTTTCACCCAAAAGCTGTTGAAGTATAATGCTATCAGAAGTTTAGGTGTTCTGTAAACTAATTATTTTTTTCATTTTATTATGATGTCAGGCACAAGACAACAGAAATGCAATGGCCAAGGCTCTATATTCTCGTACCTTTGCTTGGATAGTAAGCTACATAAATAAGTGCACTAACCCTGGAAAAGATAGTAAGAGGTTTCTTGGAGTCTTGGACATATTTGGATTTGAAAATTTTGCAGTAAGTTGAAGTATACTTTATGAAAAAAAAGGAATTATTGTTAGTTTATTCTTACGTTTTTCTAACAAAAAAAAAATTGCCTGAATTATTTTGATATTCATCTGCTACATTTTTCACATTAAAGCTGAGCCTCAAAACATCAATTAAAGTTTTAATATTAAGACAAAATTACATAATTTTATTATTTTGATATTTTATCCTTTATTCTGACTTATTAAAATAATTGTAAAAACTAAATATTTAAGTAAGAACCATATAAAAACATTTTGTAATTTTTTATGATATGTCTTGTTACCAGTTTAAGTAACACTAACTCTTGTTATTAAGGAAAGCAAGTAGAATGTTAACTTGTGTTTTTTTATGAACTTCAGATGAATAGCTTTGAACAGCTGTGTATCAACTATACAAATGAGAAACTACACAAGTTTTTCAACCACTATGTATTTACCCTGGAACAGGAAATTGTGAGTATTTAATACTTTATATCATAAATTTCATAAAATTTTAAAGGGACAAGAAGGAACTTATTAGCACATCAACTTCCAACTGTAACCATTCCTTACAACTTGTATTCATCCAATCTTTTTTTGAACTTGGTTAAGTTTTCTTCTTTCACCAACCTTGAAAGCAGCTTATTCCAAAAGCTAACTACCCTATTTGTAAAGTAATACTGTCTAAACTGTAGATGAGTTTTATGCTGTCAAAATGTGGATTTATGACCTGACCCCTTGTCCTGCTCTTTTCACTACTAAACACAAACACATTTGATGATTCTATATTATCAATACCCTTAATAATCTTAAGCACCTCAGTCAAATCACCACTGACTCTTCCCCTTTCCAGAGAAAACAAGTTTAAATATTCCAGTCTTTCTTCATAGGTCAATCCCATCATCCCAGGTATTGACCTTGTGTCTCTTCTATGTAATCTTTTCTAACAATTCAATGTTCTTCTTGAGGAAAGAAGCCCAAAACTGTACACAGTACTTTAAATGAGGCCTTACAAGTTATCTCTATAGTGAAACAATAATATCCATTGTTTTGTATTCAGTATTTCTATAGATGCTACCCAAAATTCCATTAGCCCTATAGCTAGCTAGCTACAATACACTGTTTAGATGACTTAAGTGAATTTTCAATCACAACATCAAGATCTTTTTCTTTAACATTATTTAATGTATTCTCATTTAAATTGTGAAATCCTAAGGGCATCACTTGATATTTTGGATTGTTAAACATCATCTACCATTTATTGGCCCAGTGTATCAAATGATCTAAATCTTCCTGTAAATTTACCTCATCTTTGATACAGTTAGCCACCCCACAAATCTTAATGTCATATGCAAACTTCAAAATTTTGTTAGTTATTCTAGGGCCAATATTATGAATATAAATTGCAAACAGCAGAGAACCCTGAGACACAATGTGTGTAGCTGTGATCCAGTCAGATCTAACTCCATTTATTACTACTTTCTGCTCTCCAGTCAATTTTCTATTAAATTTAATAGCATTACTTTGTACCTACAGTTTTGATTTTTGTAACAAGTCTTTTGTGAGTTCTTATCATATGCTTTCTGAAAATAAACTTAGACCAAATTCACAAAATTTCTTCCATCAATTTTTTCAGTCATATCTTCAAAAAATGTCAAAAATTTGTTAAAAAGGCTTTTCCTAGTGTATCAAACTGCTCTAAGTGACTCTACAATGCATCTTTAATCACACTTTATAAAACCTTTCCAGGTACTGATCTAAGACTAACTGGTCTATAAATGGTTGGACAATGTTTATCACCTCATTCAAATATTGGACTAACAGCCAATTTCCGATCTTCTAATACTCTTCCACTGCTCAATAATCTGTAAAATGTATTAGCTAGCAGTTTACAAATAAATTCTTTAAGTTCTTTTAAAACTCCAGGATAAAAGATGTCATGTCCAGTGGATTTATCAGTACTTAGGTTTCCAAACTTTTGTCTTACAAATTCAAAACTTAAACGATATCTTTTACATTAATATTTTTGTCAAACATTAAGTGCTTCCTTCGTAAAAACTGAAGATAGCATATAATTTAATGAATTTATCACCTTGTAATATTCTGAGATCATTTACCACCATTATTTTTAAGAGGCACAGTTTATATCCCAACATTTTGCTTACCATCATATACCCAGATAATCCCTTATTTGATTTAACTTTCTTAGTTTACTTTCATTCATATATAGTTTTTGCTCTTTTAACTTTCTTTTTAACCAACTCTCTTGATTTCCTATAGTCCTCCAAAGCCTAATTATATCCAGAAAGTTTAAATTTCTTGCATTTATTATATTTACCCCTAATATGATCTCTTAAACCTTTAGTAAACCATACTGACTTATTTTGTATGCATATCCTACATCTCTTCAAGATCTCCTTCCAACCCTTTAGCCCAACCTACAGAAGCCAAATCACATCTCATTCCATCAATATTGGTTTTCCTGATATTTTGAATTTGGTTATTATTCTTCAGTTTTATGTATAATTAAAATTAAGAATCTAATAATGTAATGGTTGTTTGTACTTAAATGCTCACAAACTGCAACTCTATCTATTATATTCACATCAAGTAGTAACATAGCTTCTTCTCTTGTATGTTCCTTTACTAGTTAGTGTATAAAAGTATCCTGAAACATTTCTAAACACCTATCACCCTTACTGCAAGATTCAAAATGTTCCCAATTAATACTATTGAAATTAAAATCTCCCATAAATAATAACATATGTTTCAGCTACCACTTGGATCTTTTTTATACAATTTCTCATTAACTTCCATATTTTGACCTGATGGTCTATAACAAATTTCAATTAGAAGACTTTTTCCTTTTGTATTGACTAAAATCAACCCAATCTAATTCAACTTCAATGTTATTTTCTTTAATATGCTTTAAATCAACAGGATACAATTAACTCTTTCCTTTTTTTTTCAATAGTCAGTTTCTAACAAATAATCTGTAGACTGGTATTTTAAAAGAATTTTTTCATCTAATTTGTTCAAATCTAACCAAGTCTCAGTGATACCAATAATATAAAAATCCACAGTTTCCACAACTTCCTTGAAGTCATCAGTTTTATTTATTATATTCCTAGCATTACAATAGTGACAATTAATCATAGATTTTAAAATATGTTTGTGTTTTATGCCCATTGTACATTTTTTCCTGTCAATCGTAGTTCCTATTTTACTAGTATCACAGTCCTTATCTCTGTCTAACCCTACTTTAAATCAATCATTACTGCTTAGTTAAGAGCCCTTGCTAACATGCTAGCCCCCTGCTTTGTTTGTAAGGCATCCCTTCCAAAACGATTAACCTTTCCAATAACATTGACTCCTTTAATTAATTGTGTTTCATTTTTTTTCTTAATAGAAGAACTCTAGATTTT
The DNA here is from genome assembly GCF_004210375.1 of Tachypleus tridentatus. Classification (NCBI taxonomy): domain Eukaryota; kingdom Metazoa; phylum Arthropoda; class Merostomata; order Xiphosura; family Limulidae; genus Tachypleus; species Tachypleus tridentatus. Next base: position 143,334,331 of record NC_134833.1, read on the forward strand.
TGGAGAGTAAGTAAGATCTGTTAAATATATTCTGGAATTAGTTATGAAATATGGAAAATAACCATTTTACCAAAACCAAAAAGGGCTGAAATGGTGATAATCTGTTTATATTTATTAACCTTAAGTAAATAAATGCTGAGCCAGGTTTGAAACCATGTAATACTGCAAAATGATTTCCACATTTAAAGCTGTGGGTACATTATAAGTATAACAGTTAAACTCTTAGCATCAGTGTTAGGGTATTGCTGACTAACTGACTTCTCATTAATTAGTAGTTCAAAATTAGCCTTGCTATCTTTGTGATAAATTCAGATATTTTCTGAAGAATAACACCTAGTAATTACTAATATATATTCATCATAATTAAAATCACATGTTGGTATTAAATATTTGTAGGCAAGTATTAAGTATTTATTGTTGAATTTTTTCTTCCAGATTTGAATTATTTGTGCAATATTTAAAAACATATATTTAAATTTTTCATGAGAATTATACTCATAAATAATCTGTATTAACATAAGCGTAAGTTATTTTCAATCTAATAACCTCATTTTAGGATATGTATATGTTTGTCAAATATTAATACTTTTTAGCAGTGTTAATGTTATATTTTGTAGTTTTAAATTTATTCAGTAGATGTTTTTAAACAACAGAATAATTATCCGTTTTGGTTACAGTACAAACAAGAAGAAATAACATTTTCCCACATTACCTTCACTGACAACACTGAATGTTTGGAATTATTAGAAAAGGTAAGAAGGAACTTTAAAATGGTGGTTAGTGATTATAAAAGTAAAGGTGAGAATTAATACTTGTACAGATTATAATTAACTGTGTATTTTCTCAAGGCTGAAGAAAACAAAAGTTCACATGTAACTAATAGTTCAGAATAGCAATGTATGTAGCTTCCATGAATAAAACTGCTACTTATGCCTGTGTATTTAAAAATACTGCAAAGCTCAAGAACTATAGAAGACAAATTATTTAATCTAGTTTTAGTTAATTTTTAATAAACAATAATTAGAATAAAGTTAGTCAAAGGTGTTTGACAAAATTCTTATTCATTCAAAATTTCTCCAATTTGTTTGTTTTGCAAATGGAATATGATTTTTCTTACAGTCTTTTTGTTTCTCATGAGAGATTTAATAGCTTTATATGACTAACATTATGTGGTGTTGTGATGTGGATTCTGTAAAAGGTTTGTAGTATACAGAAATATGAATAAAAATTCACAGTGATTTTTCTGATTCAGATTCTTGTTAAAAAGTCTTAATTCTTAAACTAGAGATATTTTAAGCATCCCTGATGAAAGATATTGTAGTTTCAAGTGCTAAATTGTGTATTTGTTTGGAATTAACTTGACCTTTTACTTTTACAGGCCCCAAAATGTATTCTTCGACTGTTGACAGAAGAGTGTCGAATACCAAAAGTAACATTTTTTATTGTCTCATAATTCTCTGTTAATTTTATTCAAAATTTATTTGTGATAAGGTATAAAATTCCAATGAAAATTTTAAGAACCATGTCATTTTTGTATATGATGAAATATGTTTAAAAGCTACTTGTTATTTTGTTATAATAAGTCTGTTTTGAATGTTAGACCATAGGCATTTGAAACAAGCATTCCAAAGATATATTGTATCTATCACAACTGATAGTCAGATGTCCTCAACTGGGCTTGAATCATGGCAGAAATATTAGTTAAATTCTATGCTAAGTGTGTTCATGTCTGTAATCAAAATATTATTTTCTTCACATGTAGTCTTTGAAAAAATAGTGTTGGTTATTAAATCTGTGTAAATTGTTATTCGTAATATTTGTTATTTTATTAGATTGTAATTTTTTTGACCAAATGGATTATTTCTGCTTTAAACAAACTTTAGTATAGACTCTTGAGAATAAATTGTAATCTTTAACAATAAATTTGTTTGAAATGTTTGCATTTCTGTAGGTAGTAAGACACTCTCATAGTAATAATGACAAAGCATCAAACAATTGTATCAAATAAGAAGTTATATCTGCTTTCATTAATAGGGCACTGATATTAGCTACAAACTTTAGTATAGACTCTTGAGAATAAATTGTAATCTTTAACAATAAATTTGTTTGAAATGTTTGCATTTCTGTAGGTAGTAAGACACTCTCATAGTAATAATGACAAAGCATCAAACAATTGTATCAAATAAGAAGTTATATCTGCTTTCATTAAAAGGGCACTGATATTAGCTACGTGAACAAGTTACATCAGGAATTTGCTTCTCACCCAAACTACGTTCGAGGAGATGACCGTCGACGATGGGATATTGAATTTGGTGTTAATCATTATGCTGGTGAAGTTGTTTATACTGTTGATGGATTTTTGGAGAAGAATAAAGATGTGCAACAAGATCAACTGTTTGATTTAATGCAGTTTTCTTCTAATGCCTTAGTTAAAGATCTCACAAATTTCCAGGTCAGTAAAATTTCAGAATGAAAAGTTTTGAAATCAGCAATATCTTTTAATGAAAGTGAAATAAGTTATAGCTGCATTTTATGCAAAGCTAAAAGTTTGCTTTTGAAGGTGATATCTTACTTCTGCACAGAGGAATGCCATTTCCCTCATACATCTTCCAATGAGATTTGTATGCCTCTAACTTTGAACTAAGTCCCATTTAAAATCACATGTGTAATGTGAACTGTGCTGTTGCTTTGAATGCAACAATAGCCCTCCACTAATAGAGCATTATGCAACCTCCATATGCAGTTACTTCCTCTGTGCACTTTCACTTCAAATAACTTCATTTTCTCCTTGACACTTATTAACCCTTTCACAATGGATCAAAGGTCAAATGTCTTGTATTTGTGTACTTTCTTTTAAAATTTTATTGAGCTACAATTTTAAGAATTTATGTTAATAAGTTTGGTATGAAAGTGTAGATTATAATTTAAACATTAATATTATAAATGAGTTAATTTTTTAATTTAAAAGTAAAATTAAAAGAACATACACCTAAATATTGATTTTTGTGATGTCAAAATACTAAATCTATAGTTTTGTACAAACTATGAACTCAAATTACCAATATTGACAAGCGAGAATATAAAATGAAAATCCTCATATCTTTTATTTTTCTAAGATGTGGCTTATGTACTTAATCAAACATAGTGGTCCTATTTACCTCTATCCATTTTTGGAAATGGTCCCTGTATAGGCTTACTTCAAGATATGAGTGTGAATAACCAGTTGGCAGCTTATTGGTTTTTCTCATGCATTTTAATCTGTTAAAAGGCTCCTACATCCCTCTGAACCAAGAGTTCAATGAGATAGGTTGTCTTTAGTCTGCTCAAAGTTTCATTTTTCTTAGACCTAAATACAGCTAAATATAAGCTTGTTAAATTATAGTGGAATTCTGTGGTATTAATATAGTAATTTACGATGTTTTTTTTTTCGTTTTTCAACTGTAAATTTTAAACCTTACAAATTTTTTATTTCACTTCCTCTGCGTGTGAAATCTTAAAAGGCTTATCAACCCATGTTCAGCAACAAATAAGTTTAAAGGTTTTAGTTAGAAGACTAGCTTTTAAGATAAATAAGTTTAATAATTTGTTTCTAAATAGTAATAATCTATTTAGACATATAATGTATAATAATCGGAATGTGACTGTATATTACAAAACACTATCCACTGAAACCCAGTCAAGACAGTCACTTTGTAAAGGTTAAATGTTAGTTTAATGTAACTGAATATGGTAACATGAGTGCACATGCACCTCATCAGTGCAAGTTATGTAATGTTAGCTAAGCATGACTGGAAGGTCAAAATAATAAAAAATAAATAGTTGGAACAGTTTGAGGTTGAACAGGAGGAAGATAGATTTCATCACCTTTATCCTCCTCCTGAACTTGGCTTGGTCAAATAAAATCTTCAACTCTCCACACTGTTTCATGACTTGATTTCTTGTGTAAGTTATTTTTATTCTCCTTGTTCTGTGTCTTATTATTTACACCCATTCTTTGTTCCTTAATCCCACCTATTGTTATTGTGTAATGTTTCCTCCCTTGCCTGAAATCTGAGTTCTTGCTGATTCCTTTTTCAAACAACATTACATCATACCCATATGTTTCATCTTCTTTGCCTTCTTGATTACCATGTCCTAACTTTCAGCCATATTCCCTTTCTCTTCCTAGATTCTCAGGCTTTGAAATATCTATTATCTGTTTGTGAAGAGACTTCCTATCTTCTGCTTCTTTCTCAAATGTCCAGTTTTGCATCTTGTCTTTTTTTCACTTTCTTCCTCCATTAAACATTCTCCATACACTTCATATCTAAGGTGCTTCATTGTGCTCCAGAAGGGTTTTCAGAAGTTATTTTTTTTCCATTCTTTTTACCACAATACTACATATTCTGTCCTTTCTCTGTTCACTTGATTCCACTCCCATTGAGACAGGATACACTATTCAACAAACTATTTCATGTATGCATGTTCTTTATCAGGATTCCTTTCTTCATCTTGTTGTTTTCAGTAGTGTTTTTGATTTACTGGAGTTCAGGACCAAAGCAGGCTAACACCAGTCTTCCATATATTTGTTGGTTTCTTGCCTTTCACCACCTTACCCTTTCACTCTTGCCCCTAAACTGACTTTGTCTGCCCCTAATCCTAATCTTCTTGTTCCACTTTACAGAGATTCTTCTTCCTGTCCTCATACTACCCATCATCAGGTTTGTTGCAGGCTTATTGGTGACTGTCCTGTTGGATAGGGCTCAGTGGGTGCCTTTTGTCTTGGTTCACAGATGTTTCTTTACTTTTCTTGTACAGTTGAGTACTTCAAATTTTTACATGTGAACTTTCTCTTTACTTCTCTTCCTATTTATTTTTCTTCTCCTTCAGACTAAGTATAGCTTCCACATATTGAGGTTGCAGTATAAAATCTCTTAGACAAACATGCTATTGAGAGGATATACAACCTTTTTCCAGGGTTTTACTCTTGCCTCTTTGTGGTCCCTACATAGATGTGCTTAAACTTATTGCTGTTCCTTGGACTTCTGCCTCATAGGAAGGTATTCTTACTATTTCTTTTTTCTCTCTTCCATCTCTTATAATTCAGGCCCATATCAGCTGCTATGTCCAGTTCAAGCTGTTCAATGTTAGTTACAACAAATTGGTGCCTTTAAAAGTCCCTGCCCTCATTTATTACTACCCTAGGATTCCTTTTCTTGTGGAGACCTTTCCTCTACTACCCTTGCTGGATGAGTCTATCAGTTCCTCTGGGTGATTTATGATTTTCTGGATGTAGGTGCTCATATACTGTTTAGCATTTCTTTTCATAAGATTTATCACTTTAATAACTCTCTTGCTTCACATGTTCACCAGTCTTTAGATGAGATATAGATGATTCTCCACATGATTATCACTTGATAGTTACATTATTTGTCTGTTTCATTGCCCATGGGATTTTGACTTCCCCTGAATGCCAGTCTTCAATCAACCCACCATCTTTGAGATGGTTGTTTTTACTTTTCCTCTTTTATACCAGTCAGGTTCCAACCAGGTGGCTGGTGTTGCCTTCCAGGGTATGCATACTTCCCAAAATCTGCTCTGGACCAGTATAACAGAAAATGTTCAGCCCATTTGCCCTGGCTTTATAAATGCCCACTATGGGATGTTTCTCAAGACTACTTGTGGTATATAAATGTACTGAATTGTCTGATCCAGACTGTACTAATTCCATAGACTATTATGAAAAAGAGCACCAGAAAAGTGACTGTCTACTTCTTTGGCTTGAGCTTGCTTGCTTTTAAAATTACTCATTACATTGTCTCTAGTAAAACACCTTTTTTGCTGATGGTCAGATGGGGATTTGAGCATGTCTTTGAGTATCTTTGGTGCAAACTTTTCCCATTTTTTTTCAAACAGAACATGGGAGACCCTTGTTACTTATCAGTTTTTACTCATTGGAATGACGGACAATGAAAAATCGTCACCAGTTGAGCTTAGCATGATACGGTAAGACAGTAGTGACTCTGTAATATAGGTCACCCTTCAAATACCTACTGTGCTCCCATACTGCAGTCAGAGTTAAACTGATAGAGCCAGGTGAGAACAGTCTTACAGTATGATCATGCCCTAACCACACTACACGTGTTGGCTTGTTGATTGCTTATGTGCAGGTGCTTAATTTGCCCTGTACAAATATTCCCCAATTCTACAACACTGAGCTCTTTTACCTCTCCAACTTTCAGTTGCAGATGAGGAGCATATCTTCATTGAGGCGTGATGCAATCTCCCACAGATGTGACCCTAAGGAGTCCCTGCTATCAGGTGTCACTCTCAGTTGAATTTTTTTTCAAGCACTTTCTGAAAGGATCTCATTTAGACAAAGTTTTGCACCAACTTATCACCACTTTAATGTGTGATTTTAACATTTCTGTGAGCTGAGTTATTATTTCAGAATTCATCAGATATTTACCTCCTCACACATTTCCATTTCCTTCTTCACTTCCAGTTTGCTCTTTCTTTTCTGATTTCAATTAAGAGTGAATTTTTTACAAGTCCAAGTGCATAGAGGAAATTAGTGTGCATGGAAATTGTGTTCCTTCCTATTGGTGGAAAACTAATGTCACATTTTTATTGGTAGAGGCTTTTGTTGCATGGTAAATTCATAATGCACCAGCACAACTCACATTAAATGTGAATATAGGTTGGAAGTAGTTCACGACTAGTTTATGCAAATTTCAGAGGCAGATACACATGAAAATAACATATCTGTGTGTCCATTGGAAATACATTTTCAGATTAGTAAAATGTTAACATTTCTTAAACTTGTTTCCTTAAGGTATTATAGTCCAATAGATAGAAAAATAAATGCAACCGAACTGTGGACTGTAGGCTTTACTTTTCAACAGTATTAAGTTCAGTACACAGTATGTAATATATTCTAGAAGGATAGTTATCAGTTTTTGTATAAAAAAAAATTGCACTCTTATTTTATTCTTGATGACGAGAAACCCACTCGAAATAAAAATGTATCTCAGAATAGCTGGTATGGGTATTAACACTTTTATTGATAAGCAGAGAACAACGTTTCATCCTTTTTTAGGTCATCTTCAGATTAAGAAAGTTTGAATGTGACCATTAACGGACACGTCTAAGGAATGAGAGTATAAACGGGTACGTTTTAGGATACTCTCATACCAAGCATTCTGAGATACTCTTATTTTATTTTTATTAAAATATGTGATACCTCAACAAATGGGAAACCAAAATTATAATTTATTATGTACTTAAAATCTTGAAGAAGTTTAGAAAAGCAAAAACTTGTAAACATTTTGTACATGATGTAGGATCTTCTTGGAGTAAAAGTGGCTGCTTTAGGAGATGGAAAAAGTACAATATCACGTACCATTACCAAAGGTCGTCCCACTGTAGCAGATGCTTTTCGTTATCAACTAACAACCCTAGTAGATGTGCTGCATTGTACGGATCCATGGTAAAGATAGTTTAAGAAAAATTCTGTAACAAATAGTGTTCCTTATTTTTATTTTATTTTTATTAAACATAAGTATTAACCTCACTATGTGAACTATATTGGCTGATGAATATTTAAATTTGTGTATTTCTAATCACAAAATATTTTCTGGCACTATTTTTACACTATTATTACATTTAGTATTCCACATTTTTGGACTATAAGAATGCCATTCAAATTATACTAATCAATTAGATAAGAGTAGCCCATGAATTGGCAGTGGTTCTGTTGGTTAGCTGCATTTTTTCTAGACTATCATCCTCCTATGGAACAGTGATAAGTCTATGGACTTAAAAGTGCTAAAATATGGGGTTCATTTCCCCTATGGTAGACACAGCAGATAGCCCAATGTGGCTTTGATATAAACAAACACACATACATTCACACACCATTTAATTTGTTAGTTCAAGCTCAAAACTGGGATGGCTATGTGCAAATATATTTTTACTTTAGCACTTTAGAGTTGTTATTACTGATAACAAGGGATTTTTCTTTTCTTAGAATCAGTTAGCAATTCTTTTGATAAATAATCAGAATGTCTCAAATATTTTTATTATTTCACTTGTTTGTAATAGTATCAAAGCATAACCATATTAATATTTTGGCATTGTGATAAATGTCAGTTTTTTTTTACCTATTTTGGTGTGTGTTTTTTTTAGGTATGTGAGATGCATCAAACCAAACCAAAAAAAATCTCCAAATTACTATGATTCTAAAGAAGTTTTAACACAGTTGAAATATTTAGGAATGGTGGATATTATTCGGATAAGAAAAGAGGTAACAATCTTGTACCTTTTAAAATTTAAATTACATCAAATAAGTTAAAGTGTTTATATTGTTGTTTATCTTTTTATTTTTTGGCATCCTTTTCATGAGTAAACCGTTCTTCATTCATTCTTTTATATCTAAGAATTTATATATAGAATTTTACTTGTTAAAGCTAATATTCATTGGGAGAATTGTCCTGCACTGTACTAGCTGTGAAAAGTATGTATCTGAAAATGAACTATTAAATATTGTTTTTTTATTAACAAATACAAAGAATTTTTTTTATTCTAATTTAAGAATGCATATGCAAGTTATCCGTGATGACAAGAAACCCACTCATATGCAAGTTATCCGTGATGATAAGAAACCCACTCAAAGTAAAAATGTATCTCACCACGGCTGGTATGAGTATTAATATTTTTACTAATAAAGCAGAGAACAACGTTTCAATATTCTTAGTGCTTTATTAGTGAACCTTTTAATACCCATACCAGCCATCCTGAGACATATAAATATATATAGATATATGCAAGTTAATTTAAATTTTAAGATCTTATTGTGATGTTAAGGTATTCATTTTATAACTAATTGTATGTCATATTGTATTTCAGGGTTTTCCAGTCCACTTTCCATTTTCTGATTTTATTCAGAATTATCGATGTCTTGTATCTAAAGTTGTACTCTCAAAAGACCCTCAAGAAGCAGTAGCAACTATACTGAAATCTTTAAGGATGCCAGAGATGGAATGGCAGATAGGAAAAACAAAGGTCTGTAGTAGTGGATTGCAACTGTATTGTTAAACCAGAAGTTCAAGATTATTTATGTGTATATAATGAATAAGTGAATGCAAGTATTTTGATACAACCTAGTTTGACAAGAAATCATACTTATTATTTTTGAAAAAGAAAGCAGATTTGCAAATAAACTTTTTTTTAAAATCAAAAACATAACTGTTTCTCGCTAAATATTATTTTGCATTTAGGATAAAAGTAAATGAGTAGTAGTTTTGTCATTTGCGATGTTTTTATCTGTTAATTATTGCATGAAAAAGTTACATGCTTAAGTTACTATTTTTTTACAATATTTGATTTTATAAAGTATATTACTTTGAACTGTTCTAGGTTTTTCTCAGAAACTCTGTATATGACCCTTTGGAAGACCAAAGAAAGGCCCTTACCAAAGCTATGGCAACTGTCATTCAAAACGTATGGCGTGGTTTCGTTCAGAGAAGAGGTAAGAAAAGTTATTTAATATTTTCTAAATAAATACTGCAAAAGATTCAATAAACATGTCAAAATTAACTTAAGTATTTTAGCATGATGTCTTATACGTGGAGTAAACTAGTGTACTTTATGCTTGTATGGTTTTGCTTTAGTTTTATCGAGGCTTAAGATAAACTGATTACTTTGGCTTTAAAACTTGGAGGGCTTTGAATTAATTTTAAACAATGTTATGAGATAAATTGGTTTCAAAATCTTTTGTTTAGCATTTTTACAACAAAGAACAGCTGCTTTAGTAATCCAGAGGCATTTCAGCGGTCGGCGACAAAGGCTGTATTTCCTACGTATGAGACGTGCTGCAGTTACTATACAAGTGAGTTTTAGGACTAAGAGACTTTCCTTACATGTGTGTCTATACAGACAGACAGACATGCACATTTCATATCTTAAGGAAGAAAAATGGGCAAATATTCTTAAATTTGTGATAAATATGTTAACAAAAAACTGAGAAGATTGGGTGTAGAGAAATTTAGCAATGATGGCAAATAATATCAAGTTAAAATTATATATAGGAAATTGTAAATTGTATTTTGGACTTTAAGTACCAGGGGATAGGACTTCAGATATATGAATACATTGTCTATAATATTTAACATCAGTTTGCTCCAGTTACATGTTAGTTCTGATATAATAAACTTTTTAAAAAGGTTAGTCAAAAAAGTAAGCAAGTAGTGAAGAATAGAGTTTACCATTTTGGAAACTGGAATTTCTGCTTCAAAGAATAAGTCTTGCTTAACACTCAATGTAATCTGTTTTTTTAACCCACTATTTTATGTCTGTCCCTTTTTTTTCTATCTCATTTAACCAGTAGTTTATTTTATAAATCAATTGTCAGTAAAAGTGTTTTTTCTTCAATAATTCATTCTTTTTAAGAAGTTATATAAAAATATAATATTGTCCTTTCAGGCTTACGTGCGTGGAATGTTTGCTCGAGAAGTGGCTGCAACTTTACGAGAGATGAAGCGACGAGAGGATGAGGAGCGTAGAAAACAACTCGAAGAAGAAGAACGACTTAGGCTTGAAGCTGAACGTCAGAGCTTGGAAGAAGAAGAAAGAAAAGCTGTGGAGAAAGCAGTGAAGTCAGTTGATATTTTGATTTGTTTAATGTTAAGTATATTAGCATAAACTGATCTTCATAACAGTTCTTTTTCTTCTTTACCAGCATCTTGGGTTTTAAAGAAATATGTTCTTGATTGTTAAATATATGAGTGGAGAAAAAGTATACAGTAAAGAAACTCATATTTATTTTTAAATATTTAAAAATAGTCTGTCAAAATTAGAAAGTTTATAGACAGGAGTACAACATTTTTAAAAGATTAAATCAATACTCACTAACAAATTAATTAAATAATATTATAAATCATAATTTTATATATACATGTATATAATTAAATAAAATATAAATATAAAAAATAGGCAGAAATTTTTTTTTATCAAGAACTTACAAAATAAAATATGAAAACAGTTTATAGACAGGAGATCAACAGTTTTAAAAGATTAAATCAATACTCACTAACAAATTAATTAAATAATATAAATCATAATTTTATATATACATGTATATAATTAAATAAAATATAAATATAAAAAATAGGTAGAAATTTTTTTTTTTATCAAGAACTTACAAAATAAAATATGAAAGCAGATGCGGTCTAGTATGTGGGTCGGTTTCATTTATTATGGGTTTAAATTTGTATAGACCTAATTATTTTATTTTATTAATCTCTTAATACAGACGTATTGTTTTTTATTTGTATTTTTCCTTCTGAACTTTGTAAATGTGTGTGTATGCACACTATATACATACATGTTTGTAGACCTTTGTTATATTAAAGCATAAAGTGTTGAAGATCTATTATAGTGTGAGAATCAGTAGGTCTGTACTTGGACATGTATGTTATAGAATAAAGATATACAGTCTCTGCCATGAATGTGCTTATTACTATTAACTAAGAAAATTCTAAGATAGTCTAGAATTGCATACAGTATGATGATACAAAGTATTCCCAGTATATGTACACACTTATTACCACCGTCTAACTGTTTCAAACAGAGAAACTCAAGATGAGCTAGTGACCATAACTTCTCTGGTGGAGAAGAATGTTCAACGAGCACAAGAAACATCAGACGTTCTAGACTTAGACGAAATGTTCTCCTTTTTGAGTTCAGTGCAACAACAAGAAGTGACAGTTGATGAACTGATGAATGAGATCAGCGATCAAATGGATGCTCTTTTAAAGGATGTTGATGAGGTAATTGGTTTTAACACAGCATATTTTACAAACAACATCATGCTATGTGGTAAAAATGCATTTCTTGAAAACAAAGATAACCTTTCCCAGTGATCAGTACTATTGAGAAGTTAAATAAAATTTAAAAATGGGCTATGAGAGTATAAAGGTTTTTGGAATTTAACCAAACATCCTTATTCACAAGAGAAAGTTGTTGTGACTGTTGTAAGTACATTCTCAAGGTTTTCAGAATATTTAGTTGTTGTCAAAAATTGAGTGAATTAAGGACAAATAATTAACAGTATTTTGAAATGTATCTCAGAATGGCTGGTATAGGTATTGACCTTTATTGATAAGCAGAGAATAATGTTTCGACCTTGCTAGGTCGTCTTCAGGTTAACAGAAAGAGAGAGCTTGCAACTGACTGTTGCCAGGTGCATCTTAGGGACAAGAGTACAAATGGGTACAGGATTTTAGGAAGTGTTGTTGTGTTTATTTGATTTGCAGTGTTCAAAAATGTGTGAAGGTTTTTTTTTCTTTGAATCTAGTTTCTATTTTTCTGTTTGTTTCTCCAATATAAAATTGTGGCAGTTGTTGCATTGTATTTTTTAAATTATGTTGGTGTTGTGTTTGTCAGTGTAGTTTTTTTTACATAGTATGGACTTTTACATAGTTTTGTGCCTAGTTTTGAATAAATTTGGTGTTTACTGGAATGTTGTTTTACGTTTTTTTCCAAATGTTGGTTGTTTTTCACTGATGTTGGGAACATGTGGTATGAGCCCAGCATGGCTAGGTGGTTAAGGTGCTCAACTCGAAACATGCTCACCCTTTCAGCCATGGAGGTGTTATAAGGTGATGGTCAATCCCACTATTTGTTGGTAAAGTAGCCCAAGATTTGGCAGTAGGTGGTGATGACTAGCTGCCTTCTGTCTAGTTTTACACTGCTAAATTAGAGACGGTTAGTGCAGATAGCCCTAGAGTAGCTTTATGTGAAATGCATAAACAAAAAAACAAACGTGGAATGTAGCAGTATAAGGTTTCGTAGTATGTTGTATCTTGGTTGGGATTTATTGTTGTTTGTTTGTTGTGGGTCTAGGTGTGTGTGGGTATAATTTTTTCCATGGTTTTTTGAGGAAATTTGTTGATGTTGATGAAGTATTGTTTTATTTTGTTGATTTCATCATTAATTGTATCGAGTGAGCATAGTTTAGTGGCTGTGTTTATATGGTTTCTTAATATGTTATGTTTTTCTTTTGTTTCATGTGCTGAATCCCAGGGAATGTATAATCCAGTATGGGTGATTTTTCTGTGTATTTCTGTTTTGAATTGTGTATTGGTTCTAGTGATCTTGAGGTTAAGAAATGCTATTTGGTTAGTTTTTTCCTGTTCACAGGTGAACTTAATATTGGGGTGTATCGAGTTAATGTGGTTGAAAAACTAGATGTGTGTTCTGTAGATATGAATCCAGCAATTGTATCATCAACGTACCTGTACCAGTATAGTGGTGGGTGTAAGGCTGAATTGATTGCTTGTGATTCAACGGTAAGTTGCAAACTCTCTCTTTGTTAACCTGGAGATGATGTAGGACAGTCAAAATGTTGTTCTCTGCTTATCATTGAGAGTGTTAATACCCATACCAGCAGTTCTGAGACACATTTGTATTTCAAGTGGGTTTCTCGTCATCAAGGAGTATTTTGAAATCTAACAGAATTTAAGTGTTGAATCAAGAGAAATTTTGTAAAATATTTTGAAATTATAAACTTTCAAATTGTAAGAGAAATTATTTCAACAGGAAACATATTAATTATATGTTTCCAAACAATTTGGTTTGCATAGATATAAAATGAAGGAAACAGTTATTGAGATTTAAAAATTTTTGAATATGTCAGTAAAAGTATGTCTAGGTAAGAATGCTGTAAAGCTATTTATTGCTTAAGAAATAGATATCCAAGAATAAAAGATTACTTATTATATGGAGTGGACTGGTTGCCTTAAAGTTCTATAACCATGGGTGTGCAGAAAGTGTTGTGATATCATAATAGTTGTGATCAAATAAATTAGGCTGTTTAGGATGAAAAAACAAAGTTTTTTGTGGTTTTTTTTTATAAGGAAGTAGAGCATTTAGACATACTGTTTCAGCTCTTCTTCATGATAATTGTATTTTGTCAGATGTCCCTTGAACTACCAAAGGAAGTGGTAAAATGCCAACAACCTGAACCAATATTAAGTTTTGATTACAAACATAACCCCCTGAGTACTTCACCTCCATCAGTTTTACACGAGAAACAAGTGCCAGTCATTACCTGCAGCCCAGTAAGTCAGTCAGTTGCATGTTCCAATTACAGTACTTTAATGATGGCATATTCGGTAAACACTAACAGTAACTAGATTTGTTAATCCCTCAGTTGTTCATACCAGCAGTTACACAGTACATGATAATATGATTAGAACATACTGAGAAATGAGAAATATATTTACTATTTCTGCTTTTGCATGATTGGTACACTATTTTTATGACACGTCACTTAATACACTGTTTATATTCTGTCACGATGTGTTTGATAACTCAGTTTGTGTAATGGTTCTTAATAACATGCTTGTAACACTATATCATTTCTCACACTACAAAACTGGAAGTTATTAGAATCTGTATCAATTCTTTCACAGCATGTCTGAGGCACTTTTATTATTTGTAGCATTCTTCACTCAGCAACATGAGGATATTAGTAGCATTTCCTCTGCAGTATAGTTGGGTCTCTATAATGTATTTGTAGCATTCCTTCTACAGCATGACTAGGACACTATTAGCATGTGTAGCATTTCTTCTGGTGTGGTTGGGCCTATTTTATATTTGTGTTATTTCATTTCTGGCTAGTTTGATGCACTGATTTAAATTAACATTTGTTAACATATTTCAGTAATAATACTGTATTTCTTGAATCCAGTACTGCATGATTGAAAATTAATAACTTATTATTATTACAGAGAAACATGTAGAACATAACAAATAGGCAATAATGTTTTGTTGTAGTTTGAATAAAATGGATAATTTTTTTCCTAAAAGATACATAGTACATCTTCTGATTTAACATATTTTAGAGAAATAAAATGTACTCATATGTAAGTTATTTCTGTTAGATGCTTATTTATTTCTACTGATGGGAAATTTAATTGTGAAATTAGTTGTAAAAGTTCTGAACTTTTTTGTATAGAGGTAGATGCTTGATTTAGAAGTCTTAGAGTACAAAGGTTATATTAATATTAAAACATGTACAATTAACCTTTAGATGTGGATGAATATTGCTTTTAATTCAAATTTAATAGTTACAGAATATTACCTATACACTATGAAATGAGTTACATCTTCTTACAGTGTGTTTAAACTTTCAGATAGTTCTAACTGGCTTGTACAGTACTGAATGGTTATGTTATATTGCTAGTTTCATATTAACATCAGAATGGTTATGTTATATTGCTAGTTTCATATTAACATCAGAATGGTTATGTTATATTGCTAGTTTCATATTAACATCAGAATGGTTATGTTATATTGCTAGTTTCATATTAACATCAGAATGGTTATGTTATATTGCTAGTTTCATATTAACATCAGAATGGTTATGTTATATTGCTAGTTTCATATTAACATCAGAATGGTTATGTTATATTGCTAGTTTCATATTAACATCAGAATGGTTATGTTATATTGCTAGTTTCATATTAACATCAGATCTAAACATCTCACCATCCACCTCCTTGTTGGAGGTCTCATATTAGTATGTGTTGTAGCTGTGTATCCAGTAGTATGGTCTCATGGAGTATCTCTGCTCATTAAAGTTTATTTTATAACTTACATTGATTATGAATGTGTTAACTTTATTCACTATAGAATATTACTGACTGGAAACAGAAAGAAGATGAAAATCAAAAGAAATCTGTTATCGAACAAGTTCAGAAAAATGAAGATCCAGAACGTGAAATCAGGTATTTAGTTTGATATGTAATTATGACTTTTGTAGCATTAAAGTTATGTTTTATAAAACTAAAGACAAAAATTTTAACTAATAGGAAAAGAAATATGTTGAAGAAGATAAGATTTTTTTTTTTGAAAATGATATTTATCTAAATTTATATTTTTCCTATCTTGAGTAAACTGAGAGTGTCTTCTTAATACCTGTTAGGAGGAAACAAAGAGTAGAAAAGAGATTGAATGAAATAGATGCCCAAGAAAAGGGACGCCAAGAAGATGAAGTTGAAGGATATTATGACATGATAGAGTTTGCTGAGAAATACTTTAACGACCATCTGCGTGATGTAAGTGGTACCATGATGCGGACGTTGACTCGGAGGAGAAAGTCCTCAGACAGTGTTGTTCCTAAATATGAGATGGTGACATACACTAGTAGTTGTTCGATACCTACCTCACATATTCATATTTATGACTTTGAAAATATTTCAATTGCCTGCACTATATTTAAGGTAAGATAAATGAGATTAGAAAAAATCTTGCATACATATGTAATTTTTGTTTTGTTTTCTTGCATAACACAGAATATGTTAAAGAGTGTTCTTGTTTTTCTCTTGAAGAATAAAAACTAGAAATTCTCAGTATTAGCTTACACCAGTGTTTTTCCAAACCATGCTGCAACATTAGTGTCTCATGGGAAGTTGGTAGGGTTTTTGCAACAGTTTCACCAAATGAAGAATAATTAACAACATAAATAAAGAAACAAAATGGTAGTGCATGTGGTATAAGGGGTATCCTGCAAACTAAGGTGATTGGGTTAGAGTGATGTCAGTTAAAAAGTTTGGGAACCAGTGATTTATATTCTAACATGTGCATACATTTTTTTGATATCCAAGAGGAGATTTTTAATACTTATAAATATTTGTGATTTGTAAATTGTAAAATTTCATATAATTAATTTTGTGGGCTGTATTATTAACCTATTGAAAGCTTATTGAGAAATCTTTGTTTTCTTTGAGAAACTAAAAAATAAATAAGTAAATTTGCTGTTATTAACTGAACTATTATACACTTTGGATAAAACTTTTTTTTGTGGCAGGATTTATGTAAATATCTACGTGGAGATTTGAAGAATGGCAGTGAAATACAAACAATTCAGACAATTATTGCTTATGGAATTGACAGAGATGAACTGAGAGATGAGATATTTGTGCAGTTAATTAGACAAATTACAAACAATCCTTGTGAAGATGCAATCTTGCGTGGCTGGGTCCTTCTCTGTCTTTCTGTAGTGGCCTTTCACCCAAGCAAAACCCTGTTCAAGGTATTAGAAACATTTAATTAGAAGTGTTTTTTTATAAATGATTGTAATTTTTTATATTTCTCTTAATCTTTTGTAAAAATACATCTATTTAGAAATAAAGTACACTTTTGGCAGTGGTTCTAACACTTCTACTTCATAGATTATCAAAATTGTTGTGAAAAGCATGTGTAGCTTTAATTATTTTGAGAAATATCAATTGGTTACTCATTTAGCTTCTACAAAAATTTTAAAGTGTAAGGAGAACAAGCTTCACTATTCCTAACACATATTTAAGTCATAAATTTCAAGAAAAATTAACTTCCCTCATTAACTTTTTTTTTTTTTTTCACTGGATGTTTCTGTACACAAGTTGGAAACCACTGTGGTAGAGCCTGCTTAAAATGTAAAAAAAAAAAAAAGACAAAAAAAGACTCAAGTTTAGGAAAGGAATGTCAGAGCCTGTGTCATTTGTAGCTGCTGCATACCTTTGAATTCATGCTTTAATAAAGTAAATCATATTAACTGGAAGAGAAGAAATTATGCTGAAAGCAGAGAAAGAAGAGTGATGAGAAGAACAAGTGACCTGAGAGGTCAAGCTCAGATTAGAAAGCAAGGTCTATGATATTGATTCCAGAGAAGGTGGAAATGCTGAAACCTCTAAAATCATTACCACTATATGCAAATACTTTTTTTTCTGAAAAATTCTAAATAATAGTAAAGTATTTTATTTCTACTAATTAGTGCCTTCTGGGACATAATATTTCAAAATTTGGTGAGATGCTTTAAGGTGTCAGTTTTTTATGACCATTTGCACAGCAATTTAAAGATTAAGTTATCAGAACAAAAAACTTATGTTTATAATAGTGTGTTTATAAATCATAAATTACACAAAATATAATGCTGAAAGTAAGATGGTAAGTTTATAAAATAGCAGTGTGAAAACATCAGTAGACAGGAGAGTGACACATCAAAACATATTTGTGGAGTTAAGTTTAGTTTATTCATGGGTTGTGACAGAGATGTTAAATTACAACTTTTTTAATTACAGGTGTTTATCTGTAGTTTAAAATGTTAATTTTAACATGGCAAAAATTTTATTTTGCATCTTTCTTTTGTTTCAGTACTTCATATCATTTCTAAAGAAAGCTCATTCACAGAATTCCTCATTTGCATGGTACACACAGTGGTGCTTGGACAATGTGAACAATAAAAAAACAATGACTCGTCAGTTGCCTCCATCTTCAATGGAAATCATTGTGAGTCTGTCATAATGTTAATGTTTTTTATAATATGTTTGAAAATACATGGAAACAAGTCTCGTTTTTGTGTGTGTGGGAGTCAGACAAAATGGAGATAAAATGGTCCACAACTTATAACCTTATTTTTTAATGCTACATTCTGATCTCATAAAAAAAAAAAAAACTAGTGAATTTATTTGGTTCATTTTAACATATAAGCCTGTGCGAAATCTAATATTAATATTGAGTAAATAGGAGGGAGATTTATATGACTTGGTCTTAACAAAAGGTTATTAAGATACTATATTGTTGACAAGTGTGGCTTTGAGGGGGTAAGGTGTCAGTTTTTCCTTGATATAGTTTAGAATAATTTTATTTGTATAAAACAGATTAGCTAGAATAAGCCCCAAGTTTCAGTTTTAAAATGTGTTCCAAAGGTTATAATTCAAGTAAACACCATTTGAAATCAATAAAACAAAGAGTCTATAAACAGCATAATACAGTTTGAAGGAGATTATATACTGTAAAAAACGAAATTGTTTTGATCATTACACCATTTATTCAATTCATTTTGAGTTTAAAAGCTTGGATAAATTTATATTTTATATATATATACACGCAGAAATATATTTTTCAAGAAGTTAGCTCAAAAAACATAGTTTTAAAGCTGGTCTTATTAAAGTGTTTTAACATAATAGGCTATTCGAAACAAACAGACCATGGTGTGCCGATTTTATTTCATGGATTTAAGAATGAAAGCAATTGAATTTCATCCAAGGAGTACAGCTGCTGATGCCATTCAGATTTTGGCATCTAAGATAGGTCTGAAGTCTGTTGAAGGGTGGGCCCTTTTCGAAGTAAGTATATTGTGGTACTTAAGTATCCTAAAAAGAGGTTTTACTGATACTTTATATTTAATGGCACTTTTTGTTTTGTGTCACAGAATGAATATAAAATGAATTTGTGTTTTTATTGAGCTATATTGCTATGAAAATTTGAGTGTAACATGAAGTTTTGGTGCTTTAATTGCAATTTTAAGAATAAGCTTCCTTTTAAAACAATAAATTGTACCAGGTAACAAAGTGTAAACAATTTATCAAAATTCTAATTCAACCTCTTATTTTTTTAACTGTGCTTCTCCAACAGGTGGTGCACCACCCAAGGGAACAGTGGGGACATGAAACATTTATTGAAAAAAACCATTAATGTCTACTTTCACTCATGTCCTTTTTTTGAACAATGTTACTCTATAATTTTTAATATTTAGTGATGCTGTGTGTATATAGATGGCAGCTTCAAGTACAACAACCAAAAAAAAGGTGTCATTGTCTAAAACCTTTGAGTATCACTCTTATAACATGATATCTTAAGGTTTGAACTTCTTGTTGGATCAGTATATTCAAGGTTGTTAAAATAAGACATGTTTTTTTTTTGTTATTGTCTCCCCTGCTGGTAGAGTGGGTAAGTCTATGGATTTACAGCACTAAAATCAGGGGTTTGATTCCCTTCGGTGGACTCGGCAGATAGCCCATTGTGGCTTTGCTATAAGAAAAACACACTTTTTGTTATTATTAAATTCTGTTTGACCTAACAAAAACTGAATTATATCAAGTTATAAATAATTTGTTTTTTCAGAAAATAGACAACAGAGAACATATTATAAAAGGTCATGAGTATCTTGCAGACGTTATCACTCATATGGAACTGTAAGTATGTTTCTTTCTGTAGAAAAAATTCAAACATATTTTTCTTTGAACTTATTTTGATTAGTTCAAAAAATTGCCTGTTCTGAATGTATTAAGGTCTAGATTAAAGTGTAACTGCCTTATTATAACATGTTAATTAATTTTTCAAAATTTTCTTACAACATCAAGAAATTAATCTCAGAAACACATTATGAAATCATTGCTTTTGACTTGTATGGTAATATTTCAAAGTTTTTTTTGTAACTGTGTAATGTTTTGTTTCTTTCTCTAATTCTGTTGCTATAAATATAATTTTCCCTGCATTTTTAGAATGGTAATTCTTACTTATTTGTTCCTCTGTTTACTTTTTATTTTCAGGAGTAAACAGACTTCTTTCTCACTAACAAAGTATGCAACATTATCAAGAAAAGGACCAAAGTCAGCACCTGATTCGTTAGAGAATTACATTCTTTTTCGTAGGAGGCTTTTCTGGAGTACACAGGAAATTCCACAAGATGCTGTAGAAGTTAACTTGTTATATGCACAAGCAGTACACAATGTGGTTAAGGTATATTAAATGTTATTTTACAGTTAATTTTTGGCATAATATGTTTTTTAAGCCTATTATCCAGACTAGATAAAACAGTGGAATAAATGTAAGAGTATTCTTTGTTTTTGACAAAAAGCTACTGAATATTAATATGAAAGAGATAACTTTGAACTCTGTATTTAAGAGTGAACATTATACAGAGTTTAGTATGTTACATTAAAATGGTTTTGAATATGTAAATTAGTAAGTCACGTAACAGCCACAGCCAGTAAAGGAACAACATGTATCAGAACAACATTTTGGCATTACTAAGCATTTCATCTGCAGTATGATGCTACTAAAAATTGATCTCATTTGAGGAGGGCATGAAATAGCTGTTTTTAATGCAAAATATTCATCTTTCATATTATGAAGGTGTTCATATTGGGAAATTTATAATTTTAATAAAGGAGGTTTCCCCTGTACTTATGTAATTTAAAAACAAAAGCATATGGATCAACTTGAGACCTTCTATAAATTGTACCCTAGCTGTGTTAAGCAAAATTTGGTGTCTTGTAACAGATGAGAATTCATAAGTATTAAAGTCAGTTGCTTAAGCCATCCACATGCTAGATATAGTCATGCAACATAATCAATAAAAATCTTTGTCTGGAAAAGTAGCACAAGTTATTTATACATAAGTTGCTTCCAAGACATATATGTTCATCCATCGTATACCTTGAGGAGATTGAGGATGAAACAGGTATTTATGTCATTCCATGTGAAGACATATCAAAGTGCCAGATACACCACCTGTGGATGTATTTGTGACCAAACTTTGAAATTGAAGTTGGCAAATCACTATTCTCTTACATTAAATTAATTATGTAAATCTAGAATAGAGGAGAGGTGTGCTTTGGGCATGAAACTGTTAGGATGGAAACTTTTGCAAATTGTAACTACACTGCAGGGTCATCACATAGAGCATGATCTCATGTGCTGAAATGGACAATAATGATGTGGTGAGGCTAATAAACATTTTTTAATGTAATACAGTCAACTTTATGTATTTATAAACTGATAATAAAGTTGCAACATTAACAAATGTGATTGTTTTTACCATATGTGCAATATATATATATATTGTACTCTTGTGTCTCTCCTTTTGTGGTGGTGGTTGTTAAATTAATTGAATGGAATTGTAATGATAATAATAAAACAGATTTATGGCATGGATATTTATAAAAATTATGTCTTTTCAGATGTGATACTTATATTAATCTTTGAAAGTTGCATATCTTTCCAGTTGGAAAACAGTTTTAGCTCAATTCAGTTGTTGCTTTAAGATGTAACTAATTTTGTATATTTCTTCCTACACTTTGTTGATTGTCTCCTGATGTGTAGTTGTTAGTTGAAAGAAAAATTTTTATTTAAAAGGAGGATAAGTATCCCTTGACAGAAAAAGTAGCCCTGCAGTTAGCTGGACTTCAGACTCAAATAGACATGGGGGAGCCTAAAAATGGAGTGAACAGGTGGGTAGGAGTCATATTTATCCCTGATGTAGGGTATATTTAATTATTTTGTTACATCTTTTATCCTCGAATAACAGTTGTTTTTAGATGAATAGGTCTTTAGAAAGATTGGTAGGAGTCACAACTGTAAAGTTACTGTTTAATACCTAGATATAAAGTTATTGTGATGTTCGTATGTATAAACAGTAATATTTCTCTTACAAAATACATAGGAAATTTTTTTGGGCTAATTCAGTAATTCCAACTTATGTTAAGCTTAAAATTTTATCATATAGTGTTTGTTTATAACAAAGCTCTTCATACCTAGAATACATTTTTAGTGATGTAATTCCTATACCAAAACTGATTTGTGAGTGGGAATGCTATAACCAATAATTTTTCATCATATTTAATAGTATTTTTTATTGTTTTTCTTGTCCTGTAATTAGTTATGCTGATGTTGAGAGGTATCTAAATCAAAGAATCTGTAAAACAAAGATGTCGTCAGAGTGGATCAAGGATATTGCAGAAGCTCATCAGGTAAAATGGTTTCTGTATTATTCACTTTTTACATTTCATATTTTTCTTACACAATTTCAAGGAAACCATAATTTCAGAAAGCTTAGCCTACCATAATAATGTATAACTTTCTAGAAGTTACAGGACTTTAAAATTAGAACTAAGTGAGATTGTTTATTTGTAATTTAAATTAGAGCTTGTACACTGTAAATCTTATTAAGGTTTGTTTTTTATTTTAGATATGTCAGTCACTTTGTTAAACTGCTACCAATTAGATTTATCAGCAAGCAGTTTGCCATTTAATAAAATTTTTAAATCTTGACAGTCGGTTGCCATTTTGCAGTAAATTGTTTTCATATGGTAGTGATTTTTTGTATATTTGCTAACTGTTTTTTAAAGATGAATCTATAATTATAAAAGAATCTAGAAATCTGAAATTTTGCACACATAATAAATGAACCCTGAGGGTGTGCACCTGGGTATTATTTTTTGTGTGTGCATGTGATCTTTTTGTCAGGTAAGCCAGTGAAAACCACATTGGAAAGAATGTCATGGCAACAAGAGCAAAGATCCTAGAAATCTGAAATTTTGCACCCTTGCTAAGTGTGCCCTGAGGGTGTACAGTTGGCTATTAATATTTATCTACATGTGTGCATGTATGCTCATCTTTGTATGGAAAAAAAACACACATAAAAGATACATGACCATCATAGCTCCAAGAGCAAAATTACCTAGAAACCTAAAATTTTACACCCATACTAAGTAGACTTGAGGGTGTGCATCTGGGTATTATTACTTATCCATGTGTATGTGTGTGAGCACATCTTTTTGTAAAATAAGGTAGTAAAAAAACCATATAGAAAAGAAATGGTTCCTTATAATACAAGTTATAAACCACAAACAGACATGCACATGGTTTCATGCATGCAGCACATATTTTTAATGAGGCAATCTAGTAAAAAAAAACTATGTAGAAAAGAAGTGGTTCCTTATATAACAGGGCCTGGCATGGCCAAGTGTGTTAAGGCGTGCAACTCGTAATCCAAGGGTCGTGGGTTCGCATCCCCGTCGTGCTAAACATGCTCACCATTTCAGCCGTGGGGGTGTTATAATGTGACGGTCAATCCAACTATTCGTTGGTAAAAGAGTAGCCCAAGAGTTGGCGGTGAGTGGTGATGATTAGCTGCCTTCCCTCTGGTCTTACACTGCTAAATTAGGGACAGCTAGCACAGATAGCCCTCGAGTAGCTTTGTGCGAAATTCAAAAAAACAAACAAACCTTACATAACAATTTCTGATGTGTAGAAAAACCAGTGCATTTTGGTAACAATGCATTCCAACAATAGCTTTTACATCATGTTGCTTAGCAATAAAACTAGGACCTAATGTTATTGTTGAGAAGCTGTATACTGAAAGTATAAAGTGAAATTACAAACTACAAAATTGAAAAAAAAATTGTTTTCTAATTCAGAAACTCTTAACTAAAGAGTTGTTTTTCATTATTCAAGTTTAAAATCAGAGGGAATGGTACCCTCATAAATAAGCTACATCCCATAAAAGAGCAACAAAAGTATATTAAAATGAGCTCAGAATACACACACTGATTTGGTCATCTAAATTAAATCAGCCTAATAATCTGAGCAAGCCCAAGTACTTTCACTAATTTGTTATTATGTAAGACATACAAGATGTAATTTTAGTGTTTAATAGCTTTAAAACATAGTCTAATATTGCTTCTCTTGATTAATAGAACAAAAATTGTGTATGCTTGTAACATTCATGTAGAAGTTATGTTTATAACTAAGTTTCACACAGAAAGTATTCTTGCATTGTGTTTAATAATTCATAGTTTAGCATAAAACTACAAGGAAACAGGTTGTAATATTAGTCTGTTTGATTAGATATATTGAACTAAAGATATAAATTTACATTAAGAAAAGTTGTTCATGCTAGTTTTTTTTTTCTTTTCAGGTTTATGGTAGTGGGAAGTCAGAAGTTGTGGCTAAGGTGTGGTATCTTTCTGTAGTCATGCAGTACCCTCTCTATGGAACTGCCCTCTTTCATGTGGTCTATAAAGGTTATCTTATTTATGGTAAGTTGAATATCTTAGTGCTTTATGTCCAAGATAGTTTAATTTTTTTGCTAAGTTTGTTTTTTATCATCTTTGTACAAAATCATTATTGAACTATGGTTTTTCATCAGTTTCATATGAAAGTGCTACTGGATTGTGTAATTGTGTCAAAAATACTGCTTTAAAAGGTGTTGATATATTTAGGACATGAGCTATTGCTTGGAGTAAATGCTGAGGGAATCCTGATAGTGAAGGCTGAGAATAAAAGCATCTTGAATGGGTATCGTTATTGTGACCTAGAATCAGTACTGGTGGATCCCAGTGATAATATTATCAGCATAAATATCCTTAAAAGTCTTCCAGACTTGCACAAGTGCCTGAGTTTTGAAACGTCTGAGAAACATGAGATTGCGAGTCTCATTGCTAGCTATTCTCCGGCTCATGCTTCATGGTTGAAACCTATGTACGAGTTAGGAAGAAGGGTAGGTAGCAAGGTTTATAATATACTATGTGTTCTAGACAAATTCACAAATTTCTCGTAATCTGTTATTGATTCTCAGATTGTTCTAAAACTTGTATTTTTTCCTGAATGTTAATACTCTTTCAAGTTTTAATTCATTTTAAAGTAATTTTTAAAATGTTTTTCTCAACCACATGGTCTATATAAAATTAAACTACTTAGGTGAAACTGACCTTTGAGGACAGAAAGAAACTTCATCAAGATGTAATTAAATGTAGACAGGCTTTAGTGGAGAGTGGAATCTTGCAGAAACCTCAAGAAGAACATTTAAACATCTTCAAAAGTACTTTACGAAGGTAAGTGAACATTTGATACTCATAATAAATGGAAGTATTGGTAGAATATGTTTCTCAATCCAGATAAGAGTGTTGGTAATATATGTTTCTCATTGTAGCTGGGAATATAGACAGTATGTGCTTTCCTTTGTAGATAGGATTATTGGTAGTATACGTTTCCCATTGTTGATCAGAGTGTTGGCAGTATATGTTTCCCATTGTAGATGGAAGTTTTGGCAGTATATGTTTCCCATTGTATATAGGAGTATTGGCAGTATATGTTTCCCATTGTATATGGGAGTATTGGCAGTATATGTTTCCCATTGTATATGGGAGTATTGGCAGTATATGTTTCCCATTGTATATGGGAGTATTGGCAGTATATGTTTCCCATTGTATATGGGAGTATTGGCAGTATATGTTTCCAGTTGTATATGGGAGTATTGGCAGTATGTTCCATTGTAGATGGGAGTATTGGCAGTATGTGTCCATTGTAGATGGAAGTATTGGCAGATGGATATTGTTCCCATTGTAGATGGGAGTATTGGCAGTATATGTTTCCCATTGTATATGGGAGTATTGGCAGTATATGTTTCCCATTGTATATGGGAGTATTGGCAGTATATGTTTCCCATTGTATATGGGAGTATTGGCAGTATGTTTCCCATTGTAGATGGGAGTATTGGCAGTATATGTTTTCCATTGTAGATGGGAGTATTGGCAGTATATGTTTTCCATTGTAGATGGGAGTATTGGCAGTATATGTTTTCCATTGTAGATGGGAGTATAGATAGTATGTTTCAATCAGTTTTCCAGAGCTAATGGAATTAGTTAAAATAACAACAGATGGGAATGTAGACAATATGTGTTTTCCATTGTAGATGGGAGGATAGACAGTATGTGTTTTCCATTGTAGATGGGAGGATAGACAGTATGTGTTTTCCATTGTAGATAGGATTATTGGTAGTGTATGTTTTCCTCAGCAGATGTGAGTTTTTTTGCAATATATGTTCCCCATTATAGATGTATAATGTAACATTATGTAACATTTATGTGTATGTGGTTATTCTTAACTTATAATATGAGCTAGATTCACATTACAACAGATGCCTCAAGTAACTTAATAAAGAAACAACTTAACCAGATTTGTTAATGTTTCATTCACAGGAGGTTTATTTCATCTCAAACTTAATCATGTGTAGCACTGTTAAACTCAAACTGCACAACCTAGAAAAATGTAAATGTATTTGGACCTATTTTAAAAGGTAACAAATAACTAATACATTAATATACACTTATTAATTTATAACCAGTACATCTTTCATTGCACACAAAGAGTAAAACAAATGTAGCCTACACATTGGCCAATGTGTAATTTCATATTGCCATTATTATTATTGATCAACTATTTTCAGTTAAATTGTTTAATTGATAACAGGTGTAAAATCCTAACCTTGTCCCTGTTTCTTTAGCAGTAATAGTAACTTTTTTAAGTGATATTATTAGATTCTTAGACAGTGGTAAGAATAATTTACTTCTTACAGGTAGTAATCCAACTTTTAACAAATGATATTGAAATTTAGGTAATGAATGTAGTTAAGCAGTTTAATAATATTTGAGCAGAAGGTTGATTTGCAGAACTTTATTGATTTTAGATCCTTTGGGTATGCCACTAAGGTTTCAAATTAGTCATATAGTGGTCATGTACCTTGTATTGTTATGTGTCATTTAATTAACCTTAAAAAATAAAGGAATTATTTGTCAACACTTTGCATTCCTAATATGGAAATATTCTAGTTAGTTTTCTAGTATGAGGAAATAACACTTTGTTTATTTTTCAAGGCTGAATAGAAACAAGATTGAGAAATTACGCCAAGAGTATGGAAATACAGAAACATTCCCCCATGCCTACTGGACTTTTACGAAGTCAGTGTTGTCTCAGAGCCTGATGACAATGCGGGAATCCGACACAGAAGCCTCAGCTGTGGATGTGTTTTCAGCAATTTTAGCATACTCAGGGTTGCTAGCAAATGGTATGTGGCTTGATCTGTGTTTTACTTGATGATATCTCGTGCAGTAGCATGTCGTGATGTCTTGCAGTACCATATATGTTGTTATGTGGTACAGTAGCTTATTGTATATTTATGTGTTATGTCTCGTAGTAGCACATGTTACTTTACAACTTGTGGTACATTTTAAAATATTATATACTAGTGCTCCTTTTTATAATTGTAGCTTTTACTTATCCAAACACCTTAACTCTTTTGTAGGAGAAATGTTAATATCTTGCTTTCCAGCCATGTTTAACACCCACATTTCTGATAGTATAGAATTCCATGCAATCACATGTACATACAGTTATGCGTTAAAAGTGAGGTTTTAGTGGCTGATGTAATGTTTCAATGCTACAAACATCTGTTGAGCCTTATTGAGTGTATGGTTTTATTGGTTGATGTAATCTCTGAAAGCTTTAAACATTCAGTTAGTCCCTGATTGTGTGGTTTTAGCGATTAAGGGTGGAGGAGAGTGACTTTTTCATAAAATGTGAGAATTACATCCTGTTCCAGTTGAGAATAGCAAAGCTAATAACAGGTTGAATTCATTTGAGTTTCTGTTGGTAGATATAAAGGGAAAAGATGTTTAGTTGGAATCTTGTTACAGAGTATTACATGAAACTGATAAAATTAATAAAGAACTCTGTACTGAGTTAAGGAATCCAGCTGTTAATGAGGTTAAAATTAAAGGGGATTTCAAGTTCAGGACATAAATTGGGGAATTTTAGCCATGAAGAAGAAAGGTTTTTAGAAACAGTTACTTTATATTTATTGTTAACTTGTAATATAGAAATGTTTAATTGGATGGAAGTTGGGGATCATCTGGGTGTAATTGATCATTGCTCAACTAGGTTTAATGTTTTACTTTGTTTGGAGAACAGATCTAATGAGATTGTGGTTAAAATCTCAAGAAATTTTTCTTGAAAGGATGCAACAAGAATTATTTGTTGTGAATTGGGCAACTGAAGTGATTGGAGGATTCTGATGAAATTGACATATATTTTTAAATATGCAAGGTATACATGTTCATTATAGGGAAAAAGGATTAGCTGTAAGTATAAAAAAAGATGGAGAGAGTTGGTCAAATAGGAAACTAGTAATTGTATATGAAAATATGATTGGTTGAAAGTATAAAAATTAACCCTAATCAGCACGCCTAGGATCCACACGGTCCCAGTTACTTTTTCAATTGTATATTATACAGTCTATCTTATCTGGTGTCTATATAAATTTCATACTATTACTGACTGTTACTACATCGTATGAAACATATTTCTAAATGAATATTTCACTGTATAGATTCTTGTAGAGGTCAATGTATGAAGGTAGTACACTATCATCTCCTTTGTTTACTTATCATTGTGGTGACCAGGTATACATGTGACATTCGTCAACTGGTGTTCTCTGTGATGACTGCTTATAATGCCCTATATTTTAGAAACCTTGTTTGATAATTGTTGTTGTAAATAACCAACCTACTATAGGATACATTTGTGTTGGGGTCTAGTTGGACCCAAGGTGACC
Source organism: Tachypleus tridentatus (assembly GCF_004210375.1). Taxonomy (NCBI): domain Eukaryota; kingdom Metazoa; phylum Arthropoda; class Merostomata; order Xiphosura; family Limulidae; genus Tachypleus; species Tachypleus tridentatus. The sequence goes on from NC_134833.1 coordinate 143,363,312, forward strand.
CACAGTATACACTTACAGTTTTCTTTGAGCTGAATTTTGCAGTATTGTGGTAAACCCATCATCTGTTGGTGGGTAATGACATGAATATAGGATTTTAGTAAAACTTTGGCATTTTTTGATACACTGTATAAGGAATTGTTTATATCTAATTTTGGTATACTGAGGAACAGTTTCCTGATGTGTCAACATGTTTCCACTAGAATACATATATTTTTATGTTGCTTATATTTCATGCTAACCCTAACAAAAGTTGTAATGCATTGGTTTTTGAAATTCCAATCTAGACCTTACTATAATGGTAATTTTGTACTGGGGTCTGGTTTGACTCCAGGTGTTCCATAATTTAACTTTTGAAATATGTGCTGATGAGAGCTAAATACTTTAAACAAAATGTTAAGGGGGGGGGTAGGTAGGGTCTTTGAGGGATGGCTTAGGAAGAGTAATTATCTGATTACAACAAAAGTTGTAATGCATTGGTTTTTGAAATTCCAATCTAGACCTTACTATAATGGTAATTTTGTACTGGGGTCTGGTTTGACTCCAGGTGTTCCATAATTTAACTTTTGAAATATGTGCTGATGAGAGCTAAATACTTTAAACAAAATGTTAAGAGGGGGGTAGGTAGGGTCTTTGAGGGATGGCTTAGGAAGAGTAATATCTGATTATGATATGGCTGAGTTATTCAATTTTACTTTTACACCAGTTTTTATTAATGACTGTAAGCAATATTCCTTATCCTGAATAACTGATAGATGGAAAAGAAAAATCAAACAAAGTGATAACATTAATGATGAGATTAAAATATAAATTTAAAGTTTAAAAACCAGGACAGATAATATCTCCATAAGGGTTTTGAAGGAGGTTAAGGACTGAATATGTGAGCCACTTGCTACTACTTATGTAGGTCCTTAAATAATGGGCATGTGTCAGAAAATTAGAAGTTTGCTAATGTTATTCTTATTTTCAAGGGAAGTAATATTCTATTGATGTATTTGGCAACGCTTGCTATGTGTATTTGGAGTATTTGCGAAGTTGAACAAATAACTAGCAGATGGGTTTTAATTACAATAAGTTCAAGGCAATGGATTGGAGGTATAATTTGAATTATGAGTATAGTTTTGGTGGTAATAACCTTATCTGTGTTATGGAACAAAAGGATATTAATGTTATAGTTGATTGGTTTCATAAGACAGCTAAGTAATTTGCTGTTGCTTGTTGTAGGTCAAATAGGATTTTAAATTGTATATACAGAAATACTGGAGGTACAAATTTATTATTTCTGAACATTTACATCTAGTTTTTAACTTTATAGCATAGTTTATCTTTAAACATAAGTTGCTATTTTTCACTATGTTCAATTTATAGAACACATGTTTTGTCTTTTATTTTTGGTGATACTTATTCTTTTCAAAATAAACAAGCTAGAGAGAGGTTATGTTCTTTTTATTATTATGAAATCTATTTAATTTTAGAAGTTGCAGAGACCACCATCTCAAGAGAAAAGATTGCCCATAACATATTAAACATCTGTATGAAGAAAGATGCACTTGTGAATGAGTTGTTCTTGCAGCTGATCAAACAAACCACAGACCATCCAGGTAAGGACATTCAAACATTTGAGCTAAGGTCACTCTGATTAATTCATTAGTAGGTAGTATGGATCTTTAAGCATTATGAATGATTAGGTTTGTTAGAGCATGCGTTTTTTGCTAATAATATCCTTTACAGAGTGTTTATAAAGTAAGTATTATTTTGATAAGTTAATGATTTTTATTTATGGAGATAATGTACAAGAACATGTGATGGTTGTAACACTATGTATTAAAGGAAAGAAATCAGAGAGGAGTTTGAAAGAAAGCTTCATTGCATGGTAATACAGACAAGACAATACATAAATTATTTAATAAATTTAAAATAACAGGATCTGTTTATGATGAGCCAAGATTTGGATGCCCAGGTGTCTCTGGGCATGTTGTGGATGCAGTAAGAAATGTTATGGATGAAGAGCTGGGTGTGTCAATTTGTACTTTATCAAGTAGACTGGTTCAAATATCCACAAAATTTTGAAATCTCATTTGAACAAGAAATGTTGTCTTCAGGTGTTACGTGACTTGCATGAAGAGTTATCCACAGCGAAGTGCAGTGTGTGCTGATCTTGTGAAATGCATTCCGATAGTAAATTTGACAAACAATATTATCTTCAGTAATGAATCAGCTTTCTACATGTGGAAAGGTTAATAGTCATAACTGTCACATATGGACTAATGAAGTGCAAGTTTATTTCTGCTATCAGTTGGAAAGAGATATTCCTAAAGTTAATGTCTGGTTGGACATGACAAAACTGAAGATTTATGGATTATTTTTCTTTGCTGAAGCTGCAGTTACAGGTATTATTTATCTGACATGATTCAGCATTTTTTAGAACCACAGCATTATTCAGATGGCATTTTGAACACCATTGTCTTTCGACAAGATAAGGCACTTTCTCATTACACAACAATTGTTTGGGAGCACCTGAATGAACAATTTTCAAATCAGTGAATTGGACATGGAGGCAACAGGCTTTAAACAGCTTGATAACTAGATCTAACACCATTGGACTTTTATGCTTGGGGCTTTATCAAAACAAATATTTGTCAGAAAAAGGTTAGAGATCTCCAGGATTTATGTAGACATATTGTAACAGCTGTTAACAAAATAACCCTTGAAATTCTCTAAAATGTATCCCACAGTTCTGGTGACAAATTCTGTAGAGATACTGATGGTACTCATATAGAATCATTTCCATGACTCTTCATTGAATGTATGAGTTCTATCGTATTGAGTTTGAATTTCATCCATTTTTGGTGTTTTTACTGATATAGATAATTTCTCTATAAACACCCTGTATAGGCTGAAAACCCTGCATTTGAGTTAACACTGTAGAAGTGAACTTATAAAAATCCTTTTTTGCATATAAAGGAAAGGAAATCATGGGACATGACTAGAAATATGAAATTTTACTGTTGGTTTTTTATATACAAAATCAAAATTAATTACATATAGAATAATGTACTTAACTTTAATGCTCAGTAAACTTTTTTACAGTTTCTGTTTTTGTCCGGATTTTTTTCCTTATTATGACTTTTTTGTGGAAATTGTAGAACCTAACAGCCGAGGAAATCTGAGACACTGGCAGCTGCTGTCTCTGGCATGTAGTGTTATATTTCCAACAAACAAAGAGATCTTAAGCTACCTTCAGGCTCACCTACGGAAGTGCACTATTGATGATGTCACAGAAGAAGGCCAGTTTGCACAGTTTGCTTATAAAGTAAGACATTAGTTTAATAAGAAATTATTGTGTAACAAAACATTTTTGGTGAAATCTAAACAAGTTTCTTCACCATAGATAATGGAAAAGATACCAGAACTAAAATTATAATTTTTCATAGCATTGCAGTGAGCCTATAAATAGATTCTATGTATGTGTAATAAAACCTTTTTTACAATTACAAGTGTAAGAAACCATGTAAAGATATACAAATTCAAAAGTATACTAATAGTTTGGAACTAAGTTTTTTTTTTGTTATTTGAAGTTAATTATGCTTTAAAAATTGTATATTAATCTTTTTTTGTTCAGTATCAAATTTATGGACAGGAATAGGTTCAATTTTTACTACTTTAGGACAAAATGTAAGGTAAAAAAAACAACAACAAACGAATCTACCATTTTTTAAAACCAGTATTGGTAAACCTGTGGTTGTCAGTTTATTTCTATGTTTGATTTTGTAGTCACTAATGAGGACATTGGAAACACGTGGAAGAAAGTGGCCTCCTTCATCAGAAGAAGTCACCTTTACTATTAGTCGCAGGCCTATTCATGCTCATGTGTACTTCCTAGATGGTCAGCGCCAGACAGCAGACTTTGACCCATGTGCTTCAGTAAAGCAGGCATGTTTTTTAGATATACAGATATTAGCTCACAAAGTGATATGCAGATTTTTTTTTTTAGTTGAGAAATCTTTAATAAAATCTTTGTTCTAAGTTTAAGAAAAGTAATAATAACTTAGTTATATCATCTTGGCAAAGTTTGCAAAATGTTATCCAGTTACAAAATTGCTTAAATTTAGAATAAAGATGTGTGGGAAAAATACTTTCAAGATAAGAATTTTGTAAATTTAGGAATTTGTTTTTTCAGGTTTTAGAAAAAGTTAAGGACAAGATTGGCCTGAGGAAAGGTGTACAAGGTTACGCTCTTTATGGCATCATGGGTAGTGGAGGTGAGATTAATTTTTCTCTAAATATTATTAAACATTGAGCAACTTAGAGTGTGATATCAGAGCGTTTTTGTTGTCTCTCAAAGCTGTAGCAGAAGCTTATGAAAATCCATTTTATAACCTCATTTTGTTTTCTTTTTAACACGTTTCGTTCATGGTATTCATAACCTTTGGACCTTACTAAATAAATAAGGCTAAAGGTAATTATAAAGTAATGTTATGTAAATGTATAATAAAGTGAAAAACATCCACAAAAAACAACTTTCTCTTCTTATTCAACTCTGAAACTTATAGACTAATATCTTCTCAAATTTTAAAAATATTGATTATTGTACATAAAGTTACTTCATTAATTAAATGTCAACTGTGCCATTTACTTTAACTATTTTAAATTACTCTTTTGCTCTGCACATTCTTACATTTGACTCTGATGTGACCTATACTTTCACAAAAGTTGGATACCAGTGTGATTCACCTCATTACCAACACTGGATAGGTATAAGAATGATTCATACTTTACGAAACTGGATTGCAGTGTGCTACTTCTATTTTAATAAACTGGTTACCAGTGTATTACTCCTATTCAATAAACTGGATACCAGTGTGTTACTTCTTTCTTAAACCTGGATACCAGTATGTGTGAATCATACTTTATTAAACTAGATACAAGAACTTCAATGCTTATATACAAAAACAACAACTTATTTTAATAACGAGGGTAATAAAACAAAATAATTTTAAGTTTGAACTTTATTTGTGTTTTATGATTCATGTAAAAACGATTATAGTGTTATTTTTTATTTGGTTTCGTAGCCACTGATAAAAATATTAGAAATTAGAAACATGGTTGAGGAAGTGTTCTAAATAATGCTACATTTCAAATGAAATCTCTGTTTATGGGGGAGATTGATTCACCATAAAATATGTGTAATATGAACAGATATAAGAAGGATGACACTCAAAATCACAACTTTACATGGCTGGTGAAAGTGTATTTCTTTATCTTACCTGTTAAATGCATGGAAAATAAAGAAGAGATCAGTATTATGTTGTTCATTTAAACTATAATTTTGTTTTTTTAATTATTATTTTTTATAGAACGGGCCCTACAGAATGAGGATAAACTAGCTGATATAATGTCCATGTGGGACAAAGTAATGCAAGGAAAAGGAAGCAACAGTAAACAGTGTTGCTTAATGTTTAAGGTTGGTGACAAAAATCTTTGAAACACTTAGAAACAGTAATAGACAAATAATATTGTCTGCTATTTAAGGTTAAGAAATATAGTTAAGCATTTACAACTCTTTAAGTCGTTTAAGTAAAATAATTGATACTGTGCTTGTATAATTGTCTCAGCTTATTTTATATATTATTCAAATGGATTTTAAAACAATTAGTAGTTGTAAGTTGTGCTGTTTGTTTATTATAAATTTAAGAACTATATTACATGGTAAATTGTGAGCTAATTAAAGATTTTTAAAACTAGAATACAGTGCATATTATTGCTTATAAATTTAGCTGACTGTTATATGTAAAAAATGATGAAACTTTCAACATGGGTTTACATTAAATATCTTGTGTCTTTTACAGAAACACCTGTTGTTGGACTCCTATATTGATCTTTCTGACCCTGTTGAGAAAGAACTTCTCTATCATCAAGTGATGCACAGCATCAGAAACAACCGTTTCCCAATCACCAGTCAAGAAGCTGTAAGATTCAACATACTTTTTTTTATGGTTATTTCAATATATATTTTTATGTGTATGTGTGTATGTATAATATATGTATTGCTAATCAATACATTAATTGTTTATAGGCAGTTAAAATTAGCAATATAAAACAAAATAATAATAAACTTAACAGAAACCAGAAACAATATAGTAATATTGAAACTCAAAATTATGCCTCTGTGTTATTATGATAACGTAATTTTTTACTTCATTTTTATTGTATTGTTCCTCTTGGTGTGGATTCCTGTATGTAGTGAGGGGACCTCCTAGAATAGGTTCTTTTCTTTCAGTTTACCTCTTGTGGGATCTAAACATCCATCCACTTGTCTGCTGTACATGGCAAACCATGAAGGGTAGGAGAGGATCTTTGTGGTTGAGGGGTCCAAACCCAACACTCCACTTTGGCCTTAAATTCCTGTAGCCAAGCAGCCTTGGGGTGGCTCCCCCCAGTGTCATTTGACTGGTCCACTTTAGCTTGAATCAACCAAGTAACAGTGTTATATGTTATCAACAGGTGTTGTGGACATTGTATCTGATGCTGGTGTTTGGATATAATGCTCACAAAATTCTGGCATTGCTGTAGTGTCCTTGTGTGGCACTGTAATGCATTTCCTTGTAGGACTCCATGGTGGGCACCAAAACATTTTTTCTCTATTATGGATCCCCCAATTAAAAACTTAAAATAGTGAAAAGCAGACCATTGGTAAATGACCACATCTTAAAAATTTTGAACAGTAGTCTTCAACTTCTTCAATACCTGTACCTCATTTTCTGATATTACATTCTTTATCAGACAAATCTTTAGGGCAAATGTCTCCTTTTTTATTCAGAAGGGACCAAAGAGACTTGCTGACTCTCCTAAGTCAGTCAAAAAGCTTTATTCTGGTGACATACTGATGGAAGCATACACTCCTAAACACAGTGAACTCCTTGCATTCAAAGGCCTTTGGAGATATACTCATTGAGGTGACTACATGCTACTTTTAATTTATCACAAGGAGTTATTGTGAAGAGGGATTTGAAGAACATCCCTGAGTCAGAGATCCTTGCTAGTTTCTCCACCCAAGGCGTTTCTGCAGTGAGGCGTATCTGTGCTCACAAAGATAGAATTATGATGCTGACCAGTGTCCTAATTTTGATGTTTACATCACCATATCCACCTGCCACCATCAAGTCAGGTTATCTCAATTGCAAGGTACAGCCATATATTCTGAACCCTCTCAGATGTTTTCAATGTCAGTGGTTCATTCACTCAGACATCATGTCATGATTCCTTGACATGTGCCCATCACAGTTGCAAGGATAAAGATGCCCATGGGTGTGAAATAGACTCTTGTTGCATTAAATGTAGTGGCTCTTGCCCATCTTACTTTTGTTCATGCCCTAGGTGGGTGGAAGAAAAAGAGATACAGCTTTTGAAAATGATTCACAATATTTCTCACCCTGAGGCTGAAAAGTTACTGTCCACTGCTACAGTTGTAGTGCAGGCAAATTTCACCATGCCTCCAGGCTCGGCATGGCCAGGTGGGTTAAGGCGTGTGATTCATAATCTGAGGGTCACGGGTTTGCATCCCCATCACAGATCCCTGGATTAACTTCTTTTGATTTCAGGTATGGGCATTTCCTTGGGTCCATCTTCTTCTCTAAACCCAAGATATAAAACAATCATTCATTCAAGCCCTCAGTCACTGGAATCTTCTTCCAACAATAAAGACCTGTCCAATCGACCCAGAGTAGGATCCATGGAGGTCAATAGACCTCCCTCAAATAAAGAAAAAAGACATAGTCAAAAACAGAAAGGCTCTTCACCCAATTTGCCTATGCATTAGTAAAAATGACCATTTTGCTACAGTGGAACTGTCAAGGTTTATGTTCGAATATGGATGGCATCAAAGCACTGATTGATTCTTACCATCCTGTGTGTCATTCCTTACAAGAAACATATTTGAAACTTGCTGATACAGTCACCTTTCGGCAGTTTTCTTTGTACAGAAATGACAGGTTGTGTGATGGAGGAGTGGTACTGCTGGTCAATCAGCATATACCCACCCTGTCTTTGCCACTCAACACACCCTTGGAGGTCATAGCCATCCATGTTTCCTTGGGTCGTACCATCACTGTTTGTTCTCTCTACCTGGGAAACCTTTTGCAGGTGTCCCACATTTTTGAAAGGTATCACTTTTCACTGGGCCTGAGTATATACTCAGCAGATAAGATATTAAAACCAGAAGGAATTTTGAATTAAATTTACAACCAGCATCTCTTTTACCACTAGTTCCAAAGTCATATGGGACAAGATTGGGAAGGTCAGTGGGCAGTATAATTCTGTCCCCCTTTCAATATTGCTTTCTGATGGCCAAGAAGGTGCTGATGTCCAGAGCATTGCCAAGACTTTCAACAAAAGCTTTTGCTGGGTATATAGCACTTGTGAACCATCCTCCACCTTCTTAACCATCAAGACTTGGGAAGAACGATCACCTCTTTTTTTTATGGCTGATTGTCTCTATGACTAAATAATCGCCCCTTTACACTGGTGGAACTGAAGTTGGCTCATCATTGGTTGGACCTGATGATATACACTATGAGATGTTGTGCCATCTCTCTCCTGCTCCTCTTGCTATTCTACTGCATGTTTTTAACCAGATCTCTCAGCAGAATGTTTTTCCTGATGTGTGGCACCAGGTTATTGTCCCACTTTTCTCTTAGCCCAGGAAGGATACCAAGATTCCATCAAACTACCATTCAATTGCTTTGACGAGCTGTCTCTGTAAGACCTTAAAGAGGATAGTTAATGCTTGTCTTGTTTGGTTCCTTGAATCAAACAACTTGTTCTTTCCCACCTGGTGTGGGCTTCGACAACAGCTCTTCACCTTGGACCACCTGATTCAACTTGAAACTTTGATCAGAGAAGAGAGACTTTGTGAGCTCATCTAAGTGCATGGCAATTGCTTGCTTCAGTTCCCCAGGTACAGAAATGTCTCCAGTTTCAGACACATCTTCAATCTTACTTGCAAAGTTATCATTCTCTGTTTGTCATTTCCATAATGGTAGCTTTTTTTGAAAAGCCTTCAGGTTTTCTTCCACTTTGATGATGTTGACTCCACCGCCCTGCATCTGTTGATTGAGAGCATTGTAGATATCGGCCATGTACACCAAATTGAGAATGAACTCAGATTTTTCGAATAAATCTGCATGACAATGTTGGTGCTCTCGCAAAAACAGGGCTAATTCCACAAGCATAGCAAAAACACGATTCAGCACCTTTTCTCGAGATAACCACCAAATGTTAGAATGGTACAGAAGTACCTCGAATTCAGTGCCTATTTCATTACACAACTCTTTGAAAATGCAGTGCTTCAAAGCACTATTTCACACAAAGTTCACACATTTCACTACAATTGTTAATACTTCTGCCAGTTTTGAAGGCAAGATTTTTTGTTGCTAATGCATGCCTGTGCAGAACACAGTGCATTACAATGATGTGTGGTGCATCGGCTTTCACTAGCACACCAAAACCAGAGTTTTGTCCCAGCATGACTGGAGCTCCATCCGAACAAACTACAAAAACCATATTCCACGAAAGATCGTTGTCTCTAAGAAGCCATCCACAAGTTTCTTCACGTTGGCTGCCTTAGTTGTTGTTGTAAGAGGCTTACAAAATAAAAAATCTTATTTTATCTCGTTGTTCTTTACACAGCACACGAGTACAACAAGCTGGCTTAGATTGGAAACGTCGGTGGTCTCATCGAGTTAAAGGCTGAATTTTGCTGGGCTTGAAATCAGATCTGCAACTACTTGAGCCAAGATGTCATTGCTCATGTCATCTATTCTGCTGCTGATGGTGTCATTTGAATGAGGAATTTGGGAATACTTATTTTCAGCAGCTTTTCCCAGCCTGATATTCTCCATTTTTTTCAACACAGCTGGTTTTACGAGTGCTTCACCAATGGTGTGTAGTTTGCCCTGTTTTGCGATCAAGTACGCAACTTCGTATGATGCTGTGAGGATCGGTTTGTCGATGGGTACAAAGCCAAGAACAGGCAAAGTAGCCTTTTCATTAAACCTGGCTCTCTTTACCTTGAATTCAGCAAGCATTGTGTCCTTGTATTTTCCATCTTCATTCAGCTTTAGGGAATGTTCTCTTAGTTTTGCTGGTGCTAGACTAGAATTGCCCAACTTGGCATTGCAAATCATGCATTGAGGATGCTGACTCCCATCATGTTCCATATACACATGAATCCATATTGTACGTATTCGTCCAACCACTTTCTGTTTTTGCTCGACATAGTTAGTATGAAGGGATTGAAAGATTAGGAAAAAAATCACAAACGATGCACGATTACTACAGTCACAAGTCAATTGCTTAAGTGCACAAAATTCCCTGCAGCACAGATATTAAGGCCAAGTGATATGACGTGATCAGCTGCAGCCAATGATGGCCAAGTGGAGCATGATGTCACGAATCATACAAGTTGGGTGAACGGAACGGACACACTCACAGTGTGTGTCTCTTGACCTTTGCCGAACCCCTGAGACTGACTCACTGAACCCCTGGGGTTCGATTGAACCCAGGTTAAGAACCACTGTACTAACTACACTATACATTTGTTGCTGTTTTTAACTCATAGTTTTCTTTTATCTGGAACTGATGCACCAATGTGTGGTCTGTGTGACACTCAGGTCACAATAATCCACATTTTACTGTCATACTCTCTTTACAACTCTCAACGATGGTATCATTTTAGACATGTTTTGCCCCAAAGTTTACCCCTGACGTTGGACGGTGTCATTGGCGATGGTGACACTGTCCACCTTATAAATGTTTTTATTATTTTAAGGGCCACTGGCATTTTTAATGCTATTTAAATTTTTAAATAAAAAATTAGACTTTGTTTTATTTTAACATGAATCTTTTTTACGAATTTTAATAATTTTTACTTTTCCTTTAATTTTTTACCAGTTTCTTTGTGCCATGAAACATCAAACAACCAACCAGCAAACCAAATTTTATTGTTTTTGATTTATATGTACATACATACATATATATTATATTACAGAAGGGAAAAACTAATACATATATAATCATAACAGATCATCTATTAACCCCAAAATAATTATACAACAAAGTGATATTACTGTGCATAAAGAATATATAAAAATAAAGTAGCTCCCAAGTTTTTTCAACTAAATTAACAGTAGCTACAGCAATGAATGTATGAATGTTCTAGTGAAATATCTGTGTTTATAATATTTAGATAAGCCTTTAATTTTTAGGTAATGTTGTGTGCAATCAAGGCACAGCAAGACTTTGGTGATTATCAGCAAGGAAAAGTTGATTACAGGTATGATACTTTTGATCTTCAACGTGTGGTTCTAAAACTCAAGATTAGAGTATAAGAATACAAGTATGGCTTTATTTGAAATGTAAAAGAAAAGAAATCTTCACCTTATTGGAAAGTGAAAATAATTTTGGTCGATCAAAAACAGGATTAATATATGAATTTATCAACTCATTAGAACCAAATAAAAGTGTTGATATATTAGGTTATGATAAACTGGAGTTTTCAAAAGTTAATAAGGTTAAATTTTGTATGCGCTAACCATGTTTTGTTTTAATTGAATGACTGAGGAGTTGGTTCACTGAACCAAACTTTTACTGTAGAATGAATATTAACTATAATTCAAAATTTACTACATGTAATTGTACAAAATGTGGCAAGCTTTTAGTAAGATGTGTCGCAAAAGTACTTGCACTCAAAATGTGTGTAAGGTGTTGTTCATGTAAATAATAAATATAATTATTTTTTACTCTACATTTTACTTACTGCATTTGCATAGTCTATACAACCTCCTAAATGCAAATCTGTTTTGGCCCTGTATATTATATCTGGTATTTACCAACCTCCACCACAGTCTGTTGCTAAATTAGCAATATAAATTAAAATGATTAGCTGATAACTGTAACATTAAATGCATAATACAGGTCCACAATCCCGTATCCGAAGTTCTGAAATTCGAAAAGCTCTGAAAACCGAAGTTTTTTCATGGAATGTGGAGCACTCCCACTTGACCCACGTCATTCAAGTGTGACATGGCGGTGTGGCCCAACCATCTAGCAATCTGACAGGTGTGTCAGTTGTGTCTGAGCACTCCTACTAATGACACGTGTCTGCTGTTCATGGATCTTTTTTCTTGGCTTTTAATTTTGTGACATTGTGTTTAATTTCACTGTGAAAATGTCAAAAAGAGCTGCCCTATGTGTAACTGTGAGAAAAGGAAAAGGAAGCATCGTACATTATCAATAAAGCAGAAAGTGGAGTTATTGCAGAAGGTTGATCATGGTGTATCTGTTTGGTGTCTTATTGAAGAATATGGTGTCAGAACTACCACTGTATATGATTTTAAAAACCAAAAGACAAGTTACTAAAGTTTTATAAATAAACTGTGGTAGAATTTGTAGTCTTTATTTAATCCACTTAGTGTAAGTATTCATACGTTTTTCCTGCAGTATTAATGTTTGATTATGAGATGCTGCCTTGGACCCTACTGGAGTGATACCCTTGTTCTGAAATTCAAAACATTCTGAATTCCGAAACACAAATAGCCCCAAAAGTTTCGGAAAAGGGATTGTGGATCTGTACTGTATTGAATGATGCTTTAATAAAGATCATGGCACATGCACTCTGATCCTTACCTGTAAACAAAAGTTTAAAGTGATTTGTGCACTTATAGGTCTAATGTAATCTGTTTCACTGTGAATTTTTATTTATCTTGAATGTTTCTCATTCATTATAAACAGACGTTTTAGTTATTTATGGTTTAAAAGCTTTCGAGTTTAAGACTTGGAAACACTTCTACCCTTAATAGAGTGATTTAGAAATACAAAATTGTAGTTGCTGTGCTAATTTTAAAAACTTTATGCCATGATATTTTAATAAATATCCAGTTTTTATTCATGTAAAAGAACATTAAGATATCCAACATGCTTAACTGAAAACTAGAACAATGAGACATTTTGAATATGATGTTTAGGCGTATCAGGCTGAGTTAAGCTTGTTTAAAACATACTGAATGTCAGTTTCTTTTGTTTGTAGATCACTGATATCTGGCTGCCTTCCTCCAAAGCTACAGGATACTGTATCAAACAATGCAGTAGAAACTCAGCATCAGATACTTGCAGGAATGGATAGTGAAGCTACTAAACAGGCTTTTCTATCATTGGTACAGTCCTGGTCACTTCATAAAGCTGCTATCTTTGATGTTACTGTAAGTTGATAAAAGAACATCTTTGTCCTGTTTCAGCAGTTATTTCTTTAATCAACTTTTACTCAATTAAAATTAGTTTGATAGTATTTTAACATTTAGCTAAAGAAGGTATTAACTTGTAACCAACGTGAGTAAATATGGACTTGTTAATTACAATCTATTTTTATTCAAAGCTTTTGGATTCTAAGGGAATATATTTTTTCACTCATTAATTTTCACAATCAGTTAAAATATTTTTAATAAGCAGTATTGTTTAGTTGTACTTTTAAATGTACATGTATCTTTTCTATGACTCTCTTAATTTGTATTTTATTATTATTAACCTGTACAGTATATACTGTGAACCATAATTTCTTTCTTGTTATTCATTCTATCTGCCTATTACCACAGCAAACCTACACATCATCTTGGCCAAAGAATCTGTGGTTAGCTGTTGACCAGGTAGGGGTTCACCTCCTAGAACCAAACACTAGGGTAGGTAGATGTTTCTTATAGTTTGATTATATTGTTAATTAAAGAAAATCAAAGTTTTTAATAAGAAATTACTATAACTTGTGCATTCTAAAATTAATACTGGGTATGTGTATTAATATCTTGTTGAGGATTCCAATACATTAACCCCTCCCCCATCTTACAAGATTAGCTATTCTCATTTCTTGCTATCCTCTGTGTGCAAATGGTTTTAATAATACGTGGCACAAGCCATCTGTACTCCTGTATTGGACTTGAAGATTTCAACATGTCTCTCATGCAAATCATCTTGCCTAATTTTTCCACCAATAGAACACCACCATCACATGGCTCCCTCTGTGCACCATTACTGAACAATCAATTCTCATTTGACAGAACTTGAGATTAGACATTTTTCTTTTGTTCCAGTTCTGTTACAGAGTGATTCACCTTAGTTTAATTTACATTATGTTCCCTTTCACTTTGAAAGTATTTACTTATCTGTTTTGCCAGCAAATCTTTTGCTTGTTTGTTTGATGTCATACATAGAATCTGAAGTTAATGTGACCACTTCAGGTCTATTCACCTGATGCCATATTTCAGGCCACAGGATGAATGTATTGGCATTTATTTTCAAAGAGATTGAGAGTTATATGGGACAAACTTTATCTCCTCCTTTTGCCCCTTTTCTTCCTGATTCTGACCACACTGATGAAGATTTTGATTGTTTGTCCCTCTCACTCGGCGTTCACAATGCCTTCCCACACCGGTTTAAGTTATTTGTTCCACATATCTCTTAAGGCATATTTTCTTCTCCTCTCGGCCTGTAGGCATTGTCAGGTAGATGTATTTGCTATCAATGGCACTTGTACATTGTACCGTCTAACAAATCTTCCTCTTTGTATAGGGCCTGGTATGGCCAAGCGCCTTAAGGCGTGTACTTTGTAATCCAAGGGTCGCGGGTTCGCACCCGAGTCGCACCAAACATGCTTGCCCTCCCAGCTGTGGGGGCGTTATAATGTGACGGTCAATCCCACTATTCGTTGGTAAAAGAGTAGCCCAAGAGTTGGTGGTGGGTGGTGATGGCTAGCTGCCTTCCCACTAGTCTTACACTGCTAAATTAGGGATGGCTAGCACAGATAGCCCTCGAGTAGCTTTGTGCGAAATTCAAAAACAAACAAACAAACAAACCTCTTTGTATAGACTGTTTCTTCCATCATAGCCAGGTGGTTAAGGCACTTGACTCATAATCTGAGGGTAGTGGGTTCGAATCCCCATCACACCAAACATGTTCGCCCTTTCAGCTGTGGGGGCATTATAATGTGAAGGCCAATCCCACTATTCATTGGTAAAAGAGCAGCCCAAGAGTTGGCAGTGGGTGGTGATGACAAGCTGCATTCTCTCTAGTCTTATGCTGCTAAATTAGGGACGATTAGTGCAAATAGCTCTCGCATAGCTTTACGTGGAATTCAAAACAAATCAAACCAATCCTTCCTTCCAAAGACCTTGGAAGCTCATGAGAGTAATTTCTTTTTTTTTTCTGTTTCCCATCTGTATCTTACCTCTACTCTCCTCCTGATCTAGATAGACTTCTGTTTTTATACTGCCCACATAGTTTCCTTCAAGCATTCTTGTACCCATCTGTTTAATCCCTGGTAACCCTCTTCCTCTAGGAATCTTCTTCCATTTATTCTCACTAGTTGGGTTTGTTGTTTATCCATTTGGCTTATTTCCCTTTGTCATCTTCCCGACGTGCATTCTTACATGTTAACTCTCATCAAATCCAACACCTCACCTTTTCTCCTGCTTTCTCATCTTGGTCAGCCATTAGAGGAGGTTCTTCATCACATCATGATTTCTGCATCTTTGGGGTATCACCTGTAGCTATACCTCAGACTTCAGTGCAGCTATGACATTTGGTAAGTCTTTACTAATGTATTATTTTCTTTCAGAGGCACTTGCTTCAAATTCATGTATTGAATCTTGCTCTATGGTGAATTGTGTCTGACCATATATTCTTTTTACACAGATCTGCACTGTATGCCATGTTGATTTGCCTGTTTTTTTCTATGGCTCTGCATGCACACTTTTAAGATGGATTGTTTCATAAGATCCCTGGAGGGTCAGTAACCTCATAATATATACTTCACCTGCACTATACCATCCATGGATGGCATGGGTAGTAAAGCAGAAGAAGATAGCTGCTCACCCTTGTCATGCCTTGATTTGTGATCACCCATTGCATTGTTTTGGGTGTAGTAGTGCATCCAGGTTCTTAAACGTTCCTCTTTCCCCATTCTTCCGGTGGAGTATGGGAGTCCTTACCACTCAGCAATACCAAGCTTCTGAGATGGTTGACCATGGATCTATCCTATTAGATGGGTTCTACATAGATGGCTATAACCATTCAGTTCAGACTAGGACAATGGTGTTCTGCTGGTTTAAAAGGCATACCATCCTCTAGATTTAATAACGCACATAACAGAGTGAAACGTCTCAGTGCAATTCTCCCTTTGATTGGTGCCCTTATCCTACCCTCATAAAAGGCTTGTTGCATGTGTTATAAAAAAGTCCACATATAGAGGGCAGCACAAAACAAAAAGTTAATCTTCTGAGAGGAGGGAAGTACCTATCAGAAATACATACTCAGTACAGGAAAAATTATAACTTTTGAAACACATTATTAATGACATGTTTGGATTTATAGTAAGGTTGTGAATTTTGTTTTTCTAAAGGAAATAGTAATAAATAAGTAAAAATATAAACAGTAATGTCAAAACTAAAAAGTTAAAGAGATTGAATAAAATTTGTATTCAGTGTGATTGTTAATTGATTATTTCATTATTACTGAAAACATTAGCACCTTGATTATCTGTGAGCTAGTTGAAATATCTCAGAAAAAATGTTTCTTTATCTTGCTGATCACTTCTGTTCTTCTCACAAGATTTTGAAACTCCACTGACCTGTTTGTTGTATTTATTATACTTTAGCACTGTGAAAGTAGTGTTTTGTTGTTTAATGTGTTATTTTAACTGTTTGCAATATTTGCAGCATGATGATCTGAGAAAGCTTGGTGGTGTAAGCAGTTGTTGCCAAATGTTTATTAAATCTCTGGTTTTGTGTACTTCCAGAATATTCTTTGTACCTGTGAGTATGAGGTGATAACCAACTACAGCCCATCACTAAATTCCTTGATGATAGTTGTTTGTGGAGGATCGAAGACAGTGAGATACATTTTCACAACTAACCAAGTAAGCTAATAATTTTAATTTTGTACTGTTAGCCAGGAATTTACAAAATAAAACTAATAAGAAGATAAGTTTTGTTCAAAATAAAATTTCCAAACCATTTGTGTTTTGAAGCCCCAAAACTACACTTTTATACATGGATAATAAATTCTTTTTTTTTTAAACCGCTTGCTAAACATATAGAAGAATGCAGAAAGGTTAAAGTTCTGGTATTTATACATTAGTTAACTGTAGTGGTGGAACAATTTATAACATCATCCAAGTTTTTCTATTTTGATTATTAGATTGTGCAATGTGACAGTGTCAAAACTAATGGAAAATGTACAGTGTAAACTGACTCATCTTCCAGTCATACAAACACGTATGTGCATCTTAATTAACAAACCAACTGCAACTGTATTACAGCAGATGATAAACAAATACTTGGCAAATACAAAAAATTTTCTCTGAGTAAGAAAGCCTGTATTTAAAGATAATGCCACTAATGTAATTGACAAAAAGTGATCACATAGTCTGTATTTTTTGTTAATATTGAATTGTGTCTCTGTCTGACCTTGATAACTGCTTGATATTCCCTTGACACAGAGTGCACAAGGGGCTGGGGTAAGTTCATGGTGCAGTGCCACATGGATGAAAATTTCCTGTAGCTCTAAGATGATTCTCTTTTCCTTCTATTGCATTTTGTTATCATTACCTCCCAGCAATTATTGAGAGGGTTGAGACCTGAACTGTAGCCTGGCCAACACAGTATCTTGATTCTTTCCTTTCAAAGGTAGTCCTTCACTTGAAACAATGAAATTAAACCTAAGATGTTTTTGCATTATATGTATAGCAAAGTTTCCTCTTTATTTCATGTCTACAGCATGAGTTTTGACAACAGTGTTAATCATGGGGCATGGAACAGAGCCATCCTAGCATGTGCACTGGTCAGTTCTGCCAAAGTAATCTTGAATTGTTGGCTTTAACTGGGAGTCTAGGATCTCGATTTACTTGTTGGCATTGACAATGCCTTTCATCAGATGTAGGTATCCTACATCTTGACCTTTTCACCCGACCTTGCTTCACAGTGGCATTTTGGTTAAAACTTCTTCATATAGACGTAATGCTGCTGGGATACTGGCTTAACACATGTGAGATCAGATGGTACATGCAATTACAGTGATCCCTGTAGTTTTCTTCTATGCTCTTTTGAGATCTCTGGATGACAATGATTCTGCAGGCTTATGTGTTTTGGAACATGATTATCAGCTGGTGTGGAAGCTTTATTCCTACCTCTCCACAAAGTCAGTGTGTCTATATCTCTGCACATAGCAGACAGTAGACTGTTTAAATTTAATTCTTGCAATATCCATTTTTAAAAGTTCCTTTTTTCTTAAAGAAACAATGACTGCTTTTTCCCATGAAATTAAGTTCTGTCCATTGGCCATGATAGCATCACGTGCATCCTGTAGAAGGTAGACTTATAAATTTAATTTCAGTAAGAACCTTTTATTTATAGCCACAAAGTAGCTAATTAAATATCCAGACAGCCCATAAAGCTGCTGATGTAATAATAAAACACTGGTCCATCATCTATAAAACACATTTGTACATACATGCTTCGAAACAATGATTCCAAAGAAAAGAATGAAGAAAATTGGATGATACAATAGATTTTTCTGCCTTTGTAGATGTTGTGAAATGTATTTTGGAAACTTTAGGAGTGTTTTTATTTTTCTTTCCCACTTAGTGTCACATGCTTACACAAGAATAACAGGGAATAAAAAGCTATTCAGTATTTATGTAATTATTATCAAAGTGAAAGAGATTTTGTCTTCAGACATTATTAGGTCTATTACTGCTTTCTAACAAGAACTGTCTAATGTTTTGTTTCTAAAATCGTGTACATGTCTTTAAATGTATTAGAAATGTTTCCTAGACTTTCATATGACCTTTATACAGATGTTATTACACAAGATGATCTGGAGCTAATCACAGTTTTAGTTTCAACTTGTATGTTATAATGTGTATGATAAGGGTTTTAGCATGACAGAAACTCCACAACTGATTACTTATAAACAAAACCTTATAAACTTATTACTTATAAACAAAACCTGATCTTCATAAGCAACAAAATAGAGATGTGGACTTATTATTAATACTGACAAGTTTATGTGATAAACTGTGAATCTGAATCATAAGAAAGTTTTTTGCTCTTTGCAGTCAACATAGAATGTATTCTACACATTTTGTATCTGTTAAAGTGTATTGCTTTCTAATCCTTTACTGTTCACCAGGTTACACAGATAGCACATCTGATACGTGACTACATTGATGCTCTGGCTGCTGAATTAAAAGCTGCAAGTGTTTATCGACGAAGGAGGGGACAGGTAGAAGAGCCAAACTACAGATCTCACCATATTAGTGTTCTTTATAAACCTAGCCTTGCTCTGCCACTTCAACAAGTAGTGTGATTTAAATGACAACAATAAGGAAACATGATGAGCTGTGAATATTGAACAAAGTAAATATCAAGTACAGCGTACTAGGACTGTATTGAAGTCCAGAAGGTTTGTGGGTTTTTAGTTCATCCCACATCACAGACTATTGCAAACTGTATGTTTTCACTGAATTTTAAAAGGACACATATCTATGGTATAGATGAATCACAGATTCAGTGTTAGGTAATCTTTACTTGTGTAACTTTTTCATTAACATGAAATCTATACATACAGATTAATTGGACTGCTTGGTTTTCATACTATAATTTCAAAGGTTAAAAAATTGTTTCATTTTCATATAAGTGACATAAAGAATAAACTTAAATTGTTGAAATATTGGATGATAAAAATTATTTGAAGTGTCTTATATACATTTAGGAAATGTCTTATTTTAAAAATTTTCATCACTGTTTGACAGTTGCTTTATTTCTTGGTAACACAGGTCTAATTTAATGCACTTTTTTATCTTTATAATTCTCTGTTTGTAAGGTTCCAAAATGAAAGTTTTTTTTTTCCTTTGGGCAGTTGTTAAAATAACAAAACTTAGAAGTTGGTCAGTAAGATTTTCCTCACCAAATGTTCATTATGTTTCTCATTTTCTGGTCAAATTCATGAATATATTGTGTTAAAAGTTGCTGTATGTACTTGTGGTAGAACAAGTGTGAGCAAACCTTGAGTGATATGATGTGGTAGTGACAATGTTGTCAATATAAAGGTTTTATTGTTAAAGCATATTTCTGTACCTGTACATAGTTTTATACATTTGTATAGTTTTGAAGTATTACTGAAGTCTTATCCATTGAATGGTAACTCTATTTTTATATATGATTTTAAAATTGTGAAGTGTTTAGATCATATGGTAAGTTTGGTTTTTATCAACATTGAAAGAAAATTATTTAATTGACAATATGAAATATTTTTTCCTCATTTGTATGAATTGAATGATTTTTAAATGAATAATTTTATTATTTGTATTTTCTGTATATGTGTATTGCAGTCTAATAATTTGCTTTCTTATTTTGCTACATTGTAGATGGCACTGCTGTTTAATTTCTTTTATTCTTGAATTTCAAATAATCAACAAAACAATAGATTCTTAGAGTGAAATATAAACTGCAGTGATGTTTATTTATTAATTATTTTGATTACTATGCAATTGTTTCTAAATATTTAAGAATCAGTATGATTATATTTAAAACTAGCCTGTATGAATTTCTAGTATTCAAAACAGGCAGGAATATCTGCTAGTCTAAAAAAGTGTGATTCCAAACAAGGTTAACACATTAATTTCTGGTTGAAATTTATTAACATTTATTTGTTTGCTTTTGGGTTGTAGTTTTTTTTAGATTTATTTTCAGGAAATTAAATATTTAACAAGGATTGTGCCATATTTGGAAAGTGCCCTGTTTAACTCTATGTGGAAGCTAAAGTGTGCATGCCCCCAATCTAAAACAGAGTTCCATTAAACTTGGTATTATGCATTTGACGTCAGGATTATCAACATTCCATGTCACTCTACAGAGCTGATTTTACAACAGTTCATATTAGAGTTGAGAAATTACCAGATACAATTTAATATTAGATTTGCACTTAAGAAGTCTTAGAGATGATACAAATGCAATTAGAAACTCTAGAGTGGACAAAAGTGATTTTATTCTTTGCATGAGGATCACCTTGCACACCAACTTGTCAGACTGTGAGTCTGACTGACTTTGGGATTTCACACACATATCTTTAGTAACACATCATAATATTTGTGTACAACAGATTTGTGAAGATCCATTTTGTAAATTTGAAATTATGGTCAACATTACTTCTCTTAATATGAGGTTGATCCATTTGTCTGAATCCATGCTCATTAATTTTATAAGGATTGTTCCATCTTTGGGAAGTGAACTGTTTAACAAAGGTTATTTTATCTTTGGGAAGCAAACTACATAACAGAGATTGTTCCATATGTTAGAGAGTGGACTGTTTAACAAGGATTGTTCCATGCGTTGGAAAGTGGACCGTTGAACAAGGATTGTTCCGTGCATTGGAAAGTGGACCGTTGAACAAGGATTGTTCGTGGACCGTTGAACAAGGATTGTTCCGTGCATTGGAAAGTGAACTGTTTAATGAGGATTGATTCATACTCCATTGAAATTTTTTACTTTGTCGTCTTTCAATAATAGTCACTTATGGTGAGCTTAATTTGTGATTACGTATGAATAGTTTTATCTGTTATTATTGTAGTATTTAGTGAAACGTTATTAATGAAAAACTTACTTCAATCTTCCAAATGAATTCTGAAATGTGATTTTGCTAGTGTTCCTGATATTTTACAGTCTTTTCACACATTTATGTGATAGTGTTCAGATTTTAGACAGTTGTTTATTAACAATTATGGGTAAGATCTCTCATGCATCTAAACTTTTAACAAGATATTTAGTACTGTTAAAATGTAATATTTTTGAACTAAAAGGCTGTTTCTACCATGTGAAATTAAATGCATTAAAACCAATATAAGTTGTAACATTTTGAAATAGCATAGTGGTGTTTATTAGTTTAAGGTAGGAAATATATTCTAAGTACATACACTTGAAGCTGTTTTCAGTATCCATTCGACATCGTGTAGGCCAAAATAAATTTGTTTAATAGTATGTCAAAATGTAAACTTTTGGGTGTGTCGTAAAAACGTTTTTATTTGTTCTTCTGTGCAACTTACTGCAATAATTGAGGTTTAAGTTTTAAAATGAAAGATGTTAAATTTCAGATATCAAGTATTTATCAATGGTTTTTGTATATCTTGATTTATACTAAACTTTGAAAAGAGGAGAAATTTGTCAGGAAATGCACTGTTCAGCATTCAATCAATGAGTTGTTTAATTATTTTTAACTGCGTTTAGATCTTCACATTGTAACCGAGTCCAATTTTCTAGTGAATTTATGAATGATTTTTGTTGGGTTTTTTTTGCAACACTTTTCTTTGGATCTGTGTATGTGTCACTAAACAAGTTAGGAAAAAAATTACTCTTTGCAATTTTATGATAGATTACTATAAATTATTTTGTAAACACATGAAAATGTCATAGTACTTCTATATAATAAGTTTAAAAGAATTTATTCTGATTTAAAATGTATATATTGGTATGAATTGTGTTGATTAATTTCCAGATATTTGGATATAATTGTAAAACTATATGCATACTGAGAGTAACGTTTTCTTACATAAAAATAATATTTGATCGTTTGAAAAAATCAATGGAATAAATTTGTTGTCTTAAAAAAATGAAAAGTATACAAATAACACTTGTGTTTGTCTGTCTGGGACTTTTCTTGCAAATTTGATCAAATGTTACAAACCTTGCATCATTAGAAAGGTCTTTGTCTGAGAAGTCTGGATAGTATATTGGCTTTTTCCAATCAGAACCACCTTACTTGTGTTTCGCTTAGTCAAAATTTTTAATGTAACGAGTGTTATACACAATGGCACTATTTCATTGTCATCATGTATGACTTGCTTTGATTTCAACTTCAGTTTTTATTTGCAAAGTATTCCACACAAAGAAAACTCGTGCACAATTTCCTAAAACAATTAACATTACAGTAAATGCAATTTTTGGATTTTTCCAGTTTATTTAGGTCTAAAAGATGAATGCACATTTCGTTCAAAACCACATGCTTATCACTTGTGTGTGTGTGTGTGTTTTCATACAGCAAAGCCACATCAGACTATTTGCCGAGCCCACCAAGGAAAATCGAACTCCTGATTTTTGTGTTGTATATCCAGAGACTTACCACTCACTTTGTGAACATGCATTCAGATGTTTCTATATATTCAGCTAAGTTTGTCTTCATTCCAACTTTATATTTGCTTTACTCTCCAATAATTTAACATTGATTTGTTTCATAGACTGCAATAAACACATTTTACTACTTTTTCTTTACTATGGTTTTTATTCTTTGTTTTGTAAGTTTCGTTTCTCAACTCGTAAAATGTGCCACACAATGAATTATCATAATTAGTTCACACTCGACATGCTATTATAAATACTGCTACTTTACTTTATGGTTTATGTATAGTTTTATTAAATAAAATTATGTAAATGTTAATATGTGTTTGTTTAACTACGTAAATTTTCTTCAAGTAAACCAGTGTTTATCGATCAAACACAATGTTTACAAGAAAGTTTAGCTTAAACGATACATGAATATGATAGAATAAGGAAAATTCATGCAAAGGGCATAAAACTACTGAAAATATTTAGAAAATTATTGGTGAAAATGGAGTTGTCAGTTTTTGTTTGTTGTTGTTTTTAAATCAATTTTCCAAGTTAGATGTAGATTTCTTTACTAATTAATATTACGTTTTAAAGGAATATATTTTGTAACTTGTATTTACATATTTGATATCTTTAGATCTTCAATTTAGTGAATCATTAACACTGGATATGTGAACAATGTTTCCAAGATTCACTTCTTGCAAGTGCAACATTCAAACAGATTTCGTTTTTGTTGGAACAAATATCTTAAATAATATTTCCCAAACATATTAAATTAGATATTAAACATCCATTAATTTCACAGAATGGACTGAAGTTCGTTGTTCCATTTTTTGTTATTCTACCTGGCAGAAATAAACTTAAAGAACTTTTGTTTTAATTTTGATTTAGAAATACAACTGTTATACAATTTTAGGATAGATTGGACTATTTAAAAAACCAGTAGTGGAATAAGAATACAGTCATTTTAATCTATAATTTTATGAAGTCAGGAACAGATGACACTCTTGGAGTGATTCCACCCCACCCCATTGTCTAGTTTTTAGTCATACCTTTTCTATATATAAATATGGAAAAGAATATATGATTCAGATGGTTGAGTGTGTTATATTGAAACGATTTTGAATATTTAAATCAGTAAGTCACGTACAGGGGCATATCCATCAGGATGGTATAGGAGCAGAACGTCCATTTGAAACTATCTGATATAATCTTTTAAGATTTCTAAACTCTCTCCTTTGTTTCTCCCACTGATAAAAAAGTGTTAGTGTTTTCAGCCTCCTTTTCGAATAAAAAAAATCCCTGTAATACCTCTGGTCATAACCGATATAAGGTCACATTGGAGCAGAACTACATTTTGACATTGGCTTTCTGTAGGTAGTGCGATCTCATCAGATGGAAAACTTAGAATTTCGGAGGTGGAAATGCCCTTTGTATTTAACGGCATTAGTAAACTAAGGAATGTGGGTCACCAGGGTTAACCAGAAAGAAACCATCAGATTATACCTCAGCTACGTGTGGCTCCTTGTAATGGGTGATAATGAATGAATACAAAGTCAGAAACTGTCCACATGACCCAGATAACAATATTCAGCGTGAACAAGAACGACTTCTATCTGGAAACTAGACTAACAGCGCGTGCGTTCACCAAGAAAACTTTTCAGTGATATTTTTCATTCAACTGTCTCGATCAGCAGCAGAATGAAATGGGTATTCATACTATTCCATATACATCTTTTATGTATCTTTTGTGTGATTAGACTGTTGAAAAGTACGCCGAGAAACTATCATGTATGGATTATGAAACACTGGCAGGAAAGAATTGAGTTCTTTGAATATTAAAACTTTTCGAGTAAGGATGGATTTTTTTTTAATGGAAACTATGCTGCAGAATCAGATGTGGCGATATAGACTATAATGACATTGTGAAGCTCCCAAAATGTTTTGATAAAATGTATTCAAGCTCTGTAAACAGTTTGGCTTGGTTGGAGTAGCTTGACAATAATTTTCGAGTGTCGTTTATTTATGTTTCTCTTGCGATAAGCACATGTACACCATGATGGGATTTTCTATTAGAAGAATGTTTACCAGAATTTCCCTTACAAACAAGTCTCCCACATCTACGGAATTTCATTTGGAAACGACAAATAGTCCATTTCACGATTAGCAAAAAAAAAGGCCTAGCAATCCAATAGACGTATTTCACTTCAACTACATCAACCTATTTTTACTTCAGAAGTAGAAACTGTAACAAATTTTAATTAATATACGCTTCACACATAACTTCCACAAGAATGTTTCTTTTTAATTTTTTTCGTGAGCATAAATCTGAACATGGATGACAACACAACATCCATATACATTTAATAATGAATACAAAAGGGAATAAGCCATCATAAAAAATGAATTCCAACACAGCCACAAAAGAAATAAACTTTTAAAAAAATTTGTAGATAAGTTCTTGGTAGCTTATTCTCGTAGAAACCGTATGGAAGTTCTTAAAACGTTTTATTTTATGATATCGTAAAAAAACAAAATTAATTAATAAGCGGGCTTCACGAGAAATAACATTTGAATAAAAATAGAAATTTTCGTTAGTTTTAAATCAAGTTAATGGAGTATGATACGAATAAAACCAAAAGATTCGTGAATTTGGGAATGTATTTTCATCATATATATAAATAAATACTGATGATAAATAACGATTACTCTCCTTTATCTTGCTCTTAATCAAAATATAAGTTTGAATTTTTTATATGTTCAGAACATTTTATATAGCTGGTTTTAACAAATAATAATTGAACAATGTTCAAAAAATTGCTATTGTTTATCTGATAATCATAACAATAAGTTATTATCTATAGTTTACTCGTGGTGCGTGATTATTTTATAAAAGCCTGAAAAATATCAAAACCTTAAACCCTGAAGTATTTTTATTTGTGCATTCTGAACGTTAAGATCGGTGTCAATGGCGTTAATTAAGAACTTAAGAAAACGAACAGGTCTACGTCGCTATCACCACACGTACTCTAAAGCTTCAGTTAACGTTATTGATAAGTTTACAAACTAGCGAAATGTAGCTCTCTCTCACGGAAACTGGAAATTAAAAACGATAGTATACAAAACATTTACCACTTAATAGCTATGTCAGCGCAGTTACGGTAGGTTTCCTGCGGACCACAGCCGAGTCGTTCCTCTCCGTTATCACACGGGCCAATCCTGTTACCTGTCAAAAACAAAAAGTATTATTAGGTCTGGTTATGCGCACTACGTAAAAATAGGTTTAAGTTCAACGACTCAATTTGTTATATGCGCAGACTTTTGATGGAAATAGCCGATAAAGTCAACCTTACATCACAGGACTGGTTTCAAAGTTGATTTTAGTTTGTTTTTTTATCTGATTGAAAACGCTCATCTTTCTGCCTAACTCACTAATAAGTCTTAAAATATTAAATACTTCTTACACAGAACAAGCTTAGAAATCAGTTTTGGCTTTCATTGTAATAAACAAGACAACTAAATTTAACGTTTCGTTTTAATGTAGTAGTAGTTCAATATCAATGGTTGCACAATAAAAAAAGTATTGTATACATGTCAGATTAAAACACTTTGTTTAGTTTTTAATTTTGTTTATTACAACAAAAATCGAAATAGATTTGCTAAAGAAAACATTAGAAAGTTATTAAAATTAGCTTTGGAACCTGCTGCTTGTATTTGTCTTATTGTTTAGCCTTTTTTAAACTGATATTAACCCTTTGGTAATATGGCTGAATTAATCTAAACATTTCTGAAAATAATCAAACTTTCAGTTTAATATCATTAGCCCTCATATTATTGATGAATCTTCGTTTTAAGATATTGTGTTTTGCAATTTTAATATTTTTACAAATTATATTACGAACATTCACAAATGAGAAAAATTGTTTGTTTTTTCAAAACCTCGTAAAATTGAATCACTAGATTTCTTTAAGTTCTTAATTATATTTACAATTGGACAAAAATACATTTATAACATTTATTGATTAATTACGTACGTGAACGCTATATATTGTGTTCGAGTGGTGTAGAGGTATCCTAAAACAAACATAAAAAAGATGGATGTAAACAGAAATTAAGAGGTTTGCAGAAGCGTAACTTCTGTGGAATTCTCTATGTTGGTTTACTCTGCTCTTTTGAAACGTTAACCAAATGTTACATCCAAGCCATTAATGTCTACACCTCTTAAAGCGCCAATGAAACACGAACGTATACAGTAGGGTGGGGAGGCTCGAGGAGATTCGGCAAAATCCCTATAATTGTGATGTACAAAAAGTATGTTTATATAGTAATAGCGCAGCTGTTTTTGGGATTTAACGTATTTCACATATTTTCATTCTACTAATGAAGTATTAGAATTATTTAGTTTGAAACAGTCGCAATAAAGACTTCTGTTGATATTTTGTACTTTGAATTCCAAAGCTATATTGCTACTATCAGGTTTTGTAGGCCGTATTCTTCACAGCAGGTGTCTGTGATTTGTTGGCGATAAATTTAAACAACAAACAAGCAGTAACACAGTACACTTGTTTTAAAAGAGTATATTAAAACAAGTCAAATGTATGTACAAATGTTAGTTTGCTGTTGTTTATCACAGTTCTATCCAGAGCTTCAGTTTATGAAATACTTTTATATTACTGAACATATTTCCCACACTGCCACTAAGTTCATGTTCGTGTGAACGTTCAGCATCTGCTCTCCGTCTTGAACCTAGGGTGTACACGAACCAAAGAAGGACTAAGTGCTTTAGCTTTAATATATTATAATACTGCTATCAGCATTGAAACTGTATGAAGTTATTTGTGGAAAAGTACCCAAAAGTGTTATTTCATTAGTGCTTACACATAAGTTATATATATATGATAGCTTATGATTGAAATAGCTAATATACTATTGTCTTACAGAGTTGTTTAAATTATTAATGTAATTTAACAGTTTCTAAATACTCTGTATGTAGACGGTACGGTACTTTACTATAACAAAATATACAGTTATTATGGTAAGTTAAGTCTATCTTTCCATGCAATGTAAGAACAGAATGATAATTTGTTAACTTTTCATTGGATGTTTGTAGATTACACGTGAACAGTCATACAATTGTTTAAGCCACATTTCATTTGCTTCCAAACTTAATCTCATAATAGTTTTTTTTTATGTATTTGTTTTTGTATACATATTTTCTGGAGGACATGCCTTAACAGTATTACCGTTGTTTGCATACTAATTGTGCTTCGCATAACTTGTGTTGACTTTTCGAATATTCTACGTACCGACCAGAGAGCAGAAAATGTACTTTAGTTTAAAACTTTTATGGATTGTATTAGCCCATTACGTTGGAGACGAGTTTTCGAACTGCTACCCCGATCGTCCCCAACTTAACAGTCCTCTGCAGTCCATAACAATAAAACATTTTTCTAATTTCATGGAGACTTTTCCACCTTAAACATCGTATCTACCTGAACGCCAGTGCCATCGGAAAACGCAATAGTCACAGCTCAAGTTCTCGGGAAGCTTAACCCTGAGAAACTGCAGCTCGGACCTGTTCGTGGGAATATGAAAAACGGTTCCAGATCCGTCACTGAGCTCCAGGATGTGCTCATCAAAACATTCATTTGTTTCCTTGTCTTCCTTGTCGTACCGAGGACACAGGGAGAATTGGAACCACCCAAGATGGTTCGATGTCAGATCTATAATAACTTCAATGTCACTCCCAGGGCTGTAGCGACCGACAATTATATTCTTGGCGTATTTTCCACCAGTCTCGTGGTCACGTGGTCGATCCTCTTCCCAAGGGTCACCACATTCACCGCAACGGCCGGCAACTTTGCTGGACCATTGTTTCTGAAATTAATATATCAATATGTATTTATAACAACAAATGTATGTCTTATAAAAATCACATATAACAAAATGAACCACCCAGGAGCAGTGCATAAGGAACAAATATTAAGTTATTAACTGTTGATATGTTTAGTTATTTAGAAGAATTTGTTTGTATTTATGAGAAAACTTCGAAGTTTATCTTTAACTGTCCCTAATTTTAAAGTACTGACTAGATGGAAGGTTACCAGTTGAGCAGCCTTTTGCAAACTCACCATCCACGCAAAGCTTAAAGTGCAGGGAACGTTTTGTGGTATCGCACGGATATAAACTCTGCTCACCACCTCCGAAATCAAGAGCTCCATCATAGAGACAACCCCTACCTCTATTAAGAGGTAAACAAACTACAACTATCAGTATCACAATATTTTAAAGGGAGAGTATATATTATTAAAGTATTAAAAAACAACTCTGCCTCCGGAATTTAATATAAATCAAATCCTTGATGACGAAAAAACCCACTTGTAGTGAAAAATATATATGTAGAAACGGCTGGTATGGATAGAAAAAACTCTATGTAGAGGAGCGAACAACGTTTCCACCTTCTTCGGTCATCGTCAGATTCACAAAGAAAGAAAGAGGTAATTGAATGTAGGAATGTAGAGGGCGTGCTTGGATGTTTGTTTATATTTATTAATTCGTCGTTAATTTTATCTGGCGAATTAGACAAAATAAAACAATACTCATCAATATCATTAAGTTTCCGCCGCAAATCGTAGAAAACATTATACGCACGCATCTAGACAAAAAGCAAAATCAACAAACAAAAGTAAATATACCTCACGGATTAAAAATTACGAAACCACATACTGCTGCGTACCATATATTCCCGACATCAGCAGAAAAATAACCAACATTTGGCAAAAAGTAGTAACAAAATATGACATTCCAGTTAATACCAAATTTATTCAAAAACCAGGCACAAAACTAAGGTCTATACTATGTAAAAACTACCTTGACAAACACCACACCAACATTATTTATAATATACGTGATAACTGCCACGACTTCTATATTGGAGAAACAAGTAGAAAAATGGAAACCAGATTCAAGGAACACAAAAGTCACCTTCACACGTTTTCGAACACTGCAAGTCAAATAAACACAACATAACCATAGAAAACACATAAATACTAAATAAAGAAACAAACATAAACAAACGCAAAATTGAAGAAACCTTACTCTGCAACAACTCAAACCCAAAATAAACCGATACAAAGGAACACCTTTATACCTATATTAATAAATATAATCAAACATCTAAGCACGCCCTATACATTTCTATACTCAGTTACACAACCCCCTTCAAATATGTGGTCAGTTATCGGTCGGTTATCTCTTTCTTTCTTTATGAACCTGACGATGACCGAAGAAGGTCGAAACGTTGTTCGCTCCTCTACATAGAGTTTTCTCTATCAATACCAGCCGTTTTTACATAAATATAAATGAAAGCTAAAACATATAACGCATTGAATAATCAGATGAGTACTCTCGCAGTTAGCAATATTTTAACCGTAATTCCATAACGTGCGGATACCTTCAGAATTTCAGACTACTCTTTAATACACATAAATTAATACAACAATCTACGATAATATTCATTCACACACACACACACATATGATTACAAACCCTTAGATTCAGAATTTGGGCAAAACATAATTTTTCACACTCCATTCTGCACTGTATACTGGTAAGTATGAATTCTGCTATTTTATCCTTAGGTTGGGTAACTGTTTGCAGCCTTACACTGTTTTCTGTACACTTACACTGGAAAGATTCGTACTCAATTAATCAGTCACAAATAGAGGCTTAATTCTTTCGCTACAACTACGGTTGAGGTCAGGATCAGGTTGAGGGCTTGAGGTCAAGGGCAATTTTAAATGGGACCTTTCAGAACCGAACTTCGTAAATCAGTCAAATACAATTCAATACTATTTATTAACTACAGTTTGAGCAACACACAAACACAAGCAATTAGTGTATAATATACAAATAATAGTTTGTGTGTTTGTTTGTTTGGAATTAAGTACAGAACTACATAATGGGCTCTCTGTGCTCCGTCCATCACGAGTATCGAAACCCGGTTTCTAGCGGTATGAGTCCGCTGTGTCACTGGGATGGTCAAATAACACTTCTAGTATCTATAACATATATACTGAAAACGAATGTCTTGTTAACTGGTCGTGCAAATATGATTTGTTTGTTTGTTTTGCAATTTCGCACAAAGCTACTCGAGGGCTATCTGCGCTAGCCGTCCCTAATTTAGCAGTGTAAGACTAGAGGGAAGGCAGCTAGTCATCACCACCCACCGCCAACTCTTGGGCTACTCTTTTACCAACGAAAAGTGGGATTGACCCCTCACATTATAACGCCCCCACGGCTGGGAGGGCGAGCATGTTTGTCGCGATTCGGGCGCGAACCCGCGACCCTCAGATTACGAAACGCACGCCTTAACGCGCTAGGCCATGCCAGGCCCATGTGCAAATATGAAGATCAAAAATTACAAAATAAAAGGATTATATGAAACGAATAAAGTTATTGAATAATGTTCATTAATCCTCTCAGTATTGCGCAACTATCACTGTTAATACGATAGCTTACTCAATATTGCGCAACTATTACTGTTAGTACGAGAACTTATTATATGATTTCTATTACTTTGGTTCGAACAAAAGTATTTTTTTAATAATGTGTATTTTGTAGTCTTTCTGTTGGACGAAGTGAGGCGATGACGTAACTTGTTAATTAGCATATTTAAGTCCATGCTTGCGCCAGGGAACTGAAATCTTATATTTTTCTCCCCCTTTTCTCTGTCCGGCAGAGGCCGCACAGAATTATTTTGATTATTTCCTTTGTTTAAAATAGCGAGAACTGTTAAAAGAGTTCTGCCATTAGATTTGTATACAGTTTTAGTTAGGTAGTTTGTTTTAACGTTTTAGTGTGAAATCTTACAGCTTTTACGTAATGATTTTAAGCGTTCTTCATTTTCCTTGAGTGCAAACATTTCAGTTTCAGGAGAGTTTCGTTATTTGATTTAAACTGTTATTGAGATGCGTTCTTGCTTTTGTCTGTAGCCATTGATCGTCGTATGTGTACTAGACGCATTGCCGTGAAGTGTGCTATCTTGCACTCTCGATGAAATTTGAACCTTATGGTGAAGTGAATTTAGTAAAATCTAATAACAACTTCGTATTCTTTATACCTGGAATTATTTCACTCAATATTTTCATCTTTAGATATAGGCCTTTCTATACTATATAGTCTTCGTGTCGCGGTTCGTTGGTTCTTGTAGTATAAATAATCTGACATTCTAATATTGTACTTTAAAGGTAGGCTATGTGTTTATTGTCATTTTATTTTGTAGATTCATGGGAAAATTATTTACAATTTTAATTACATATGCACTTTATCTTACATAATTCGTCAACGAAAAATAAATCAGCACCATTAATCTATTTTATTCATCAATTAAACAATGTAAACGTAGAAATTTCCACACTCTTTTAAGTTTTAGATAGAATTGTATATTACAATATCTTCTAGGATAGATGGCAGCAGTGTATATGCAAACAGCCACCAGGTTAAATAGCAGAAGTGTATATCACCGTATCAGCTGTGGTAGATGGCAGCAGTGTATGTTTTTGAATAGATCGTATTATAATTATAACTTGCTTTTATCTTAAAATTTAAAAATCCTGACAGTAAAATTATTTAAACAGCACACCTCTTTTATTGTAACTTTACTAGTAATGAATAACATGATAGCTTGATACTAAATATATTTCCCCCAATCCTCCCCTCCCACCAATCTGAAACAAAAAATAATTAACATTGCGTTACGAGATAATTATGCCCCCCGCTAGTACAGCGGTATGTCTTCGGATTTACAACGCAAAATCAGGGGTTCGATTTCCCTCGGTAAGCTCAGCAGATAGCCCGACGTGGCTTTGCTATAAGAAAACACACACGAGATAATTAAATCCTGGTTATGAAAGTGTGATTCGCACATCGCTAGGAACTCGAGTACTGAGGTTGCAATCAAGAAATGGCTTCTTACCTTCAGTCCTCCACAGTAAACTGCTGTGTCGTCAAGATTTTCTGGTACATTGTGACCATGTCTCCATAATACGTTACGTGCAGGGGGCATGATCATTCGACCGTGACCCCATACTTGAGGTATGATTAAAAACACAACAATCATGCTATACTCTTTAAACAGATACATATCTTCAAACTTTTAGATTGTAATACCAAGTACTGACCAGTTAGCTATCGTTTTTAAAGTTACTCTAAAATGAAGTATGGATAATTCAGACCTAACTTAGGTAAGGCTTAGTTTACAAAGTGTTATAATGTCGATATGGTACCTTAGTTTCTACAACACAGAAAGCTCTCCATCAATCACATGCTATGCGCTGGAAGTTTATAAGGACGATTTTTTTTTAAATTCTCAGACAGCTCCTGGAAGTCACCAAATAAACTTGTTTTGCTCGTTACCCTTGTTTGTATTAACCCTTTTGTTACGCCATGAGCGGTCTTAGGTCACTGCTGCGGTTATTAACCTGTTAAACTTTCTCTCGAGTTCATGTCCGGCAATAGGTAAAAGTCAAACAGGAAGTTATTTCAGTGATATTCTTTTTATTATTAAGGAATACTCTAGAATAATGATTAGATCTTGTAGCAATTTGACATGTCAGTAAAACTTGCTGATCACAAAAGGTTCGTTTACCTTCCAGTGAGACGTAAAATGTCTTTCTCTCCCTATGATCCACAGTTATAAACTAAATATCAAACTATATATTTAAATAGACAGTTAGAAATATATGGAAAATATATTATCTGTTAATATGGTCATCATTCTGTAAATTTATTAAGCAATGAATTCCACTCGAATACAAAGGAGAAAAGAATGTTATTAATATGTTTAGTAACAAACTGTTAGTTTTGATCTAAATACGTGTACGGTTTATTATTTACTATTATTTTGTTAAAACACAAATATGTACAAGATATTCTTTCGCAGGGTCCCCAAAAGTGTTATGTTTCAAGAGTAGATAAAACCTATATTAAGAGTAACAAATATTTTTATTTCTTGTTTTTCAAGTTCATATGTCATGCTGTAAAGTAACCTATATAGTGTGTAATTCTTGTTGTTTATGGCATGCACACGTTTTACTGACATCACGATAGTAAAATTTCAACATTAAGTGTCCCTTATGTGATGTCATTTTACTGTATTCTGACTGACTGGCAGACAACATACCATTGTATAGGCCCCCCAGTGACAAAGCGGTATGTCTGCGGATTTACAACACTAGAAACCTGTTTCGATACCTGTCGTGGATAGAGAACAGATAGCCCATTTTGTAGCCTTGTGCTTAACTTCAAACACACAAAAGATAAACCACTGTATAATGATGGGAATGATTAAAACAGGTGATCCTCCAGGGGGTCTTCGGCTCTTGTCGAAGAACTAACGAGGGAATAATTTGGTTCATATCTGTTGTCGACCCAGACAGATTAAATTATAAACTTCACAAAAAGCGTATATATCATACGTTTAACAACAACACGGAAAATGTTCCCTTCATGAATCATCACTGATTATGAACTAAATTTACAACTTTGGTGACACTGTTATTTTTCATTTACTTTTTTTTTCAAAGGCGAACAGTTATATCAAACTGTACACTACAAAACCACTGACGTACGTTCAGGAAAGAAAATAGTGTTATAACGTTTTGGAATTCAGAGACCATCTTTATACAAGCCCAATGAGTTGTGAGTGATTTCAAGAGAAAGAATCACTGAAAAATAATAGTCTCGTGACATTTAGTTAAATAGATAGTTTTCTTGGCACTTGTGGGTAACGTTAGTTAAACCAATAAATAAATAGCACGAAACATTAAAATCGACACACAATTAAAAACATTTCTAAAATGTGGTCTCTACATGTTTCGAAATTTACCATGTTATCATCAGGATGTGGGCAGAAATGTAAATTTACACATAGGTCACACGATCTGGCTAAGATGAAATAAACATGATACTCAAGTCTCGCAAGTTCACACCTAATGGTAGCGTAGTAGAGACAAGAACATGTAAGAGTTCATATTTTAGAAATGTTTTTAATTTTGTATCGATTTTAACGTTGTGTGTGACTTGTTTATTATTTCAGGTAAACAGATACTCACTTCCAAATATAATAACACGGACAGAAACGTCAATCTTCTGTCGAAGGGATTAATTTTTTTTTCAAGTATCGGTATCAAACAAGAATAATAGATTTATATATATTACCCTTTAACATTACAACCTGAGTCTTTGTGGTTTTTTTATAGGGTCGATAACTTGCTACAAAACTGGTCCTATCGAAAGATATTTAGATAGTTATACAAACATTTTAATTTCCTTCAAAGGCAAATGAACTGCCTCTCTCTCTGGAAACATAGCATGTTTAACTAAATGATATTTTAAAAACAGAAAGTGCTGATAAATGACATCTTGATTTAATTGTTATAATCCAGTGTAGTGGATACATCGACAAGGCCTAATCCCTCATCCTCTTTTCGTGAAAACGTAAGAAAACATTGAGAGGGACGAGAGTCATTACATTCCACCAGGGTTAACTGAACTTATCAACGAGGATTGCAAGTTGTATTGTTAGGTAAAAATGACATTACACATTAGTATTAATTTCACAAAATGAGTAATTCTTAGGAAGGTTAGACTGAGTTTGGTTAATCCAAACTCTACCAAAGGAAAAGACTGACTTTGGGATTTACTTTATCAAAATAATAAAAGTCAAATGAACAACAACGAGAAACACCTGAACTTATATTTTCTAATGACAAGCTTTACGATCTTCTAGAGGAAAAATGAAGACAGGACTAGTTAGGTGAAAGGTTCATGAAACAAACAATGACGAAATTTGTCTTAGTTGTAATTACCCCTCATTGGAAGTAGCTCTTCGTCAGACCAGTCCAGTATTTCATATTATTAGCATACATTGATTCCTGTCTTCTCCACAAAATCGTCCTTCCTTCTTCCCTTGTGCCTTGCCTCAGATCTTTTCCCTATCCTTGGTTTCCATTCCTTGTTATTAATGTGTATCTATAGTAGGTTTGGTTTTTGGTTTTTTTGGAATTTCGCACAAAGCTACTCGAGGGCTATCTGTGCTAGTCGTCCCTAATTTAACAGTGTAAGACTAGAGGGAAGGCAGCTAGTCATCACCACCCACCGCCAACTCTTGGGCTACTCTTTTACCAACGAATAGTGGGATTGACCGTAACATTATAACGCCCCCACGCCTGTAATAGGAATACCTCGCTACATACTCATCTCATTTCTATTTGGTTCTTAGAATGAAAGTTACTGCTTCTATTATATTTGTTGTTTCTTATTTTACACCTGTTTTCTTGTGTTGTATGAAGTGTTTTTTTTTTCTTTCCACAGCTCTTTATGTGGTTTCTTTCTTTTTTTCTTCTCTCTTTTGTTAGTACCCATGTTTGGCCACCACACTGATCCATGATATTTATCTTCAAACTAATGGGACATGCTCTAACTAGATTTTGGCTCTTTACTGACACACTGGCAAATAGTTAGCTAACAACTTCGCGAAAACAACAGTGGCCACATTAAAAGACAACGGCAGTTTTAAAATTAAGTACGGCCTTTCAAAAGCTGCATGTAAGTCTTTTGTAAACTATTTTTGAGTTGGTGAAAATGGTTCTCTGTAAAGGACATTTTATTTGGGGAGGCTGTTTGTCCAGGAGAGGTGTTCAACGGGAGATTGCATCTCGACAGTTGGAGATATACTATTTTTTTTCACCAATTATTCTTTACTTTCCAAGCCTCTCTTACGCACCGACCCTGTTATCTTTGTTTAGTTTTATCTAGGTTTGAGAACTGTCAGTACTTCGCAGAAGGATTTCAACGCGACTTGGATGAATCATAACTAAAAATTAATCCTTATAATTTATGTATCTACTTTAGTATGCTGTTATAACTTGGTGCATGCAAAGCTATAAAAATAACAACTACAACGTATAATTATTAAATCGCATATATTGTGACCATAATCTCAATAACATGTAACGATGTTCAACCTATATAAGAGATTTGAGTGAGTCATAACTGAGCAAGTCCCATCTATTTCATAAACCTGTAGCACATGTTCGAGCGTAAGAATCAACAATATATGTTTTGCGAAAGCACTAGTGTATTGTTGGGCTAACTTAAATTTCTCGAACCTTTCCTAAAAGTTTATATAAACTGAGAGATAGTTTTTGTATTATTGGTTTGCTACAGTTGATACACTGTAAACCTCGAAAGTTCTAACTGTGATAAAGACTTATTAATCGGAAAACTAGAGAATCTGACCAGGAACGTTTATAGATTTCGAACATTACAAACCGTTTAACTTCAGCGAATTAACTTCGAATGTTAGTATTTCAAATAAAATATTGTATAACATCAGCTGCGTAAAACTCACGTGCGAAGAGCTAGCTGGCTCCCCGTTAAGTGAATTACACATGTATGAACTCGAAATTAATTCGCTCGTCATAAACCCTCGATAAGATATCAAAGAAATTGTGAATATGATAGAAGACTCAATATTGTTTGTTGGTTTGTATTTTTTAATAACCATTACTATAAATTGTATTATTGTTTGAATATTAAAATATATTTGTATTTAAAAAGAGAATTGTGTGAATCATCTTGTTGATAAATATCATAAACATGATACACCTCGACATTTAATTAACTTCTAAATTAAAATTATGCTCAGTTTCAGGCTATTTAAAATCGCAATAAGTAACAATAAATTGGAGGCTTGTCTGGGATAAATTATAATAATAACAGATGTCAGGATCATTTCTCAAACATTCCAGCTCAAAAATTATAAATACTGCTACTAATTTTTCGAAGTTTAAACAGTAATATGTATCGTCGTAAATTTGTCACAGGTATATGTCACTTTTCTGAAAGAACCGACGTTAGGAATGGCTTAATGAATTTTCTTTGATCAGAAAATGTGTTAGAGAGTTTAGAGAAAAATCAGAGCTGTTATAATAAAGTCACAATTTTCGAAGAAGTCTTGATCAAAGATAGTAATCGAGTCAAGGGCTAGTGTCTATTTGTTTTGAATTTCGCGCAAAGCTACACGAGGGTTATCTGCGCTAGCCGTCTCTAATTTAGCAGTGTAAGACTAGAGGGAAGGCAGCTGGTCATCACCACCCACCGCCAACTGTTGGGTTATTCTTTTACCAACGAATATTAGGATTGACCGTCACATTATAACGCCCCCACGGCTGAAGGGCGAGCATGTTTGGTGTGACGGGAATTCGAACTCGCGACCCTCAGATTACGAGTCGAACGCCTTGACCCACCTGGCCATGCCGGGCCATCGGCTAGTGTTTCTGTGTCCCCTTAGTATAAATACTGTTTATTAAATCAAATATCATTATATATTTTTACACTTTTATTATAGAGACTGCTAGCTCAATATATTAATTTAGATTGTTGTTTCTGTGTTATCAAGCACAAAGTTACACATATGACTATTTGTGCTTATCTTCTTACGGGTATCTAATCCCGGTTTCTAGCAATATAAGTCAGCAGACACACCACTATTCCACTGAGGTGTATAAATTTAGAACTAACCTAAATTTCCTAAAATGATTAAACCTTGGAATTATTAATAATACTACCATAGATGTCGCTAAAAGCGAGGGAATCCAACTGATAAAACACTGTATTCTAATTATTATAATTAGAAATGTAAGAAAAGTATATCTACTTAACTATATAGATTGACAGTTTTATTTTTGCTACAAGTATATAGTTTGTTCTGATTAGAAGTTAATATCAATTTATGTTATTCCCAGTTTCTATTTATTTGATAAAATTTCTAGATCATAATATCGTCATCACGATTAGTTCCCTATAACAACAACAAAAAAAAAATTAAATTAAGATATTAAAAATATATCTTACAACACTGTCACCTTCCTGGTTTTCTTGTCCTTTTCTGCTGACATATGATTCTCATAAGGTACCCGGCTTGCTGTTTTATCACCAAAGTACATTATATGGTCAAAAGTATGTGGACACTCGACCATCACATCCATATGTGCTTGTTGAACATCTCATTCCAAAACCATGGACATTAATATGGAGTTGATGCTCCCTTTGATGCTATAATAGCCTCCATTCTTCTGAGAAGGCTTTTCATTAGATTTTGAAACATGGCTGCAAGGATTCGCTCCGATTCAGCCAAAAGAGCATTAGTGAGGTCGTGCAAGAAGGCCTGGCTCGCAGTCGGCGTTCAAATTCATTTCAAAAGTGTTTGATGGGGTTGAGGTCATGGCTCTGTGCAAGCCAGTCATATTCTTCCACACCAACCTCTGCAAACCATGTCTTTATGGAACTCGCTTTGTGCACGGGGACATTGTCATGCTGAAACAAAAAGGGCCTTCCCCAAACTATCGCCACAAAGTTGAAAGCACACAATTCTATCGAATGTCATTGTATGCTGTATCATTAAGATTTCCCTTCACTGGAACTAAAGAGCCTAGTCCAAACTGTGTTAGTTGGTTGAATTTTTAATTTCGCACAAAGCTACTCGAGGGCTATCTGTGCTAGCCGTCCCTAATTTAGCAGTGTAAGACTAGAGGAAAGGCAGCTAGTCATCACCACCCACCGCCAACTCTTGGGCTACTCTTTTACCAACGGATAGTGGGATTGACCGTCACATTATAACGCCTCCATGGCTGAAAGGGCGAGCATGTTTGGCGCGATGGGGATGCGAACCCGCGACCCTCAGATTAGGAGTCGCACGCCTTAACACGCTTGGCCATGCCGGGCCAAACTGTAAAAAACAGTTCCAGACCATTATTCCTCCTACACAAAACTTTGTAGTTGGCACTATGCATTCAGGCAGGTAGCGTTTTTCTGACATCCGCCAAACCAAGATTCGTCCGTCAGGCTGCCAGATAGTGAAGCGTGATTCATCACTCAAGATAACACATTTCCACTGCTCTAGAGTCCAATGGCGGTGTGCTTTACACCACTCCAGCTAACGCCTGGCATTGCGCATGATGATCTTAGGCTTGTGTGCCAGCTGCTCGTGAAGCTTCCGACGAACAGTGCTTGTACTGACGTAGCTTCTAGAGACAGTTTGGAACTCGGTAGTGAGTGTCGCAACTGTGGACAGACGATTTTTTATGCGCTACGTGCTTCAGCACTCGGCGATCCCGTTCTGTGAGCTTGTGTGGCCTACCGCTTTGTGGCTGAGCTGTTGTTTCTCCTAGACGTTTCCACTTCACAATAACAGCACTTACATTTGACCAGGGCAGCTCTAGCAGGGCATAAATTTAACGAACTGACTTGTTGAAAGGGTGGCAGCTTATAACAATGCCACGTTGGAAATCACTGAGCTCTTCAATAAGACCCATTCTACTGCCAATGTTTGTCTATGGAGATTGCTTGGCTGTATGCTTAATTTTATGGACCTGTTAGTAATGGGCGTGGCTGAAATAGCCGAACCCACTAATTAGGAGGAGTGTCCACATACTTTTGGCCTTGTAGTGTATTTCCATAAGCAATGATGGTATGACCTTTGGCTTGAATCATTTAGCTTTCTGCATTCTGCAAGCCACATCACTGATTATTTTCAATAGAAATTGCCCTTACCAATTTCCTGTTTTACTTTGAAGTTGTTATTTATATTGGTGGGCCTCATACAGCTATATCATGTTACTCATTGGAATCCAGTCTTACTAGAATTAACATCATTTTTTTAATTCTATAAATAGGTAATTTCAGTCTTTCCCAGGCAAAATCATGTATAGCATTAGTAGGTTTCTTAATCCCCCTGTATATTCTATGTAAAGCCCTGATGGATCCTCTAGATACCAGTGGAATAGGTCTAACGATGCTTTAAGTTTTCTCTCACAAGTATCAGTAATAATGGTGAGTTGTCTATAGCTTCAGGTGCTGACATACAATAATTTATAAGGTAAAGTGGACCTTTATCCCACATTACCAGATGATTATCTTCATAAGATGAATGATGGATTGTTGTCATGGTATTTTTGATTTCAAGGATATGACATTTTCATAAACGAGGCTGATTCAAAGTTTCATCCCAGGTCTTAGTAAATATTCTTAGGTAACCCAAATACTGAAACATCCATTGACGAGCTTTTGTAAGTTTTTGCTTCATAGTTAGAAAAGACATATACTTCTAGCCATTTGGTATGTTTATTAATGTATTTATTCCATAGTTACTCTGTAGCAGAGGGCCGTGCACACCAACAGCAACTCTTTCAGGTGGTGCTCCAACACAATAATGATATAGTTGTCTATACTGTTTCTTGCATGGAGTTTTTCCACAAAACATAATTCATGATTTACACTAATTCTTTATACATAAACAGTATACAAATCAATAGAACTATTCTCTCCAGTATGTTTTTTAATACGTTAAGTGCCTATCTCTTAGTAGGTTGTGGAACTGATAGAACGACTTTGGCAAATGCAGAAGTATTAACACTCCTACGAAAAGTGGGGCCTAATAGGCCCCAGAGCAACTTGAAAGGTTATTAATATTAGGCTAATAATTTTGTATTTAAATGAAATTGCCATTTAAATCCATTAATGAATGGATTAATGAGATTCCCACTGTCCCTATCTACTATCTAGCGAAACCACAGCCAGGGGAACGGGCTTGGAGAAATCAGGACTAGAAACGTCTTTTCGTAGGAGTGTTAACCATGGTCGTCGTTCTTTTCCACAAATCTATATTATTTCTTTATTCTGGAAACAATTTCCCACCTTTGATTACGAAATCAAGTCAAACAGTATCTATGGATAAGTAGTTACATGGACAGTCAACGTATAGTAGTATTTTATTCGTATAGATAAGTATGGAGACGTGAATCCAGCTAATATTTGTTTACTAGTATCAGATTTGCTCTTTGTTGTTGTTTCTTATGAGGTTAGGCTCAAAGTCTCAGCAGTAATGGTAATGCTTCCTGTATTTATAACAGGTTCCTTTTTCTGAAATCCTCGGGAGTTTTCATTTCATACAGGCTTTTATTTGTAGTTCCTGACAGTATTTTCTTTAAAGTACACTTGAATAATCTATTGCTTCTTAGTTTAATTCTTCAATTCTGGGTAATTAATTGTCTAACTAATCCTTTGTTTTCTTCAATCATTAGGGAGAATTGGTGTTTCAATACTACTTGATCTGATTACTTCATCATTTCTAGATAGCCAAATGAAGAGCTTCCTTTAAAAATGTACATATATTTATAAAATATTATTTCAACCTGATTCTCATATTTTAATCTGTTTCGGTATCTACGAATCAGTCACGTGAAACATGTGGGTTAGATAATTGGACAAGTTTGGCCAAGGTCTCTGTACTTTACTCTTAACTTTTCTTTGGATTCGCTGGTCTGTTATTCCAAATTTATCGGATAAAGCAACTACCAATGCTTGACACTTGCTATTGTCTTCCATCTGGAAGTTACTTAATGGCATTAGATCTGGTCCTTTCAAATGGTGAGCAAGATTAATAACCTTTTCTCCTATTCCATCCAGTCACTCTGGGAATTATATGTAAGTGAGCCTAACCTGGTACCTTTCTGTTATATGTTTCGAATTTTCAACTGAGTGACATTGTTGAGCTGTCAAGCTAACTTCTGGAAATCAGAATGGTAGTTTCATAGCTGAAGTAATCCAGGAAGGTTCTACTGTCACAGCAGTAGTGATATAGGTGGAGATAAAGCAGTTCCTCTGTTCCATATTTTAAATTAAATGGAGTTTTAGGTTGGAATAAGGAGGAAAAATGCACAGATGTAGTTGATCACTGAATTCACTAATACATTTTCCAAATTCTTTTATTTACGCACTACTGTTATTTTATTTATATTTCATATATATCTTTTGTCATTAATTTTCCTTGACTTTGTTGTTTCGGTCCCTCACAGTAGATTTTCAATAGCTTCGTTAATCGTCTGATATTTTTCTTAATTTTTAAATATTAACCCTCGTTTTACTGTTCTTTCTTTTTGATATCCTTTATATATTCTGTCTCTTCCTTCTTTTCATTTAGTGTCTTATTTTTAATTTGTAAATCATCACCTACAACAATGTTTTGATCATTCTTCATACTTTTGTTAGCTTGAAGTTCCATTTTATTTTCACCAAAATAATCCTACTTCTTAAACGTTTTCAGCCATGGTGGTGTTATAATGTTGCGATCAACAACATTTTTCGTTGGTTAAAAAAAAAAAGGGGGGAGGAGTCATCCAAGAGTTGCAGTGGGTGGTTATTGATTAGCTACCCTCCCTCTGCAGTGGGTGGTTATTGATTAGCTACCCTCACTCTCGTCAATCACTTAACAATTTGGAATGGCTAGCTCAAAATGACTCCCTCACGTACGTTTGTACAAAATTCAGTAAAAGAAACATATAATGCATTTTCTACTCAATACACATAATTCTTAAATCATTACTTCATCATTAGTTTATAAAATGGAACTTGCAACACTCGCACTTGATGCATATGTTTTTCTATGCTTTAAAACAGAAAACATCACAGAAAAATACAAACTACAAAATTTGGGCCAGAAAATTAAAATTGTGTCGTAATGCCAAAAAACTTGATAATTTGCTCAAAAAAAAATTACTGTACAAATGGTTGTTTGCTCTAGCCTTTCTTACTATAATTCTTTATTAATGAAAATTCAAATTTGAGTAAATATAAATCTAAGCATTTGCAGTGATTCCATTTTCTTTTCATGCTTGATTTATTGGTTTTGGTGATTATTACAATTCTGGGTACGATATAACGTGATTACCTGCTGATGGAAAGAGAAACTGTTTGTTTGTTCCAATACTGAAAACGGGACAGATGCAAGAGAGAAGTGATTCAGGTAAATAAGGTTTTTCAGAAGGGTGTATTTTGTTTGTTTGTAGTTAAGCACAAAACTACACGATGACCTTCCTGTGCTCTGCCCACCACAAGTATTGAAACCCAGTTTATAGCATTGAAAGTCTGCAGACATACTGCTG
This sequence comes from Tachypleus tridentatus, assembly GCF_004210375.1. Taxonomy (NCBI): domain Eukaryota; kingdom Metazoa; phylum Arthropoda; class Merostomata; order Xiphosura; family Limulidae; genus Tachypleus; species Tachypleus tridentatus. The sequence continues at coordinate 143,407,512 of NC_134833.1, forward strand.
TGCCACTGGGGACTCTGATGGTTGTAGACACGTTAACAAATAATTTTTCTGTACATTAGAAAAGCCGAGATGTACACGTCCAGCTATACTACATAAAAACAGCTATATATTTACACAATATGATCTTCAGGAAGCACCGCTTCGTGGACTCAGTGTAATTTTCAAGAAAGCAAGTGGAGTAATTGTACAGATAAAACAATAAGGAACATAATTTTGTATATTCAACCTGACCATATTGCCTTTGCCAAGGTCACCAGAATTGGCCATAACATCATTGACCACACATATTCTTTACAAATTAATGAAGGATTGACAAGTTTGTTATAAAGATCCAGTTTATAATGGTGCACTCAGTACACTACTGTTGAATGTGATTGTTTTAACGAGTTACGAACAGTTTTACTGAATTTTTGAAAAGATTTATTACTTACAATATATTTATCTGAACCCAAAGGAGAACCCAAAAAGATTTTCTCTTTATGCAAAATAAAATAAACCATTTTATTACAATACTTAAGACTATGATGCACTACTCTGAAGAAACCACTGAAGTGCAAGACTAGCCAGAATAATTCCTGGCCTATTCACATCTCACATTTGCACCTTTTAAGCACATGACACACACACAAACACACACATATAAATGTGACAGAAGTACGTCATAATTTTGACTATTGAAGATACGGAGATCTCACCTGGGTCAACCCTTATTACAGAGTTTTACATCACAAATGATTGAACCAGGAGCTACCTTTAATCAGTTTGAGTTAAAATTACCAATAAAAGTTCATTTTATTTCAACAAAGAACAATCTTACTGTGAAATATTGATTCTGGAATAATTTTCTGTAGTTTACAAGTATTACTGTCAAATGGATGGTGATGTTACTGTATGGTAAGCAGTTTTGCAGTACAAATACAAGAGAATTAATAAAATAATAATACCTTTATTTCAATCTTACTTAGTAAAGCAAGCAGAATACGTTTTCATTAACCACAGAAAAATAAATAGCACATATAGAAATATATAAGGTTGTATAGCCACAACAGATTTTATCTCCTAGGTTTGAGTAATCTACATGAACAAGTAATATTGTAAGAGATTATAAATACGATTGTGAAACTGTAACAACATTAATTTAAACTTAACTGTATGTTTTTAGCTAGTATTTCTATATTCATTTTTTAATACTGGCATACTTGAA